>NC_068915.1:75459166-75777500 GCF_023091745.1 Budorcas taxicolor
CTGGTCTCTCCCAAGTATATTTTGACACTTCTTACTTTTCAGACCCTTTCACCAATTAATTAAGTGTCTTATAAAGCTACTAAACTTTATTGTGCCATTTGTTCATTTATCTTTCTTGAAAAGACATTGTCTCATTCTTTGTTGTTCAGCCACTAAGTCGTGTCCGACTTTGAGACCCCATGGACTGCAGCATGCCAGGCTTCCCTTGTCTTGCACCATCTCCCATAGTTTGCTCAAACTCATTTCCGCTGAGTTGTCCAAGGAGTCACCAAGAGTCGAACATGACTGATCATGTATTTAGGCAGTAAATTAGAAAATTATTTGTTTGTTTCTATTCAGTACTCCAATCATCCAAAAAGAAGCTGAACTGAAATATTAATATATTTATGTTTATGAGATAATCTCTGAAGTGTTGCAATTTGTGGCATCATGGTAGTGTAGCTACAATTGGTTGGTGTTGGTGTTCAGTTGTTCAGTAGCCCAGCAGGCTTTTCTACGGACTGGACTATAGTCTGCCAACCTTCTCTGTCCATGGAATTTTTTAGGCAAGAATACTGAAGTGGGTTGCCATTTCCTACTTCAGGGGACCTTCATGGCCCAGGGCTGAAATCCGTATCTCCTGCATCTCTTGAATTGGCAGGCAGATTATTTACCACTGTGCCACCTGGGACAATGGTAAGTGGAATTACAAGTAAATATGGAATACATAGACAGATATTTAAGGTTCACTCAAGTCTCCATATGAGTCCACAAAGCAGCTCATGCCCATCTGCTGTCTTCTTTTTTATTCAATTGTTATCAATGGATTTCAAGGAGGAGTTACTACTTCTATACGAGTCTTAGCATAAAGGCTTTAGATAATTAAAAATGATAGAATTGGGACAGACTGCTAAACATAAACAGAAGGATAAAAAGACATCTGGCATAACTAGCAGTGAATAAACCAGATTTAACTAACCTGAATACAAAGCACACTGAAACATCACGAAAAACTGAAAAACTTCAATTGAAAGGCAATTCTGCTGATATATAACTTAGAATATTTTTCAATTGAATTTTTATTAATTGGGATATTTCCATAAAATGAGATATTTGGTTTTTAGATTTATTCTGCTCCTGCTGTTTATTTCTCAGTTGAAGGCATAATCCTTTGTTTGTGGCACTGAAATTGGCTTATGTAGAGATGATTATGATGTACATTCAGAGAATTGTGACTTCAGGTGAGAAATAAGCAGCAGGAACAGATGAACTCTTAGCAACAGAGAAACTATTTTCATGCAAATATCCCCACAGTGACAGAAAGATGAGAAAACAGAATTACAGAGCACAGAAGGCTTATAAAAATATTATTTCATAATATTGAATCATTTTCTATTTTTTATGTAGAAGAATCAATCAGAGCGTTTTTTTTTTTTAGAAATATATTTGTAAGTTTATAAATATCATTAAACTACTCCTCCAAGAGAAATTATATTCACTTGTTTCTATTACTAAATCAAATTCATGATCAGCAGACATGCCCATTCAGGTATTTTTGAAAGTCAGAACTATAAGCATTTCTATAATTTAAGCATTTAGAATCCAGGAAGCTAATTCATTCAGTAAAATGAGAACTTGATATGTGGATTGATGATGTGTGTTTGGGTTTGGCTGTTTTGTAAAACAATCTGTCTTTAAACAGGAAAAAGGATTGGAAGGCAGACTCATCTGGACTAGATATAACTGCATACATACTATCCAAACGACAACAAATTAAGATAATCAAAAGTCTAAGCAGACTAAACCTCAGTATTGCCCTGGAATTTCCTTTAATCCTTGCCATTTGTCAATTCTTAAGTAAGGATATGATATGAAAGACAGGTTGTAGTAATACCCAACATATGCTATTTTTTACACTATTTGGACAAACATCCAGAAAGTATGGCAGATTATGCTGCCAAAGAAAAGACAATTTTCAATCATGCAGTACTTTGTAACTTTTTCTTCATGAATGTAAGTCATTGACCTATATAACAAATAGGAGTTTCAACTTTATAAATAAAAGTGGAATAATATTACTCACACCTGCCCATACCCAATTTCTTTCAATTAAGACTATATATTGACTACACCAAAGCCTTTGACTGTGTGGATCACAGCAAAATGTGGAAAATTCTTAGAGATGGGAATATCAAACCACCTTACCTGCCTCTGTGAAACCTGTATGCATATCAAGAAGCAACAGTAGAACTGAACATGAAACAACGGACAGACTCAAAATTGGGAAAGGAGTTTGTCAAGGCTGTATATTGTCACCCTGCTTATTTAATTTATATGCAGAGTACATCATGAAAAATGCCAGGATGGAAGAAACACAATCTGGAATCAAGACTTCAGGGAGAAATATCAATAAGCTCAGATATGCAGATGACACCACCCTTATGGAAAAAAAGTGAAGAGGAACTAAAGAGCCTCTTGATGAAGGTGAAAGAAGAGAGTGAAAAAGCTGGCTTAAAAATCAACATTCAAAAAACAAAGGCCATCGCATCCAGTCCCATCACTCCATGGCAAATAGATAGGGTAACAATGGAAACAGTGACAGATTTTATCTTCTTGGTCTCCAAAAACACTGCAGATGGTGACTGCAGCCATGAAATTAAAAGACATTTACTCCTTGGAAGAAAAACTATAACCAGCCTAGACAGAATATTGCAAAGCAGAGACATTACTGTTCCTACAAAGATCCGTTTAGTCAAAGCTATGGTTTTTTCAATAGTCATGTATAGATGTGAGAGTTGGACCATAAAGAAGGCTGAGTGCTGAAGAATTGATGCTTTTGAACTATGGTGTTGGAGAAGACTCTTGAGAGTCTCTTGGACTGCAAGAAGATCCCTCCAGTCCATCCTAAAGGAAATCAGTCCTGAATATTCATTAGAAAGACTGATTATGAAGCTGAAGCTCCAATACTTTGGGCACCTTATACGAAGAGCCAAGTCATTAGAAAAGACCCTGATGCTGGGAAAGATTGATGGCAGGAGGAGAAGGGGATAACACCGGATGAGATTGTTGTATGGCATCACTGATTCAAGGGACATGAGTTTGAGCAAGCTCCAGGAGATGGCAAAGAACAGGGAAGCCTGGTGTGCTTCAGTCCATGGGATCACAAGAGTAAAACACAACTGAGAGCCTGAACAACAACAAAGACTAAATATAAGACTCAGGTATACTACCATGTAAGAAACGAATCACCAGTCTATGTTCAATGCAGGATACAGGATGCTTGGGGCTGGTGCATGGGGATGATCCAGAGAGATGATATGGGGTGGAAGGTGGGAGAGGGGTTCAGGATTGGGAACTCATGTACACCCGTGGCAGATTCATGTCAATGTATGGCAAAACCAATACAGTATTGTAAAGTAAAATAAAGTAAAAATTGAAATTAAAAAAAAAGACTCAGCTACTAAATATAGATCAAATGGCACAATGGCAGAAAATGATTAAAAGTGAGAATCTAGAGATGCAGGTCTAAAGCAAAGTCTGGGCTCTGCCACCAGATGAAGACAGTTTCATCACTAGTCCCATCAGGTATTCTGTGCTCGCAGTAGGAGTGAAATGGGGAAGTCATCTCTCCCTTTTCGTTTCCCTCACTCTTATCCTCTCTCTTTGTTTATCTCTCTCTTATTTATAGATACACTCCTTTACCTGAGGTAGACAAAGAGAGGTAGATTCTTACACCATCACTAGTTTATCTCTACATTTCTGATTACTGTCCCTGTTGACTGCAAAAGATTCTCATATCTCTAAGGTGATAGATGTGCTACTATCAATGGATGCTAGAGAAGAGTTTTACACTTTGTTCCTATGGATAATTTTGAGCATCACTTCAGTAGTCACATCCTTGAAAGCATGTAATTGCATCCCTACATTTACTATATCAAAAACTTCCTGTCACCGAAAACGTAGTCAGTGTATTACATTTTGTCTCTTTATTAATCGCTATAATTGCTTATCAAACTTTTAACTTTCCTTTCATTTTGTTTGAGTGCTTCAATGTTCCTGGTTCTTTCCATTTTATGTCAGTTGGTAGTTCAGTAGTTTACTGAGTATTTATAGTTGATTAGACACTAGATCAGACTCTACATATTCAGTAGTGAACAACAGAGGCATAATGCCTGCCTTCACAATACCTACAGGTCAGTGGGGAAAAGAGAAATTCAAACATGTAACCATCATAAGATTTGTGAAGCGCCATTGAGCAAAAATTAGCAGATATTAAAAGAAAGCAATGGAAATGCATTTGAGTAGTAAGGAACTCTCTCTCTGTGAAAGTGCTGAGTAGACACTGGAAGGAGTGTCAGATGTGAGGTTTTACAGAAGAGTATCTCACAAAGAGAAAGCATATATAAAAATCCTAGGTAGAAAAGATCTTGACCTTTTTTGTCCCTTTGATTTTTGAATTTTATAAAGTGAGGTCAATATTTTTGGATACTAATGGTCAAGAGGTATGTCAGAAAACATGAAGTTAAAAAGTAATGCAGGATCCAGATAGAAATAGACTTTGTAATCTATGCTATGAATGGGCAATTGAGAGTCTTAGAAGTGGATTAGAGGAAGAAGGAAGCAAAAGGAGTTTAACTGGCTTTAGATCAAAGGAAGGAACATTGGGAAGGTACTCTTTAAGGAGATTTCACTTACACTGGATTCAGTGTTCACCAGGGACTTCTTTAAGAAATCATCTTACATGAGTGCAATATTGCTTTATTATTATCATAATTGTGATGTCACTGTCAAAACTATATCTTAACTCTTAGGAAACATGCGTTTGGCCCTGGAAATGCTTAGGAAACACTACAGAGACCCAATCAAACAGTTTATGTTCCATGACAACCAGATTCTCTTAAACCTCTTCAGGAAAAACTTCATTTCCTTACATGATTTCAGCTTAGGCAGGATGCCTTACCCTTGTTATCTCTAACAGTGCTGTCCTTTGTTAAATCTTACCTGGGTTCAGGCTTTAAAAAGAGAAGCTTATACATAAAATAGCATAAATTTGGAAGAGATTACCAGAACATTTCTCACATTTCTAAGTCAAGTTTTTTTTTCTGAAAGGATTGAATATCAACTAATAAATTCTATTTTATTTCCATGTGGTTTAAAAGTCATATAAATTCAAATAAATAGGATTGGTGTTTTAGTAACTAGGAAATAAACTGACTGTGATAAAGAGATTGCAAAACATAGAGCAAAAATATACAGAAGTGGGTTTTTTTAATTGTTTTTCTCCTCATATCAAAAGTCACAGGGAACTATTCAAGGCTGAGCATCAGCTCTGTTCTGTGAGTTTACCCAGGGACTCAGGGTCCTTCTATGCTTCACCATCCCCTAGGGTGTTTTGTTCATCCTGTTAAGGGACCAGACCTGAGCCATGACAGGCTCAACAAGCTATACTAGGCCTAAGATTCAGATTCTTGTAAAACCTGGGTCATGATTCCAGGAAAGCGCACCCTGGGAAAGTCCCCGCTGGCTCCAAACTTGAGCCAATCTGGATAGGGATGCAGGATTTGAAAATCGTGCATGCATGTATGGCTCATCCAATCATTACCCACCAGCTGTACTAAGAACCACCTGTATAAAAGCAGCTGTGAGTCAGAGCTCGGGCTCTCGTCAAGACTCCACTGTGCTGGATGAGACAGGGGCCCTAGCTCGAGCTAGCAATAAAACCCCTTTATGCTTTTGGATTGCTGTGGACGTCTTATTCTCTCAGTTTTGGGGACTCAGATTTTGGGCATAACAATCCATAGCATAACAGGTTTGTAGGGTCATATCCACATACAGCCCATTAAGAAGAGCAAGGGAAACAAATAACCAACTATTTTAAAGACAAAAGTCAGAAGTTGTATATACTAATGGTAGAACTACTTAGATGGTCATGGAAAGCTACAGTGCAGGTTTGGAAATGTAGCTTTAGCTGGGCAGTTATGAGCCCATCTAACTCTCAGGTTGGAGGATGTGGTCCAGGTCACCAAAAGGAAAAAGGAATGAATGGATATTGAGAAAAAAGTCTCTGATACTAGGAATATTTTTAAAACACACAATCACTGCCATGTTCTATTTCATAACTGGTTTCAAAATATCACCTATTCTTCAATGTGGCAGATATAATCATTGTCTTTCATATAGATGTTACTCCTCTAACTGAAGCATTCTTAATACTTTTCTTGAACTTTCATTTATCAACTTTTCCAGAAAATTTTCCCTGAAGAAATTTATTCTCTACTTGTTCCTCCACACAACACAAAACCATACTGATATTAGGTAGCTAATCAGACAAAAATGAGACTCAAACTATCCTGAAAGGGGTTATCTTTCCCTCCCCTACCTGGACACTGGTAATCAGACCCTGGTAATCCTCTTCTAGTCAAGGCCTACCACTGAGTTTGCAGCCTTATCATGACCAAATGAGATAAAACCACCAGCACTGGTATACCAAGACCTAAAAATCAGACAGGGTTCATTATGCCATAGTTGTAATAAATTGGCATTGTGGGTTTCGCTCCCTGTGACTTCTTAGGGGTATGTGCCTCTGCACAAGAAGAACAGTTATAAAACCTGAATCTGTCAATCAATTTGTCAATCAAATGATGCAGGACCACAGGGAGGAACCACTATTCTAAAAAAAACAAACCCAACCTTCATCCATTGTGGGTCTACTTCTGGTTTCTACACAGCCCACTCTCATTGTTTCCTCAAGAGCATACTTCCACTTTTGCTAATAAAACTATTGCTACTTAAAATTGCTCTGTCTCTCAACTGAACTATTTTCCTTGAATAGGCAATAACCAAGGAAACCACCATTTTGCTGGTGACACAAGCACAATTTAAAGTTGTGCTCATTTATAGATTTTTATTCAACTAATATTTAATAGGCATTTACTCTACACTACACACACACACACACACACACATGCACACATATACATATTATAAATCACATGGTAGATTTCAAATACACACTGGTGTTCAAAATACACATGGTCTCTCTTTCCATGAAGCCTGTATAGATCAGTGGATAAAATAGACATTCAAAATATTCAAATAAGGTAAAACTTGTTATAAGCAACTGAGGGAAGTAAATAGTGCTATGTGGCACACAATAGAAAGGTTTTCTCTAATCAAAGCACTGTAGGGAGGATTTACTAAAGGACTTTTGGTTAGAGGGAGATCTGCTGAAGAAAGTCAGAGTTACATAAGCGAAGGAGATAGATAAGAGTGCTTCTGCAAGAAGCAACAGCAGGCTCTAGGGCCCTACTGTGGGAGTATGCCTGAGACTGGTGTGGAGAAACAGAGGAAGATTAGTGAGAGTAGGGAAGGGCAAGGAAGTGAGATGAGCTCAAGAGCCAAGCAGGGAGTTGTTAGCTTAAGCCTTCAGACCTTGTTAAGGGTTTCAGCGTTTATCATTAGAGCATTTGATTGCTGTTGAGATGATTAAGTAGGAGGGAGAAGTAATCAGATTTCAAAAGATTCTTCACTTCAAAAGATTCTTCTAAGTACAGTATAGAGAATGGTCTGTTGAGGATAAAACAGTCAGCATGGAGATTTGTTATTTTCTAGAAACCCAGGTAAGAGTTGACTATTAGTGCATATATCATTCTCCAATTACTATTTTACATCTTTGAAAGTTTTATCATATTTTTGAAGAAAAAGAACAGATTTGCTATATATTTTATAACAAACCAATTCTTAAAAGAACCTGAACCAATATAGCATGTAAAATGGTATTTCTCAGTCATTAGACATTTAAGATAATTTTTTAACGTCTTCATGAAGTAAGACATATAATAGAGCTAAATTTGAAGGTTGGTATTTAACTAAAGAAAATTTTTTAAATCAATGACATTATTTAAATTGAAAACAAAGGAAAATTCAAATGGAAATTATGTATGACTACTTTGCATGTATAGATGAATATGAGAATTAAAAGAAATATGAATGCTTTATTAATCCAACTGCATGTTAGAAGCCTTAGCTATGATTAAACTATATTTTTAGATATGGATAAAAGAAACCAAAAGGAAAGCATTAAAGAGTTTAAATTTGTTTTAACCAAAAACCACCCACTGTATCTCATAAATTCAAATATATATTTAGGCTTGACGTAAAAAAATGAAAGTCCCTTTGCTTAACTTTTATCTGATTTAACTCTTTAGCCATATTTTTTGCTGGTGTTTTGTTTTCTAAATGGATTGTTGAACATTAAAGTATTTTACTTCAGGATACATGTTCAAAGATGTAAGCTTTCTGATAACTGTTTAGCAGGCAACAAAGGAACATTTAGATGTAGCAGAATTTAGGGAGAGAATCTAACCTCTCATAGGGAGATAGGTGGGTCCAGTGAGAATTTGTTATGTCAAAAGGTTTAAGGAGGAATGAATGGGAGATTCAGAGTGTGTTATTTTTCCTCAAGACACAATTTTCCCTTTAAAGTGCACATTTCATGATTTCTTATATTTGATTCTAATAAAACAATTTTCTCTGAATGTAGTTGAAATTAATTAGACCTCATCTAAAATGTTTAAAATGTTAATAAAAGTGAGGAAAGAATAGTAGGTTTAACTCTGCCTTCAATAATGAATATTTTATCTATTTATTTTAATCAAAATATAACTTTAGAACTGATTATAATCACTTTGACTTGGGTAGTCTCGGTAGCAAATAATTTTCATTAATTATCAAGAGACAAACCAAAACGGTTATATCACACGGAGGTTCTAATTCAGCTTAGAATAATAAATAATAGTATGTAAAATGAAGGGAGAAAAAAAAAGTTCTCTTATTTCATGCATTCAATCAAAAGTATTGCTCTTCCTCTATATGTAGAATATTTTGCTTGTCAGCAAGTTGAATGAAAATCCTAAGGCTTTCTGGAGAGGCAGACTTGGCTCTGAAAATGTGTCTGTGATGGTTAATTTTATGTGTGAACTTGGCTAGGCCATAGCACTTTACTATTTGGTCAAACACCAGACCAGATGTTGCTATGAAGGTAATTTTTTCAGAGGAGATTAACATTCACATTAGTAGCCTTTGGGTAAAGTAGTTTATTCTCTATTGTGTGCATAGGCCTCATCCTTAAGAATGACTTCAGTTGAATGCCTTAAGAAAGGTCACCTAAGGAAAAGGTAATTATGCTTCCTGATGACAGAACATCAACTGTTGCTTCAGTTTTGGGCTTGCTAGCTTCACAGTTATGTGAGCCAATTTCTTAAGTCTTTCTCACTCTAATCTATAAGTAGACAGATAGAGATAGATACATATATACCCATAATTTAAACATCATATTGGTTCTCTTTCTATGGAGAATCTTAACTAGGGGAACAGTATTTATGCCATGTGGTCCATAATTGGTTTTCAACAATGTGTGTTACTTGTGATGACAGTCATGATGATGATGATGACAATGACTATGCTGAGATGAAATAAAATTAGAATAAAATGGCTTAAAAGCTGTTACTGTTATATTATTTGAAAATTTTGCTGCTAATGGGGTTTTTTTTTTTTTCATATATGTTTGTAACCAAGGAGGTTTACACCACTTCAAAAATTTCTTGATCAATTTAACACTAAAAGATTGTTTTGTTTTAATTTTGAGAAGAGAACTGTGTCATTCATAAGTGTCATTAAGTTGTCATCCATGGTATTGTGATAAACAAATCTCTAAATGACCTCAGTGATGGAGAGACTATTGAGTCCAGGGGTCTTGCCATGACTCAGGGTGGCAATGGTAGAATAATGTTAGGAAATTTGTCCTAAAAGTGAAGGGGAATTCCCTTTACCCATTCACCCATCGATGGACATTTAGCTCGTCTCTACATGCAATGGAATATGATTCAGCGTTAAAAAAGAAGGAAATCTTGCTATATGGGACACTACGGATGAACCTACAGGACTCTAAGTGAAATAAGCCACAGAGGAACAAATCCTATATTATTTGATTTATATGAAGAATCTAAAATAATCAAATGCTTAGAAACAGAGAGACTAGTAGTTGCCAGGGATGAGGCAAAGGGAGAGATGAAGAATTGTTCCTTGAAATGTATAACATTTTAGTTATACAAATAAGTTCTAGAGATCTGCTGTATCACATAGTGCTTATAATTAACAATTTAGTATTGTACATTCAAAAATTTGTTGAGTAGGTCTTGTGTTAAATGTTCTTACAACAAAAACAAACAAAAAAGGCCAGGGGGAAACTTTTGGAGGTGACAGACATGTTTATCACATTGATTTTAGTGATAGTTTCATGGAAATAGGTTTATCTCCAAACTCATCAAACTGTATACATTAAATACATCTTGCTTTTTTTCCCCCGGATAAATACCTCAATAAAGCTGTTTTATTCAATCCCTGGTCCAGGATGATTCCACATGTTATGGAGCAACTAAGCCTGTTTGTCACAACCACTGAACCCATGCTCTAGATCTCATGAGCGGCAACAAGCTGGTATGCTACAATTACTGAATGTTCAGCAACAAGAGAAGCCACCACAATGAAAAGCCCACCCACTGCCACAAAGGGTAGCCCATGTTCACAGCAACTAGAGAATGCCTCTGTGAGGCAATGAAGATCCAGCATAACCGAAAATAAATAAATAAATAAAATTTAAATCATGAAGGAGAAAACAACCTTCTTGAAAAATAGACTCATAGGCCAATATGCATTAAATCATGATAAAAGTGGAAAAGCTGAAAAGGGAGACCACAGTCCACCACCATGAATGCAGTTGGAAAGCAAATTTGATGGTAGCCCAAGAAAATCAATACCCTTGCTACCTACTAGTAGCTTGACCTGAGAAAGTCACCCATTCCTGCCCTACTTATTTAACTTACTTCTCTTATCTACACATACAAAAATAATAATAATAATACCAATCATACAAAGCTGTTGTATCTATTAAACATAAAGATACATCAGTTCAGTTCAGTTCAGTCGCTCAGTCATGTCTGACTCTTTGCAACCCCACGAATTGCAGCACACCAGGCCTCCCTGTCCATCACTAACCCCTGGAGTTCACTCAGACTCACATCCATCAAATCAGTGATGCCAACCAGCCATCTCATTCTCTGTCGTCCCCTTCTCCTCCTGCCCCCCAATCCCTCCCAGCATCAGAGTCTTTCCCAATGAGTCGACTCTTCACATGAGGTGGCCAAAGTACTGGAGTTTCAGCTTTAGCACCATTCCTTCCAAATAAACCCCAGGGCTTGCTTGGGGCTGGTGCACTGGGATGACCCAGAGGGATGGTATGGGGAGGGAATTGGGAGGGGGGTTCAGAATTGGGAATACGTGTACACCCGTGGCAGATTCATGTTGATATATGGCAAAACTAATACAATATTGTAAAGTTAAAAAAAAAAAAAAAGGAATGGACTGGTTGGATCTCCTTGCAGTCCAAAGTACTCTCAAGCGTCTTCTCCAACACCACAGTTCAAAAGCAGCAATTCTTCAGCGCTCAGCTTTCTTCACAGTCCAATTCTCACATCCATACATGACCACTGGGAAAACCATAGACTTGACTAGATAAACATTAAGGAGCAATTCTCCAATGTTAATTATAAATAGGCTTCATCTATATTGTTCACCTCCATATTTTGAGAGATTAGAACTATAAATCTCAATGTGATTTATTACTAATTAATGAAATCAAAGGTCAAGCATAGTGACTACCTCATGGTAGGTGATAAGGTTGTGGTGGCTGTTCTTTCTACACCTAATAGTTCCAATGACCATGAATAAGGGTAGAGAGAGTAAAAATTTTTGTTTAAGTCAGGTTACCCTGGGAACAGTTCTAGCTGGTGTTATTTGTTAAATAATAAATCAGTAGTTAACACTCTAAAGTGCTGTGCAGAAGAAAAAAAGATCAATGGGATGTAGAATAAACGGAAAGGACATTGTACAAAAGAAGAGGCTGCTTAAGGTCTTCAAGGATGAACATCATTTAGAGACAGGAAGCTATTTAGCACAACATTTTTATTGTTCACTGTAAAAGAAGAATCATAAATGCATTCTCTTCAAATTGGCAAACTATAGTAATTGCTAAACACCTTGTTAATTAATCTCACCTAAAACAACCTTCATTGACATTCTCATTCTTAAGCATAAGTGTCACCCATGAAATTGCCTTATGGGAAAATGACTGCTACTGGCAGCAAGAATAAACAATTCAAATTGGTTAAAACATTATTCTCAATCACTTTTAGGTATCTGTGAGAAACTGAAAGAGTCTTAGTGAATGGGTCAGATGTACAGTAATTTTATTGATATCCTGACAGGCTGTCATGCTTTCCATGTGTGTGTGTGTGTGTGTTATTAGCTCAGTCATGTCCAGCTCTGAAACTCCATGAACTGTAGCCCACCGAGGCTCCCTGTCCATGGAATTCTCCAGGCAGGAATACGGGGAGTGGGTTGCCATTCCCTTCTCCAGAGGATCAACCCAGGGATCAAACCCAGGTCTCCTAAATTGCAGACAGATTCTTTACCATCTGAGCCACCGGGAGAGGTATTTGTGTTAGTAATATGATACCACTTCTTTGAACTACAGGCAAAACAAATAGAATACTTGTGCTTTCAAATGTTCAAATTAGCTGTTTTTCATACCCTGAAATTTCTTTAAAACTTGAAGTATTGGAACTTTGCCATTCTTACTGGTACATCTTTATGGGGAATATAGAAAGGAATAATTTATTTCTGTAAATGTAAAAAAAAAAGGTCTAATTCCTAAATTTACTTATCATGTGAGTGATTATATGCAGTTTAAAAGAATCCTGTTTTAATCTGTTAATACCTGCATGTGATCCATTAGCTCCTCTCCTAATAGGACTGTGGAAAGTATTAAGCTAAATCCTAACATGACTTTCTAGTTCTAATCTTTTAAAACAAAAATCTTATGAGTCTCTGATTTTTTTTTCCCCAAATACATTAGTATTAGCTAGGACAAATGGAATATTACATTATCATTCACAAATAATGTCTGGCTTTTCTGAAGTACTATAAATGCTTTCCTGGAGAAGGCAATGGCACCCCACTCCAGTACTCTTGCCTGGAAAATCCCATGGACAGAGGAGTCTGATAGGCTCTAGTCCATGGGGTCACTAAGAGTCGGACACGACTGAGCGACTTCCCTTTCACTTTTCACTTTCATGCGTTGGAGAAGGAAATGGCAACCCACTCCAGTGTTCTTGCCTGGAGAATCCCAGGGGCGGGGGAGCCTGGTGGGCTTCCGTCTATGGGATCACACAGTCGGACACGACTGAAGCGACTTAGCAGCAGAGCAGATAAATGCTTTCCACCTGTTAGGTTTGCACTTATGACTTGATTTGGCCAATGAAATGTGGCAGACAACTGTAAGTACTGGCATTGTTTTCCTCTGCCTTATCAGTTAGCAAGTTTCCAGGACAAAAGTTCTTCCATTAGCCTAATTTCCAAAAATAGTCAATGCAAAAGATATCTATGGTCAACCCATGGTAGTTACGCAGAAGTGTGAGAGATGAACTTTTCTTGTTGTAAATCATTGAGATTTGGGATGAACTTTTCTTGTTGTATATCACTGAGATTTGTAGTGCATGTGGTACATTATCATGATGCATGAACCTAGGTTCTTCATCATGGTTTTACTCATTCATGTCATAAATATTTTGAATGCTACATCGAATCAAGTACTGAGGTTCTAATGGTGAGCAAAGGCAAATATTTTCTTGCAATCCTGGACCTCATTTTGGAATGAGTCTCTGTCATGATGCTATTTTGCTACTGCTTCCTCTCTCTCTTCTTTTAAAATATATGTTCAACATGCTTACGATCACAGACTCAAATTTTAAAATTGCAGTATCTGCACATTAAGGATAAAAGGAATATGAAAAAAAAAAATGGGAGAGCAGCAAAAGGACAAGGAAGGAAGAGAAGGTAATATTTTAGTCCATAGGAAAGTTCTCAGATATGTCTCTGTGAGGACTGATCAAAGCAGATGAAGTTGGAGCCCTGTTTATCTTCCTTTTCTCTTCCTCACTATAGGAAGATTCAGATTATCCTTTGGGTACTTTTATTTTATGTGGTACCTGAAGCTTAGCACTGAACTTCCTTATTGCTAGGTTTAGGATTAACAGTATTTGGTACTAAGTCGCTTCATTCATGTCTGACTTTGCGACTCCATGGACTGTAGCCGGCCAGGCCCCTCTGTCCATGGAATTCTGCTGGCAAGAATACTGGAGTGGGTTGCCATGTCCTCCTCCAGAGGATCTTCCCAACCCAGGGATTGAACCCACATCTCTTGCATCTCCTGAACTGGCAGGTAGATTCTTTACCACTAGTGCCACCTGGGAAGCTCTTGATAATTGTCAATAAGTCTAAACAAATCTGTGTAAGTACAGATGTTCAGTTGTGAAGCAAATTATTGTCTTGGAAACTTCTGCACTATTACAGCTGCAAATACCTCACTTGTAGGTTGACTCATACATATATAGAGAGGATTAGTTGTTATATTATTATATATAATCTATTATCTATCTTATGTATGCAATGTTGTTGCTTAGTTGCTAAGTCATGTCCAACTCTCTGCCACCCCATGAACTGTAGCCTGCCAGACTCCTCTTCCCATGGGATTTCCCAAACAAGAACACTGGAGCAGGTTGTCATTTTCTTCTCCAGGGGATCTTCCCAACCCAGAGATTGAGCCCGTGTCTCCTTCATTGGCAGGCAGATTCTTTACCACTGAGCCACCTGGGAAGCCCTATCTATGCAATACCTCTCTATATTATAAAGATATATACCTTATTATATGTTCAGTTCAGTCAGTCAGTTCAGTCACTCAGTCGTGTCCAACTCTTTGCGACCCCATGAATCGCAGCACGCCAGGCCTCCCTGTCCCTTACCGTCTCCCGGAGTTCACTCAAACTCACGTCCATCGAATCAGTGATGCCATCCAGCCGTCTCATCCTCTGTCGTCCCGTTCTCCTCCTGCCCCCAATCCCTCCCAGCATCAGTCTTTTCCGATGAATCAACACTTCACATGAGGTGGCCAGAGTACTAGAGTTTCAGTTTTAGCATCATTCCTTCCAAAGAACATCCAAGACTGATCTCCTTTAGAATGGACTGGTTGGATCTCCTTACTTATCTATTATATCTATATATCTATATCTATCTATTTAAAGTATTAATAGTTATGGCCTAAAATATTCAAACAGATTTATTTCCAACTTTGATTTTCCCAAGAATTTTGAAATCCTGACAAGTTCATAGCTTTGAGAAAGATAAAGTGTGGGCTAAATTTTTTCTGTATTTTTCCAACATAATGAGTAAGTGAAAATTAACCCTGCTTAGAAGCAGATCCTTAGAACATAAACATTGTTTCTCACAGGCCACAGCCAAGGCCATTATGTAGCTGCAAATATAACTAACTCCCTCCTTCTGAACAATGACTGCTTTTACTTTATTAACAATGCCACCTTTCCTCTGACTTGATCATCCTTTCTCCTGGATAAAAATGATTAAAACATCAAATCAACACATCTGCCCACATTTTGAAAGCATTCAATCTAGATCTTGCCCCTACTTCTCTAATTTCTTCATAAAATTACTGAATGTCACCCAACCCTTAGAAGTCTTCTGAACTCCTTCTTGCTAGTTCCAGTTTAGTTCAGTTCAGCTGCTCAGTCGTGTCCGACTCTTTGTGACCCCATGAATCACAGCACGCCAGGCCTCCCTGTCCATCACCAACTCCCGGAGTTCACTCAGACTCACATCCATTGAGTCAGTGATGCCATCCAGCCATCTCATCTTCTGTTGCCCGCTTCTCCGCCCGTCCCCAATCCCTCCCAGCATCAGAGTCTTTTCCAGTGAGTCAACTCTTTGCATGAGGTGGCCAGAGTACTGGAGTTTCAGCTTCAGCATCCTTCTTGCTAAGGTGACCTCAATTTCCCCTGGTGTATGTTCTCCCTTGCTGCAGACAGATAAACAAACTGACTTTGCCTGAGTGCAAGAGTGTCACTTTTTTTTTTGTTTTAAGAGTGTCACTTTTGATCTTTGCTTGGTGGATCTGAACAATGATAGAAGGGCTCAAAGGAATTTTTTACTTAGTGGTTAAACACACACACACACACACACACACACACACACACACACACACAGATATGGTTCCCTAAATGTCAATAAATCTGTGCACCACAGGGAAAAGTATTTGTGCATTTTATGTAGGAAAGTGAGTTTTTCAGAGAAAAAAAGCATTTTAGTGCCATTTAAATTTCAAATGAATGAAAAATGTTCCTTTGTGCATGTTTCAAAACCTCTGAAAAGAATCCATTCTCTTTTGGCTGCCTTACAGGATTGGTCATGTAAGGTGCTGAGCCATTTTTAAATGGTGCTCAGAATACAACTCAGTGGGCACAGAGAGGCCTGAGATGATCAATCATATTGCATTTACTGCAAAACCCAATATTTTTGTTGTTTATTCTTTCTTGTTATTTCAACCCCATGCTTCCCTGGCAGAAACAATGAACTGAATGAGACAGATTCTGAGAATTTTACTAGCAACAACTATATGTGAGACATTATTCACCCAAAGTATATATTCCAATGAAGAAATAAATAGGATTTATACATTTTCCCTGAGAAAGAATGAAAATGTCTCAGTGTTTAGTTTCCTAGTCAGAATGCTGTGAATGTTTTCTGCTATAGTCACAACTTGAGATTTGTTACTTTAAGGATATAAAGGAAGACCATAAAGAAGATTCATAACCTCAAATTACATTAACCATACATTAAGGGAGATGCACAAATCCCAAGAAATAATGAAATGTCAGGGTTAGAATCATCCCTTTTCAGGTTTAGTGCTCAATCTCCTATGATCTTGCATAAAATGCTATTGCTGTTCACCTTACTATTAGGAAGTGCAATTGATTTGCTTGCAATATTTATTAGTGCATTAGTCATGTACATTAGCACCAAACTGGAAACAAATAATGCTTTACTTCCCCAAGTCTGTGGCAAACCAATGCAAGTAAAAACACAGGTGCCAATATAAATAAAACTGTGACTCATGCTCCTGAAATATCCTTTCTCTGCCAAGATTTACCAGAAAAAGTTAGAGAGATAAACATACTTCAACTGTTTCAATCTCTGAGAAGTTAGAACAGTTCACATTAGTCAGGCGACTTTTTGTTCTTTCAGCTTGCTGTCCTTTTGACAAATTATCGATAGCAGTCACAAAGATAAACCAAACTGAAAGGAATCTTTCACCTAATATTAGTAAATAGTGATAGTGAAGTCACTCAGTTGTGTCCGACTCTTTGTGACCCCATGAATTGTAGCCTACCAGGCTTCTCCATCCATGGGATTCTCCAGGCAAGAATACTGGAGTGGGTTACCATTATATTAGTAAATAGGATAAATTAAAACTTGATGCTATTATTTTACCAAATATTTATCTCAGCTCAGATTGTCTTCCTAAATCTTGCATTAGACTTGGTTGTTTGTTTTAAAGATGAACGAAAACTATATCTTCAATCAAATAAAGTTGTTTGAAACCCTTGTCTCTCATGACAATTGACCCCATCATTGCCACCCCCACCAGTACCATCCCATCTGTGTCTAGACCTAATTTAGCCAATTCCATGACTGCCTACTTCAATTTCTGTCTCTGGTCACTGGCATGTAGTTGTTTTTTGTTTTTTTTTTTTTTACATTTCCCAAAAGACTTTGGATATCCTGCTGTCTTGGTTCTCATCATTCTGAGTTCTCTCCAATATAAATCTTGCCATTTGCGACTGTACCCTGTCTCCCGATCCTTCCTTGACTTCCCATGCAGGTGAACCTCAGGACTGCCCACTCCCTTGCTCTCTTGGGAAGATCAGAACAGTATTAACACAGGCCATTTATAAGAACAGTTCTAAACATTATACTGAGGGTTTATGTATTTTATACTAAAATCATATTATTTACCTTTTCCCTTTGATTTAGTATGAGAGTCAAATCATGCTATTTTTCCAATGGTCCTAATTCCAATATTACTATTTGAGACTTCATAATCCAAACTGAGCTATTCAATATAATGAACTTCCATCATTACTTGGGTGCCTGGTGTGTTTCAGTCCCTGATACATCTTTTAAATGGCATAAAACCTTCATAAAATAAACATCATTATCCTAGGTAACATACTGTAATTCTTAACAGGCAGAACCATACCTCCTGTTGGACATGCTTTCTGCAATATGACTTTTCCACTCTTCATCAAATTGTCTAGTCTATTCCCCACCACCTTAATTCTGGTGGGGCTCTGTGTGTTCTTTAATAAAGAACACAGCAGGAGTGGCACTGTACCATTTCTTGCTGTAGACATTTACTGGCCTGGCAGCTTCTACTTCCTGCCTCTCAGAAATCAGTCACCATGTAAGATGTTGTGACATCCCTTAGCAGACCATACTGTGAAAAGCTCGATTAAAAAGAAAGATTTAGAAGGAAGAGATGCTACATAGAGAAAGAGAGGCCAAGAGCACTGAGATGGCAGCCGTGGTCAGGGAGAAATCCCATCAGAACTCAATGGAGAGGCAGAGTGCAGGCCCCAGATATTGTGAATCAGATACCACAGTCCCCTTCGCTAGGACCAAATTCCTTTGTCTTAGAACTGTGAGCATATGAACATGGTTGTTTAACCTCTAAGCCTGGGGTGGCTCATTACACAGAGTTGGAGAGCCAAAACATCAGTTTTGAAGAGGCAACAAAGTTCAGAAAAAATAAGAAAATTTTCCGGGTCCACACAGATTTAAGGTGGCTGAGTCAGTATTTGAACCATATTTTCCTGAAAGTATATGCTGTGATCTTAACCATTATATAATACAGGACCTCAAAATATTTTTGGAGGTTGTTTTTCTAAGGAGACTCAAATTGTAAGTAGTACTATACATACATTACTTAAGAGAATAATCTCAGTTTATGGGCTATAGCATATGTGTGTTTATAAGTAAACAGATGCTACTAATTACAAATTTATTTTATCTGTTTATTGAAACAAGTTTACAGTCTATACTTGGAAGCACTTTGCTTTTAAATATATATTTTAAACAAACAGAATTGCATAATTTTCTTTCTTTAAAAAATACATTCAGTTAGATCATCACTAATTGCCTCTAAATTTCCAGAAGTATTTTCAGTGATATTCCAGACCAAATTTACCTAAATTATGCTTTTCTATAAGTCATTTATTTATTGCTTATCTTAGAACGCATGTCAAAAGACAGGTGTTAGCTTACATTTTCCGATATTTAAAATCCAGGTAAACTAACAGTAAGAAAAAGATCTGTGAGAAACTGGAAGGATTCAAACCCAAAGCTTTTCCTTTTACTTATGTATGCCTGCTTTATACAATGTCTCCAAGGTTTGAAAACAAAACCTATGATCAAATTTGACAAATTTCAAGTCTGCCCGCCCACCCCACCCCCACCCCCGCCCACAACAATTACAACAGAAAAATTCTCCTGACAAATTTTTCATCAGTCTTGATGGAGGGTTTGAGAAACACAAAACACACAACTTTGCTCCCAGAATACTTATTCTTCAAAGTTTTCTTCATCTACTCAGAGTTTTCTCTGTATTTTTTGCTCATATAGAGTGCAGTTTTACAAAACTCTCTGGCTTCAATTTTTGTTTAGTTTCCCCTTCCTACCCATTTTTAACTTTTCCTCCATAAACAAACTAAAGTAATGATCCTTTTTTTTTTTTTTCCTTTTTTTCTTTTTAAAGCACTGATCTTTTACCCCTTCATGGATCACAGCCTTGTCATGGTGAAGGGGCTTGTGTAACTCAGTGAAGCTATGAGCCATGCCATGCAGGGCCACCCAAGACTCATGGGTCACAGTAAGAGTTCTGACAAAATGTGATCTGCTCGGGGAGGAAATGGCAAACCACTCCAGTATGCTTGCTGTGAGAACCCCAGAACAGTATGAAAAGGCAAAAAGATATGGCACTGGAAGATGAATACCACCAATCTGAAGGTATCTAATATGCTACTAGAAGAGCATAGGGCAATTACTAATCGCTCAAGAAAGAATGAAGTTGCTGAGCCAAAGTGGAAAGAATACTTAGTTGTTGATATGTTTGGTTGTGAAAGTAAAGTTTAATGCTGTGAGAAACAATATAGCATAGGAACTTGGAATGTTAGGTCCATAAATCTAGGTAAATTGACATGGTCAAGCAGCAGATGGCAGAATTGAACACCAACATCTCAGGAATCAGTGAACTAAAATGAAAGGAATGGGTGAATTTAATTCAAATAACTGTTATATCTACTGCAGTGGGCAAGAATCCCTTAGAAGAAATAGAGTAGCCCTCAGGGTCAACAAGAGTCCAAAATGAGATACTTGGATGCAACTTCAAACATGAACAAAATAATTTCAGTTTGTTTCCAAGGCAGTGGCAATCCACTCCAGTACTTTTGCCTGGAAAATCCAATGGATGAAGGAGCATGGTTAGGCTACAGTCCATGGGGTCACAAAGAGTTGGACACGACTGAACGACTTTGCTTTCACTTTCCTTTTTCTAAGGCAAACAATTCTACATCACAGTAATCCAAGTCAATGCTCTAACCAATAATGCTGAAAAAAACTGAAGCTGAAGGGTTCTATGAAGAACTCTAAGACCTTCTAGAACTAACACCAAAAAAGCTGTCCTTTTCGTCATAGGGGACTAGAATGCAAACGTTGGAAGTCAAGAGATACCCAGATTAATAAGCAAGTTTGGCTTCGCAATACAAAATGAAGCAGGGCAAAGGCTAATAGAATTTTGCCAAGAGAACACACTGCCAAGAGAACATTCTCTTTCAACAACACAAGAGATGCTCTACACAGGGGACATCACCAGATAGTCAAGACCAAAATAAGATTGACTATATTCTTTGCAGCCTAAGATGGAGAAGTTCTATACAGTCAGGAAAAACAAGACCTGGAGCTGATTATGGCTCAGATCATGAACTCCTTATTGCAAGTGTAAGTAAGTGAAAGTCATTCAATCCTGACTGACGCTTTAAGACCCCTTGGACTATATAGTCCATGGAATTCACCAGGCCAGAATACTGGAGTGAGTAGCCTTTCCCTTCTCAAGGGGATCTTCCCAACCCAGATATCAAACCCATGTCTCCTGCATTGCTGGCAGATTCTTTACCAGCTGAGCCACAAGGGAAGCCCAAGAACTAAAGTGGGTAGCTTATCCTTTCTCCAGTGGATCTTCCTGGACTTACTGCAAAGTTGAGGCTAAAAATTTTAAAACGTAGGGGAAACCACTAGGCCATTCAGGTACGACCTAAATAAAATTCCTTATGATTTTACAGTGGAGGTGATGAATACATTCAAGGGCTTAGATCTGGTAGACAAAATGCCTGAAGAACTATTTTGAAAATTGTACAGGATAGTAACCAAATGATGATGCTGTTAAAGCACTACACTCAATATGCCAGCAAATTTGGAAAACTCAACAGTGACCAGAGGACTGGAAAAGGTCAGCTTTCATTCCAATTCCAAAGAAAAGAAATGCCAAAAATGTTCAAACTACCACATTATTGCATACATCTCACACACTAGCAATGTAATGCTCAAAATTCTCCAAGCTAAGCTTCAACAGTACGTGAACTGAAAACTTCGAGATGATCAAGCTTAGAAAAGGCAGAGGATTTAGAAAAGGCAGAGGAACCAGTGATCAAATTGCCAACATCTATTGGAACATTGGAAAACCAACAGATTTCCAGAGAAACATCTACTTTTGCTTCATTGATTATGCTAAAGCCTTTGACTATGTGGATCACAACAAACTGGGGGAAATTCTTCAAGAGATGAAAATGACAGACTGCCTTACCTGCCTCCTGAAAAATCTGTATGCAGGTCAAGAAGCAACTGTTAGAACCAGACATGGAACAAGGTAGCAAGAATATACAGAAGAACTATACAAAAATGTCCTAAGGATAACCATGAAGGTGGGGTCATTCACCTAGAGCCTGACATCCTGGAGTGTGAAGCCAAGTGGTCCTTAGGAAGCATTACTACAAGCTAAGCTAGTGGAGGTCATGGAATTCCAGTTGAGCTATTTCAAATTCTAGAAGATGATGCTGTTAAGGTGCTGCATTCAACATGCCAGCAAATTTGGAAAACACAACATTGGCCTCAGGACCGGGAAAGGTAAGTTTTCATTCAATACCAAAGAAAGGTAATGCCAAAGAATGGTCAAACTACTATACAACAGATTCTATTTTCTTGGCTCTAAAATCACTGAGGATGGTGACTATAGTCATGAAACAAACCTAGACAGCATATTAAAAAGCAGAGACATAATTTTGTTGACAAAGATCCATCTTGTCAAAGCTATGCTTTTCCCAATAATCATGTGCGGATGAGAGAGTTGGACCATAAGGAAGCATGAATGCCAAAAAGTTGATACCTTTGAATTGTAGTGCTGGAGAAGGCAATGGCAACCCACTCCAGTACTCTTGCCTGGAAAATCCCATGGACGGAGGAGCCTGGTAGGCTGCAGTCCATGGGATTGTGAACAGTCGGACATGACTGAGCAACTTCACTCTCACCTTTCACTTTCATGCATTGGAGAAGGAAATGGCAACCCACTCCAGTGTTCTTGCCTGGAGAATCCCAGGGATGGGGAGCCTGGTGGGCTGCCGTCTATGGGGTCACACAGAGTCGGACACGACTGAAGTGACTTAGCAGCAGCAGCAGCAGCAGCTGGAGAAGACTATTGAGACTCCCATGGACAGCAAGGAGATCAAACTAGTCAATCCTAAAGGAAATCAACCCTGAACATTCATTGGAAGATCTAATGCCGAAGCTGAAACTCCAGTACTTTAAAAAACTGAAACTCCAGTACATAAAAAGCTAACACACTGGAAAAGATCCTGAAGCTGGGAAAGATTTAAGGCAAAAGAAAAAGGAGGTGGCAGAGGATGAGAGGTTAGATTGTATCATCCACTCAATGGACATGAATTTGAGCAAACTAGGTGATAGTGAAGGACAGAGGAGACTGTCCTATAGATTTGCAGGGTTGGACACGACTTTGTAATAACATTAATCTTTTAAGTGTTTTTTTCTTTTGTGTTTGGAGTTCCTGCTGTCACATATTACAAAAGTTTATGTTTTCTGCTCTCATTTATCTTTAAAATTATTTTCCTTAATAAAATTTCCTTTTAATGGAATTTTGGTGCTATCAGTGAAAAAAATACTATATTTGCCACTTCTGTCTTGGTTCTGACCACTCACTCTAGCTCTAAAATTTTTTTGGAAGTTACTTAACAGAGCTTTAGTGTTCATGAAATAAATATTTAAGAACAGAAACTCAAAATCTTGCAGAGAAAATTAAGTGGAATAAGGAATATTAAGCCTAATGCAATGTAGAAATTCATAAAATTCTTTCCCTCATGTAAATCCTCTGCCACTTTTCCTCATGCCTGGCTCCTAGCTATTAAAATCAATCTGGACTGTCTCTTCATTTTTGAAATAAATGTTACAGAATACCACCAAGATTCCTGTGATTTCACAAAAACTTTTCTTATCCTTATATTGTCTATTAGCTTTCACTCTGGACTGTGGATATGCATGGTTTCACACAAAGTGTAACCTGTTCTCTAGGTAAAAATATATAAAAGTAGGGAAATCTTGTTCATTCTATTTATATTCTGCATTCCTAAACCCATGGAAAAATAATCATACCCTCAGAGAACTATTTTAGGTTACTATGTTAAATGAACCATGCACAGCAATCATGTTCATAGCATTCACAAAGACTATGGTATTTTATGGATTTCACAAACAAAAATTGTACTTTGGAAAGGTATAAGAAAATTTCTTTGATAAGAGTTCAGTTCAGTTCAGTTCAGTCTCTCAGTTGTATCCAACATTTTGCAACCCCATGAATCACAGCACGCCAGGCCTCCCTGTCCATCACCAATTCCCGGAGTTTATCCAGACTATGTCCATCAAGTCAGTGATGGCATCCAGCCATCTCATCCTCTGTCATCCCCTTCTCCTCCTACCCCTAATCCCTCCCAGCATCAGGGTCTTTTCCAATGAGTCCACTCTTCGTATGAGGTGGCCAAAGCATTGGAGTTTCAGATTCAGCATCAGTCCATCCAATGAACACCCAGGACTGATCTCCTTTAAGATGGACTGGTTGGATCTTCTTGCAGTCCGTTGGATCTTCTTGCAGTTCAAGGGACACTTAAGAGTTTTCTCCAACTCCACAGTTCAAAAGCATCAATTCTTTGGAACTCAGATTTCTTCACAGTCCACTCTCACATCCATACATGACTACTGGAAAAACCATAGCCTTGACTAGATGGACCTTTTTTGGCAAAGTAATGTCTCTGCTTTTCAATATGCTATCAAAGTTGGTCATAACTTTCCTTCTAAGGAGTAAGTGTCTTTTAATTTCGTGGCTGCAATCACCATCTGCGGTGAATCTGGAGCCCAAAAAAATAAAGTCTGACACTGTTTCCACTGTTACCCCATCTATTTCCCATGAAGTGATGGGACCAAATGCCATGAGCTTAGTTTTCTGAATGTTCAGCTTTAAGCCAATTTTTTCACTCTCCACTTTTACTTTCATCAAGTGGCGTTTTAGTTCCTCTTTACTTTCTGCCATAAGGGTGATGTCATCTGCGTATCTGAGGTTATTGATATTTCTCCCAGCAATTTTGAGTCCAGCTTGTGCTTCTTCCAGTCCAGCGTTTCTCATGATGTACTCTGCATGAAAGTAAATAAGCAGCGTGACGACAATATACAGCCTTGATGTACTCCTTTTCCTATTTTGAATCAGTCTATTGTTCCATCTCCATTTCTAACTGTTGCTTCCTGATCTGCATATAGGTTTCTCAAGAGGCAGGTCAGGTGGTCTGGTATTCCCATCTCTTTCAGAAGTTTCCACAGTTTATTGTGATCCACACAGTCAAAGGCTTTGGCATAGTCAATAAAGCAGGTGCAGATGTTTTTCTGGAACTCTCTTGTTTTTTCCATGATCCAGTGGTTGTTGGCAATTTGATCTCTGGTTCCTCTGCCTTTTCTAAAACCAGCTTGAACATCTGGATCTTCTTGGTTCACATATTGCTGAATCCTGGCTTAGAGAATTTTGATCATTACTTTACTAGTGTGTGAGATGAGTGCAATGTGTGGTAGTTTGAGCATTCTTTGGCATTGCCTTTCTTTGGGATTGGAATGAAAACTGATCTTTTCCAGTCCTGTGGCCACTGCTGAGTTTTCCAAATTTTCTGACATATTGAGCACAGCACTTTCACAGCACTTTCATCTTTCAGGATTTGAAATAGCTCAAGTGAAATTCCATCACCTCCACTAGCTTTGTTCGTAGTGATGCTTTCTAAGGCCCACTTGACCTCACATTCCAGGATGTCTGACTCTAGGTGAGTGATCACACTGTCTTTGATATAGTTAAAGCTAAAATGAAGCTGTCTCTCAGGCACAGGATATTTATTTTCTTGATTTTGGATTTTAGAAAAATTTGTACATGCTATTTTAATTAACACAATTATAATTAAAATAATTGCCATGTTGTCCAGTGTAAAGTTCATTGAAGTGATGGACATTTAAAGTTTTATGTTTAGGTTTCCTTGCAGCTTTTACATCTGTATTACTATATTACTATTCCTTATTCTTAACAATTAATAAGTTAAAAAGCCATTTGAATTAAAGATATAAAGTAAGAAGTCAGAAAAATAAAAGATGTATTATCAATAACATTCCATATCTCTTGTTTGAATAGGAAATCTTTTCTGCATGGAATCACAAAAGGTGTTAATATACCCGTAAAATTCCTGTAAAATATTTGCCAGAGTGAGAACAAGGCCCTTTCTCATTGTCATTCCAAGCCACTCCCATCAGGAGTGATTAAATGCAAAAGAGATATAGAAATAATAACAGTAGATGAGATGTGGACGATGTTTCTCATTTAACAGGAAAAATTAATAATTGTATGATCTAGAGCCATGAAAAGTGTAAAAATGGGTGGAAATGTTTATTTTAATATTTAGTATGGTAAATGCCTGGGGTGTCTTTGGTAGCTCAGCTGGTGGAGAATCCACCTGCAATGAAGGAGACTCAGCTTCAATTCTTGGGTCAGAAAGATTCCCTGGAGAAGGGATAGGTTATCCACTTCAGTGTTCTTGGACTTCTCTGGTGGCTCAGATGAGAAAGAATCTGCCTGCAACACAGGAGACCTGGGTTCAATCCCTGGGTTGGGAAGACACTGGGTGACATAAAAATTTCTAATACGGTGAGCCTTTGTAATTTCAAATAAGTTATCTTTAACCCTCTTTGCATATATGTGTGACTACCAAGACATTCAGTATTCCATATCTATGTTCTAGTTCTTAGTAGCCTAGCATGATGAAAATCTTTGAAAGAGTTATATGGTCAAAGTTCATAACAGTAAATTTGGACAATTCAAGACATAGTCCAGGTGAAAACCAAAATTCTCCTGAGGTAGAGCATTTCCAAAGGTGGTTGGAAAAAGAAAAATTTATCTCCAGAAGAAAAAAATATTAATTTCATGGGCTAGGAACTATATTATTTCACTTTGGAATAACTGAATGCCAAATGTCAGTGACAGGAAAAATTTTAGTAGTAAAAATATCAATTCTAATACAATTGTTATACTCTCTAACATCTTCACTCTTGCACTTATTCTATTGGAGAATTAAATGGAAATGCCATCGTTATTACTCCATCTTTCAAGTTTTTGATGGCAGTTTAATTTCTGGAGTTTCCAAGAAATCTATATTGTGCTTTGTTATTGAGAAAAAAAAAAAATTACACAGGATAAAATGCACATATCTTATGCATATAACTGATGAGTTTTTTCCAGTGGATGCACCCACGCAATCATCACCCCAAATAAGGTATAAAACTCTTCTATCTGCCATGAAATTTCCTTCATGTTTCCTTCCAATTATTTTTTTTGAGTTACTATCTAACATCCTGTTTCACAGTGCAGCAAAATTTCTCTAGATAGGAGAACCCAAGTTTTGTTTTGTTTTTTTTTTTTAATGCCAGGATGTTGTGAATTTTAACCCATTTCCTCAAATCTCCCCCATGTTCTCTTCCATTCACACCCCAATCCACATTCACTTAGGGATACTCTGTCCTGCTTTATTATTTTAAATAATAAGTAATAGTGCTTCTACTTGAAGAGGCAACAATGTGTAGCTTTCAGGAAATATCTCATTGTAAATCATAAACACACAATCTTCCAGTCCTTGCTCAGAAATCTGGTTATTTGGATATATGAGTCAATATTTCTGGGCCTTGGAAAGCCATTACAATCTATTGATCAGAACAAGCCTCATAGTAATCAGATGGTAAATGAAATCTGACCTTCATTTAACTCTAAGTAAGGCCAAAACTATGGTAAAGAAAGCTACGGTAACAATCTGTCTATGAAACAGATGTTTGAAATAAATAGCTGTTCACAGAGGCTGAGTAAAATAAAAGATTAGATCCACATGAGACAAATTTCTAAAAGAGATTATTATCATGTAAAAGCAGTATGTATCTACTCATCATCTTGCTTCTAACAAATTATTCAGACATGAAATAACTATTTGTTGGTGAAAGCTCATTTCAATTAATTCAGGATTTGGGGAAATTTTTTTGCAATGAAGAACATATTGGAGGAAATTTCAGTATACTAATGAAATAGCATTATAAATAAAATTGCTGCAAAATGAATGAACACTGGTGTTATTTATTCAATTCAACAATTATGCCTTGATTCACTATTTAAATATGTGGTTGTTTAACTCTCGTCTCACATATGGTGACACACAGAAATATAATTGACATTTTGATTAAGCATAATAGGTGATGTAGATAGATATTGCTTATTTGGAATACTTCTTATATCTCCTGTTCGGTTCAGTACAGTCACTCAGTCATGTCCAACTCTTTGTGACCCCATGGACTGCAGCACGCAAGGGTTCCCTGCCCATCACTGAGTAAGCACTCTCAGTGCTTACTCAAGCTCATGTTCATTGAGTCAGTGGTGCTATCCAACTATCTCATCCTCTCTTGTCCCTTTCTCCTCCTGTCTTCAATCTTTCCCAGCATTAGAGTCTTTTCCAGTGATTCAGTTCTTCTCATCAAGTAGCCAAATTATTAGAGTTTCAGCATCCATCCTTCCAATGAATATTCAGGACTGATTTCCTTTAGGATTGACTGGTTTGATCTCCTTGCAGTCCAAGGGATTCTCAAGAGTCTTCTCCAATGCCATAGTTCAAAAGTATCAATTCTTCAGTGCTTGGCCATCTTTATAGTCCAATTCTCACATCTATATATGACTACTGGAAAAACCACAGCTTTGACTGATGGACCTTTGTTGGTAAAGTAATGTCTCTGCTTTTTAATGTACTGTCTGTGTTGATGATAGCTTTTCTTCTAAGGAGCAAGCATCTTTTAATTTCATGGCTGCAGTCACCATCTGCAGTGATTTTGGAGCCCCCAAAAATAAAGTCTGTTGCTGTTTTCATTGTTTCCCCATCTATTTGCCATGAAGTAATGGGACCGGATGCCATGCTTTTAGTTTTCTGAATGTTGAGTTTTAAGCCATCTTTTTCACTGTTCATTTTCACTTTCATCAAGAATCTTTTTAATTCTTCTTCTCTTTCTGCCATAAGAGTGGTGCCATCTGCATATCTGAGGTTATTGTTATTTCTCCCAGCAATTTTGATTCCAATTTGCCAGGGTCCAGCCCCAGTGGGTCAAGGGAATTTGAAGGTGGGGATGGGGTTGGCGTCTTTGGAAAAATACATGTTTAATTACAGATACAGAGAGAGATTAGAAACGGATAGTGTAGTAGGAGACAGTGCAGTGGAGAAAAGGAGGCTGAATCCAGATGGGAATTCAGCCAGAGAAACAGGAGCAAGAAAGAAGCGACATGGGGGAATCAGTCTTTCTGGAAACTGATCCATTTTCTTTATTTTTAGGTTTGCTTATATACCTTTTGTTACACATAGGAATGAATACAGAGTCACATGGGGGTCAGCAGTCCTGACCTATATCAAAATCAGGTGCTTCACATAAAAAGGTCTTAGGGATTTTATGATCCTTTCTTTCTGATAACCAAAAAACTTATTTTTTTCCAAGGGTGTTTTTTCTTAAACCAGGCACCACCCTCCAAATAAAGTTACATTCCTATAGGGTGAGGGTGTAGTGAGTTACAATCAAGAAAGGAATTTATTTAACCCAAGGTTAACTTGATTAATCTTAAAGGTTAATACTTATTTCTCCTATATGCTTAAAGGTTAATACTTATTTCTCCTATATGTTAGTTATAGTCATTATAAGGGCAGGGAATATGGAGATTTAGCAGCAAACATCAGCAAAACAAATGAAAATCCTTTCACCAATACTCCCCTTAAGATCTATTTAGTCTTAAGATAGTGATAAAGTTACATTTTTACATAGCAAGGACACAGTGATTTACAACAAAGCACAGTGATCTATTACAAAAGAGAAAATCCATTAACTCAAAAAGTCTAGTATTGCTAACCTTAAGAACTACTATATTTCCTTTTCTATAGTCCAAATACATTGATTAATATATTCCCAGGTGCCTAAGGATATGGAGGCCTGGAGGCAATCATTGACTCAACAAGAAGAAAAAGCCCTATGCTAATTAAGACTTTCAAAATACTCCAAACTCTCTGTGCTGTTTATGGTTGAGAGGTAGTAAACAATCATGTGCTAGTGGCAGGAGTATGGATAATCCTGTCACACAAGCTAGTCTGTCAGCAGAGAGGTTTGACCTGAGACATCCTTGTCCCACCCAGAGCAGGTAATCAGCAGCAATTATTGACACAACAAATCAAAAACCATTCACCAATATAATTCCTAACTAACCCACTATACTAATAATTTCTAACACCCCAAAAGAATTTGCCTTTAGTAAGTCTAAAACATCTCATGCCTCTCAGGTTGGGAGGCTGTAAACAATCACAAGTGGCCAGACGAACCTATACAGTTGGGCTAGATAACCTTCAGAGGAGTCCATTAACTCTTTCTCCGAGAGAAACGGTTGTTGGGGAGAACCCCCTGTAAAGTCAGAGGCGTAGGTGAGAGCATAAAACAGACTCTGGTTTTGGCCTAGATGCTTGGGAACAGGGGGTTTCCTGAGGCTTGATCACGCCTTTGCATATGCCAAGCCTCCTTCCTCATGACCTTTGCCATGGGCGGAGTTCCTCACACTGGCCCCTGGCACCAGTTTGTGCTTCATCCAGCCTGGCATTTTGTATGATGTATTCTGCGTAAAAGTTAAATAAGCAGGGTGACAATATACAGCCTTGATGTGCTCCTTTCCCAATTTGGAACCAGTCTGTTGTTCCATGTTCAGTTCTAACTGTTGCTTCCTGATCTGCATACAGATTCTCAGGAGGCAGGTCAGGTGGTCTGGTATTCCCATCTCTTGAAGTATTTTCCACAGTTTATTGAGACCCACCCAGTCAAGGGCTTTGGTATAGTCAACAAAGCAGAAATAAAGGCTTTAATATAGTCAATAAAGCAGAATTTTTTTTTTTTTTTCCTGGAACTCTCTTGCTTTTTCGAAAGCAAGAGATCCAACAGATCTCTTTCAATCCAACAGATCTCTTTCGATCCAACAGATGCTAGCAATTTGTTCTCTGGTTCCTCTGCCTCTTCTAAATCCAGCTTGAATATCTGGAAGCTCACGGTTCACATATTGTTGAAGCCTGACTTGGAGAATTTTGAGTGATACTCAGTTAGCATGTGAGATGAGTATAATTGTGCAGTAGTTTGAACATTATTTGGCATTGCCTTTCTTTGGGATTGGAATGAAAACTCACCTTTTCCAACCTGTGGTCAGTGTTGAGCTTTCCAAATTTGCTGGCATATTGAGTGCAGCACTTTCACAACATCATCTTTTAGGATTTGAACTAGCTTTGTTCATAGTTATGCTTCCTAAGGCCTACTTGACTTCACATTGCAGGATCTGGCTCTAGGTGAATGATCACACCATTGTCATTATCTGGATCATGAAGACCTTTTTTGTGTATAGTTCTGTGTATTCTTACCTCCGCTTCTTAATAACTTAATCTTTTCTGCTTCTGTTATCTCCTGTAGAAGAGCAATAACCTCACCAAACATACCATCTATTTCTTATTTTATAGAATATATACTATATCCTCTCTATATAAAATATGTATATTATAAAATATATAGTCTACATATATTCCAGGCCAATAATTAGGAGGGCCAAATAACTACTCTACCATTGAGCTGTGATTCTAAATGACTTGTTTTGATTTTTACTAAAAACATGTTAAAGTTAGTATATAAAACACTCCAGTTCTCCCTTCCCCTGAGTATGCAACTCTTTTATAATAAATGATCTATGATATATATGATCTATGTTATATTAGGTACACATAACACATACTGGTTCAACTTCTCTTTATGGTCTTACAGTTGAGAGCAATTCTTAAAAAAAAAAGAATCCTACATGAACATCTCTGTCACAGAATCTGTTTTCAAAGGTATTAACTAGGACCATGAATTTCTTCACTCATTGCACCATTCTAGCCGTCAAACACAGTATCCAACAGCTTCAGTCTTTTGAAGGTTCAATCTCTAAGACTCATCTTTTTTTTTTTTTTTTTTGCCACAGTCTTTGTTCTTCATATAGCTGAGGCATTCTCAGCTTTCAATAATACTTCTTTTCAGAGAGCTTTCCTGACCATCATACACTTACTTAAAAATTCTTAAAAACATTAATTTTTGGAAGAGTTTTATTATGAATAACAAGCTGATAATTTATTTAAACATTTTTAACACAGCAAAATTATAATAAATAGTATACATTAAAACAAAACAGCCATACTTACTAATCAAGCATTAAAAATAATGTAAAGTGTTAGTTGCTCAGTAGTGTCTGATTCTTTGTGACCTCATAGACTGTAGCCTGCCAGGGTCTTCTGTCCATAGAATTCTCCAGTCAAGAATATTGAAGTGGGTCACCATTCCCTTCTCCAGGGGATCTTCCTGACCCAGAGATCAAACCCAGGTTTCTTGCATTGCAGGTGGATTCTTTTCTGTCTGAGAGACCAGGGCAAGTAGTATAAATAAATAAATAAAGTAAGGGGTATAATAATTTTGGTACATAGTCACTTACTAAACTCCTAAGTATCTATTCCTAATACTTATCTGGTGGCTCAGTGGTAAAGTATCCACGTGCCAATGCAAGATATGCAGGTACAATCCCTGGATTGGAAAAATCAGAAGAGCCTGGCAGGCTACAGTCCATGGGGTAGTAAAGAGTCGGGTACAGCTTAGTGACTAACAACAACAACAATACTATTTCACAGGTACCATATTATTTCTTTTCAGAGTGCATTTTTAAATATATTCACATTTGTTTCATATCATTGCTTGCAATATTCTTCAAAGTTGAATTTTATGGTTACTAAATTTGGCATTATAGATATCATTCATTAAATGTTCTCTACTGGCAATAATAGTTTTAACTAATAGATATTCTCTGTTGTTGAAATACTTAGAAATCTCTGAGCATATTCTGTAAAATTAAAAAGATATGCTTAATTCTAATATTCTTGCATTTAAATGTGTAAATATTTCAGTCCACTGATTTATTTTCATAGATATTCACGTTTGGCCTGCATTCAAAGTGCCTTTTTTTAATAAACATTCTTATAAGACAAATCTCCTAATTTTTTTTCCTCTATGACTATACATATTTTGCCTAATTTAGATGCAGCAAATGATAAAGTTTCTCAGTTTCATTCAGTCCCACCACAGAATATAAATTCATCCATTTAGAAATATAAATTTCAGCAAAAATATTTTTACCAGAAATTGAGAGATTACAAATTGCAATTCTGTAATTTTAAGTTAAATCTGGTATACTTCCTGAGCTCTCTATTGCATTTGTTTAACTCCATTGCTTTTTACAGATACATTACAATGTCTGCCTGTTTGCAAGACTATCAATAATTCCATTTCTGTAAAAGCTTTGGGAGTTGAATTGTCCTTAAGCAACTGAATACCTTGATTAAAGATTTCCAAACGAAGTTTAACTAATGTTCAGAGGATTCATTTACAAGATTCAATGCCATTGTTTCACACTTAGGTTGATTTATAAAATAGTTCCTCAAGTTGTGAGGAATCTATTTCATGAAGTAATTATTCAGTTGTTATATCTCCTTAGTCTTCCTCAATCTGTGATTGCTCCCAGTTGTTCCTTGCCTTTCATGACCCTTAAATTTTTGAAGGGGACTACTAAATTATTTGTGAAGTGTCTTTCAGTTTGGATTTGTCTCATTTTTTTTTATTATTAGATTTAAATTCTGCACTTTTGACATAAATACAGCCAAAGTGACAGTATATACTTAGTGAAATGTATCAGATGGTCCAGGTCTATGATCTTGACATATTTATTATAGGTGATGATAACTTTGAAGATTGTTTTAAGTAGTTTTCTGCCTGGTTTTTCCATTTTTTCCATCGTAATGTTGCTATATTCCTTTTGTAATTAAAATGCCTCAGGGGATATGAATTAAAACTATGCAGATATCCTACTGCTAAATTTTGCTTACTGATTTTATGATCCCTGGATGGTGCTTGGCTCCAATAATTATTAATCTGATACTTTAATTAATAGTGATTTTATATTTGCCTAATTACTTCTATATTTTTAATTTGAGTTTTTTCCTGATAGAGACCTATCTCTTCTCTTCCATATTTATCATTAAGTTATTATATAAGCATGAACTCACAGATATTTACTTTATTCTATTGGTTATAATTTGATACTACCATTATTTATTTTTTTACTTAAATTATTCCAGTTGGGCCATCAGGATGTTTCTTTAGTTGAGCTTCATTTTTCTTTTGGCATGATCTCATTCTTTTCGGAAGAATTCTGGGTTTCTGGCACCACAAGCTATTCTTACCTTTTGTATTTTCTCTAAAACATCTCTGGAATCATGTACTACTTTAACTAGTTCTGTTTATTTTTAATTGGAAAATGGTTGTTAGAAACCATGACCTGGACACTAGCTGTGCTCACTGCTACTGAAGTATCATTGTTCTTAGGCCTTTGGACTGGATTAAATATAGAAACGCATGTACGTGCATTTGTGTGCATGTATATATGCATATCAGTTTAGTCGCTCAGTCGTGTCCGACTCTTTGCGATCCCATGAATTACAGCACTCCAGGCCTCCCTGTCCATCACCAACTCCTGGAGTTCATTCAGACTCACGGCCATCCAGTCAGTGATGCCATCCAGCCATCTCATCCTCTGTCATCCCCTTCTCCTCCTGCTCCCAATCCCTCCCAGCATCAGAGTCGTTTCCAATGAGTCAACTCTTTGCATGAGGTGGTCAAAGTACTGGAATTTCAGCTTTAGCATCATTCCTTCCAAAGAAATCCCAGGGCTGATCTCCTTCAGAATGGACTGGTTGGATCTCCTTGCAGTCCAAGGGACTCTCAAGAGTCTTCTCAAACACCACAGTTCAAAAGCATCAATTCTTCGGTGCTCAGCTCTCTTCACAGTCCAACTTTCACAACCATACATGACTACTGGAAAAACCATAGCTTTGAGTAGACGGACCGTTGTTGACAAAGTAATATCTCTGCTTTTCAATATGCTATCTAGGTTGGTCATACCTTTTCTTCCAAGAAGTAAGCGTCTTTTAATTTCATGGCTGCAATCACCATCTGCAGTGATTTTGGAGCCCCCCAAAATAAAGTCTGACACTGTTTCCACTGTTTTTCCCCATGTATTTCCCATGAAGTGATGGGACCAGATGCCATGATCTTCATTTTCTGAATGTTGAGCTTTAAGCCAACTTTTTCACTCTCCACTTTCACTTTCATCAAGAGACTTTTTAGTTCATCTTCACTTTCTGCCATAAGTGTGGTGTCTCTGCATAACTCAGGTTATTGATATTTCTCCCGGCAATCTTGATTCCAGCTTGTGCTTCTTCCAGCCCAGCGTTTCTCTGATGTACTCTGCATATAAGTTAAATAAGCAGGGTGACAATATACAGACTTCATGTACTCTTTTTCCTGTTTGGAGCCAGTCTGTTGTTCCATGTCCAGTTCTAACTGTTACGTACTGACCTGCAGATAGGTTTCTCAAGAGGCTGATCAAGTGGTCTGGTATTCCTATCTCTTTCAGAATTGTCCACAGTTTATTGTGATCTGCACAGTCAAGGGCTTTGGCGTAGTCAAATAAAGCAGAAATAGATGTGTTTCTGAAACTCTCTTGCTTTCTCGATGATCCAGCGGATGTTGGCAATTTGATTTCTGGTTCCTCTGCCTTTTCTAAAACCAGCTTGAACATCTGGAAGTTCACAATTCATTTATTGCTGAAGCCTGGCTTGGAGAATTTTGAGCATTACTTTACTAGAGTTTGAGATGATTGCAATTGTGCTGTAGTTGGAACATTCTGTGGCATTGCCTTTCTTTGAGATTGGAATGAAAACTGACCTTTTCCAGTCCTGTGGCCACTGCTGAGTTTTCCAAATTTGCTGGCATATTGAGTGCAGCACTTTCACAATATCACCTCTCAGGATTTGAAATAGCTCTGCTGGAATTCCATCACCTCCACTAGCTTTGTTCGTAGTGATGCTTTCTAAGGCCCACTTGACTTCACATTCCAGAATGTCTGGCTCTAGGTTGGTGCTCACACCATCGTGATTATCTTGGTCATGAAGATCTTTTTTGTATAGTTCTTCTGTGTATTCCTGCCACCTCTTCTTAATATCTTCTGCTTCAGTTAGGTCCATACCATTTCTGTCATTTATCAAGCCCATCTTTGCATGAAATGTTCACTTGGTATCTCTAATTTTCTTGAAGAGATCTCTAGTCTTTCCCATCCTGTTCTTTTCCTCTACTTCTTTGCATTGATCGCTGAGGAAGGCTTTCTTATCTCTTCTTGCTATTCTTTGGAACTCTGCATTCAGATGCTTATATTTTTCCTTTCCTCCTTTACTTTTTGCTTCTCTTCTTTTCACAGCTATTTGTAATGCCTTCTCAGACAGCAATTTTGCTTTTTTACATTTCTTTTCCATGTGGATGGTCTTGATCCCTGTCTCCTGTACAATGTTATGAACCTCCATCCATAGTTCATCAGGCACTCTATCAGATCTAGATATGTGTGAAGTGAAGTGAAGTGAAGTCGCTCAGTCATGCCTGACTCTTTGCGACCCCGTGGACTGTAGCCTACCAGGCTCCTCCCTCCATGGGATTCTCCAGGCAAGAGTACTGAAGTGGGTTGCCATTTCCTTCTCCAGGGGATCTTCCCGACCCAGGGATCGAACCCAGGTCTCCCGCATTCCAGGCAGATGCCTTAACCTCTGAGCCACCAGGGAAGCCCAGATATGTTTGACCTATATATATCATATATATATGTGAAGTGAGTGAAGTTACTCAGTCATGTCCAACTCTGCGACCCCATGGACTGTAGCCTAACAGGCTCCTTTGTCCATGGGATTTTCTAGGCAGGAATACTGGAGTGGGTTGTCGTTTCCTTCTCCAGTGTATCTTCCCAACCCAGGGATCAAACCCAGGGATCAAACCCAGGTCTCCCACATTGTAGGCAGACACTTTACCATCTGAGCTACAGAGCCCTATATACATACATAAAATACTGTACATGCACATTTTCATACTAATTTCTATGTCTATGAATCTATATAATATTATTTCTATATATTTACATATTAAAATATATGTATCTATATATCTGTCAAGCTGATACTTCTAATTCAGCATCACGAGAATTATGCTAGCCACCTTCTTTTCATTTACTTATATTATAAATTTAAAAAATTTATAATGCTTATGACTTCTTTCTCCAACAATGAAAAACATTTCTTAATATATGTTTATAATACACAAATATAATTATCTGAAAACATTTATATATTTGCTCCTTCTTGTACACACTTAGAAATACTTTCAGAATAGCTATTGCATACCCTCTTCCAACAAACGAGATGACTATATACATGGACATCACCAGATGGTCAAGACCAAAATCAGATTGATTATATTCTTTGCAACCAAAGATGGAGAAGCTCTATTCAATCAGCAAAAAGAAGACTTGGAGCTGACTATGGGTCAGATCATCTGCTTTTTTTTTTGCAAAATTCAGGCTCAAATTGAAAAAGTAGGGAAAACCACTAGGCCATTCATGTATGACCTAAATCAAATCCCTATGATAATATACGGGAGGTGAGAAATAAACTCAAGGGACTAGGTCTTGTAGATAGAGTGCCTGAAGAACTATGGACAAAGGTTTGTAACAATATTTGGAGTTGGTGACAAAAACCATCCCCAAGAAAAAGAAATGCAAGAAGGCAAAGTTGTCTGATGTGACCTTACAAATAACTGATAAACGAGAAGTGAAAGCAAAGAAGAAAGAGAAAGCTACACTCAACTGAATGCAGAGTTCCAAAGAATAGCAAGGAGAGATAAGAAAGTCTTCTTAAGTAAATGATGCAAAGAAATAGAGAAAACAACAGATTGTGAAAGACAAGAGATCTGTTAAAGAAAATTGGAGAGAACAATGGAACATCTCATACAAAGATAGGTACAATAAAGAACAAAAGTTGCAAGAACCTAACAAAAGCAAAAGAGGTGAAGAAGAGGTGGTAAGAACTGTACAAAAAAGTTCTGTACAACAAAGCTCTTAATGACCCAGATAATCACAATTGTGTGATAACTCACCTAGAGCTAGAGATCCTGGAGTAAAAGTCCAATAGGCCTTAATAAGCATTACCAAGAACAAAGCTAGCAGAAGTGATGGGATTCCAGGTGAGCTACTGCAAATCCTAAAAGATGATGCTGTTAAAGTGCTGCATTCAATATTCCAGCAAATTTGGAAAGCTCAGTAGTGCCAACAGGACTGGAAAAAAATGAGTTTTCATTCCAATTCCAAAGAAAGGTAAAGTCAAAGAAAGTTCAAATTACTGTACAACTGTGCTCATTTCACATGCTAGCAAGATTATGCTCAAATCCTTCAAGCTAGGCTTCAGCACTATGTGAACCAAGAACTTCCAGATGTACAAGCTGGATTTAGAAAAGGCAGAGGAACCAGAGATCAATTGTCAACATCCACTGAATCATACAAAAAGCAAGGGGATTTCAAAAAAATCTACATTTGCTTCATTGACTACACGGAAGCCTTTGAGTGTGAATCACAACAAACTGTGGACTATTCTTAAAGAGATGGGAGTACCAGACCACTTTACCTGCCTCCTGAAAAACCTGTTTGTGGGACAAGAAGCAACAGTTAGAACTGCACATTGACAATGGACTTGTTCCAAATTGGGAAAGGAGTACGTCAAGTCTGTATATTGCGACCCTGCTTATTTAAGGTCTATGCAGAATACATCATACAAAATGCTGCGCTGGATGACTCACAAGTTGAAATCAAGATTGCTGGAAGAAATATCCACAACCTCATATATGCAGACGATACCATTTTAATGATAGAAAGTGAAGAGGAACTAAAGAGTGTCTTGATGAAGGTGAAAGAGGAGTGAAACAGCTGGCTTAAGACTGAATATTTAAAAAAAAAAGATCATGGCATCTGGTCCCATCAGCTCATGGCAAATACATGGGGAAAAAGTGGAGACAGTGATTTCGTTTTCCTGGGCTCCAAAATCAATGGCAGATGGTGATTGCAGCCATGGAATAAAAAGACACTTGCTTCTTGGAAGAAAAGCTATGACAAATTTAGCCAGTGTGTTAAAAAGCAGAGACATCACTTTGCTGAAAAATGTCTGTACAGTCAAAGCTATGTTTTTTCCATTATTCATGTATGAATGTGAGAAGGCAGAGGGCCAAAGAATTGATGCCTTTGAACTGTGGTGCTGGAGAAGACTCTTGAGAGTCCCTTGGACAACAAGGAAATCAAACCAGTCAATCCTAAAGGAACTCAACCCTGAATATTCATTGGAATGACTAGTGCTGAAACCAATGCACCAATATTTTGGCCCCCTGATGCAAAGAGCCAACTCATTGGAAAAGACCCTGATGCTGGGAAAGATTGAAGGCAGGGGTGACAGAGGATGAGACATTTGGATGGCATCACTGATTCAATGGAGATGAGTTAGAGCAAACTCAGGGACATAGTGAAGGACAGGAAAGCCTGGCATGGTGCAGTTTAGCGGGTTGCTAAAATTCAGACACAGTTTAGCAAATAAACATCAACAATTCCATACCCTGCAGAAGACAAATTTACTAACTAGAGTGTGGAATATACTCAAATGAATTGTATTATATGTATATATTTAGCGAGATTATGAATTCTTAAACACATTTTGCTACCAATAGTAAAGAATGAAATGGCATGGAAGGTAGACAGCTTGATGAATTTCTATATTTTACCATATCTTTAAGGTGCTATTTTAGAAAATATCTAGTATATATTCAATGACTCTCCTAAGAATACACAAAAGTCTTCATTTGCCTGAGCTATAAAGTTGAAATCTACCTTTAAAATTAAACTTTCTATAAGTGAAAAAATATAAATATATCCATCATATTGAAGGTGCATACATTTAGTTTATGCTTATTATTTCAAAATTATATTTTAATTAACTCAAGTTAAGAGAAAAGTAATAGTACTGGGTCATATTATTCCTAAATGAGAACAGTAAATAACAAGTCAGTTCAGTTCAGTCACTCAGTCGTGTCTGACTCTTAGCGACCCCATGAATCGCAGCACGCCAGGCCTCCCTGTCCATCACCAACTCCCAGAGTTCACTCAGACTCACGTCCATAGAGTCAGTGATGCCATCCAGCCATCTCATCCTCTGTCGTCCCCTTCTCCTGCCCCCAATCCCTCCCAGCATCAGAGTCTTTTCGAATGAGTCAACTCTTCACATGAAGTGGTCAAAGTACTGGAGTTTCAGCTTTAGCATCATTCCTTCCAAAGAAATCCCAGGGCTGATCTCCAGCAAATCACTATTGTTTCTGTTGGCTCATTATACTAACATTAGTCATGGTGAATTATTTTGATATTATCAGTAAAGGTGTTAAGAAATAATATTACCAATATGAAGAATTAATCATTTTTCTAGCAGTTCAATGTTTTATAAATACTTCTGTTATAACTTTTGAAATCATCATTATTCATGACATGAACATGCAACAAGAGGAGAGAAATTAACATTTAATTCAATTGTTTAATAGAATATTGTAAATGTATTACATTCTCCAAATAATGAAGATGGACTATAGAAGACAATGTCAGCCCTTCCTTTATCCTTCAGGTTTATCTTTTCTTCCATAAAGTATTCAATAGTTTGTTTTTAAAGTCTGTTTTATATTTAATTCCAAATTTTCACAAGGTAGACATAGAAAATACCTATCATATCTTTGGAATTATATTTTAACTGGTGTGTTGTTTCAGATAAGAAATAAATCTCATGATATTCCTAATAGTAAATATTGAAAAATAAAAGTATATTTATTTGTTCCATATAAAGTATATATGTTCCAAAATATAAGCATCAACACATTATATACATCTATGTATTGCAGTGTTAAAATACATCTTTCAGTCTCTTGCTATATTTAAATTTTGTGTTTCATAAACAAAGAAAATTATGCCCAAATACACATTCAGAAATGGAAGCAATAGAAGAAACATTTGTTTTAGTGTTGTTTTTTTTTAAACAAGTTTGGAAATTAATATATATCGTTTTTTGAAAGAGCTAGTAAATTAGTCAGTGTTCTAAATGGACAATTTATCTTCCAAGAAAAAGAAAATATGTTTTTAGATAATTTTCTTCTTCAGGATCTTATTTCAAAATAATAGAATTATCCTAATACTTCATCGGTAGTGGTATGTAAGGCTCACTTAATTTACAAATATTGTGGGGGAAATTCGGATTATAAACCTCCCCTTTGAAATTGAAGAAGCAAATTTGTCTAGAACACTGCCTTGATGATAGCAATTTAAACTATTTTTTGTTTACAAAGAAAATCAGTTACATTAATTGGACAACAGGGAGACTGAATGACATGGTGAACTCTACTTAAAACTCTATAATGACATATATGGGAATAGAATCTACACCCGTGGCGGATTCATGCTGATGTATGGCAAAATCAATACAATATTGTAAAGTGAAAATAATAATAATAAAATTTAAAAAAATAATAAAAATAGAAATATATAAAAAATAGAAATAAATGAAAATTTAAAAAGAGTGAATATATGTTTATGTATAACTGATTCACTTTTCTGTACAGCAGAAACTAACACAACATTGTAAATGAACTATGCTCCAGTATTCACCAAAATATAAAATCTACAGATTTATTTTAATAAAATAAATTGGAGGTTCATGCATGTTTTCTAAAATCAGCTTCCTAGTAATTTTGGGTTTGTGGTAGGAGATCCAACCAGTCCATTCTGAAGGAGATCAGCCCTGGGATTTCTTTGGAAGGAATGATGGTAAAGCTGAAACTCCAGTACTTTGGCCACTTCATGCGAAGAGTTGACTCATTGGAAAAGACTCTGATGCTGGGAGGGATTGGGGGCAGGAGGAGAAGCGGACGACAGAGGATGAGATGGCTGGATGGCATCACTGACTCGATGGACGTGAGTCTGAGTGAACTCTGGGAGTTGGTGATGGACAGGGAGGCCTGGGGTGCTGCAATTCATAGTGTCGCAAAGAGTCGGACACGACTGAGCGACTGAACTGAACTGAACTCCATTTGTTCTAGATGTTCACAATATTTTACTGTGCTGTAATTCATTTGTAGGTTTTTATTATCTATTTTATATATAGTCAGTTCAATCAGTTCAATTCAGTCTCTCAGTTGTGTCTGACTCTTTGCAACCCCATGGACTGCAGCATGCCAGTAGTGTGTACATATCAATCCCAATTTATTCTTTTCATTCCCTCTTTGCCCCTTAGTAATGATGTTTGTTTTCTACATTTGTGATTCAATTTTCAATTTTGTAAATAAGGTCATTTATACCATTTTTTTATATTCCACATATAAGTGATATGATATTTGTCTTTCTCTGTCTTACCTCACACAGTATGACAATCTGTAGGTCCATCCATGTCACTGCAAACAGCATTATTTTGTTATTTTTTTATGGGTGAACAATATTCCATTATATATATATATATATATATATATATATATATATATATATATGTATGTATATATACACAACATCTCCTTTATCTACTAAGGAAACTATAAACAAAACAAAAAGACAGCTCACAGAATAGGAGAAAATATTTGAAAATGGAGGGACTGACAAGGGATTAAATTCCAAAATGTAAAACTAATTCATGTAGCTCAATAGCCTCCAATTAAAATAAATAAATTTATATTAAAAAAACAATCAATCCTATCAAAAATGTGAAAATCTAAATAGACAGTTGAATAAAGAAGATACAGAGATGGCACATGAAAAGACACTCAACAATACTAATTATCAGAGAAATTCAACTCAAAACTGCAATGAGGTATCCACTCACACTGGTGAGAATGGCTATTATAAAAAAATCTATAAACAATAAATTCTGGAGAGAATGTGAAGAAAAGAGGACCCTCCTTACATTCTTGGAATGTAAATTAGTATAGCCACCTTGGAGAGCAGTATGGAAGTTCCTTGAAAAACTAAAAATAGAGCTACCAAATGATCCCTCAATCTCACTCCCAGGCATATATCTATAGAAAACTTTAATTCAAAAAGATACATGCACTCTGAAGTTCATTGGAACACTATTTACAATAGCCAGCACATGGAAGCAACTTAAATGTCCATCAATGGAGAAATGGATTTAGTCTTCAATTTAAAGTAATAGTATAACTCAAAATATTCTCAGGCTTCTGTTACTGAACTAAATTTGGGTCCACTTGCCTGTGTTGCAGCCAAGTTGATATACCTGCACTTGGTTGTGAAGGAGGAAGGTACAGTGTTATTGCAGAGCCAGGAATGGAAAAAGGGCAGCTCATGCTCATAATATCCAAACTTGTCCAAGGTTTTCAGGAAATGGTTTTCAAAGAGAAAGTGAGGGAGAGGGTGGAGGGTATATGATCAGCTCATGCACAATTTTCTGATTAGTGGTAGTGAGGTAACCAGGTGAGGTCACTGGAGTCAACATTATCAATAATCAGACTCCAGCCAGTCTGAAGGCTATGTGCTAATGGTCATCATGCAGGTAGCATCTTCCATCTGGTGTGTTTTAGTATCTATAAAACACCACCAGGATATGGCTCAGGATATTATCGATAGCATTTGAGGAAAAAAGAAATGTCCTTGACTTTATTTTATGACTAAATTATTTTTATTTTGTCGTGTTTGACTGTTTTCCTTTGCTTCTGCATTTTCTCATTTCTCTGATTATTTTCTCTTTGGTAATCAGGGAAATTCTAAGATACTAAAGCTTTTCTACCAACAAGATGTATGGCAAATAGGGAGGGGGAAATGTCCATCCTTGGAAATTCCCCACAAGATTCTGCTCAGTTTCACTTCTACTCTATATTTTAGTGGTCACTGTACTTTAATTTCCCAAAAAGTAATTGGTTGGCCCAAACTCAAAAAAGATTTGTGAAAATGACATTAACAACTTTATATAAAATTTTGTATAATATTTATGTAGCAGATACTTTTTGACTTACAACTATTGGTGTATAAGCCACTTCTTAAAATCTTAGTTTACTGTCATAATTTGTAAGGAAAAATAACAAATGACTATTTAAGTAACAGGGTTTTTTTTTTTTTTCTATTTCTTTCTCTCTCTCTTTTTCTTTTAATACACAGGTCTAATGAGGTGCAAAGGGTATTGCATTTTGTCAAGCTTATCTAAAGCACACAATCTTCATCTCTCCTTTATGCCACAGCGAATTAAGTAGATAAACATGTCCTAGGAAATTAAGATGGATGATAAGCTTTTTGGCACCATCTTGAAGACACAAGACATCATCACCCTCTCCACAGGTATTTGGCTAAAATACCCTGCCCTCACATTGTCAAGCAGCACCTTGAAGAAATATATACACTGTTGAAAGCAAGAGGAAGTCAAAGAAAATATGACTCATAGTTTACTTATTGCATACATAATATGGTCTTGACATGAACTTGAAAAGATTGAATAAAGTATGCACAATACTTAACACTTATTTACAGACATTAATTCAAGCAACTTCCTAATGGATTAGAAAATATTTTTCCTTTATTTTGTAGATAAGGTCACAGAAGAAAGTAGAGATAAGTTAGTTGCCCTCACTTTCATAAGATCTAAGTGTATTTTACTGTCTCTATTTTTCTATATGAAAGAATATTTAAAATATTAATATAAAACCAAAGCTGACTTTTTTAAATTTTTTCATGAAATCCAAATCATTTAGAAAGAAAGCACACTATAGCTTAGACAACTGTTCTTTTTTTTTTTTCTTTTCATAGCAAAGCCAGATATACTTAGAGAAAACTGAATGTTAGAATAATCCTCATATTATTTCAAAGACTAATTTGAGAATAACTTCTTCATTAAAAGATATAAAAAGAAACAGCCAAAATTAAAACAAACAAAAAGATCTGCTAATATTTGCTGGAGATATACTTCACCATTTTTTCTTTTCCTGAGAATATTTACATAATTGAAAATGTTGACTGTAAATGAGACTTATAATGCTAATGAAATGACAACTTGGAGAAACATAAGCAAAGTTACTTGAACAGGAATTCAAACAGGACTTCCATGGTTGTCCATTGGTTAAGAATCCACCTGCCAAAGCAGGGGACACAGGTTCGATCTCTAGTCCAGGAAGATTCAACATGCCTCAGACAACTAAGTCCCTTCACCACACACTCCACAAATACTGAGCCTAGATTTTCTAGAGATCATATTCCTCAACAAGAGAAGTCACCAAAATGAGAAGCCCGCTCACCTCAACCAGAGAGTAGCCCTTGTTCAACCACAAACAGAGAGAAGTCTGCGTGCAGCAATAAAGAGCCAGCCAGCCAAAAATGAATAAATAAATAAATGACTTTTAAAAAGAAATATTCAAACAAATTTTAATTTAGCAAGTTAGAGACACTAATAGAGAACTTGTCTTTCCTTCCTTCATTCTTTGCTTCCTTCATTCCACCCTTCTGTCACCATTTGAGTTTCAGCTTCAGCATCAGTCCTTCCAGTGAATATTCAGTACTGATTTCATTTAGGATGGACTGGTTGGATCTCCTTGCAGTCCAAGGGACTCTCAACACTCTTCTCCAACATCACAGTTCAAAATCATCAATTCTTCAGCACTCAGTTTTCTTTATAGTCCAACTCTCACACCCTTATATGACTATTGGAAAATCCATAGTTTTGACTAGACGGCCTTTGTTGGCAAAGCAATGCCTGTTTTTAAATATGCTGTCGAGGTTGGTCATAACTTTTCTTCCAAGGAGCTAGCATCTTTTAATATCATGGCTGCAGTCACCATCCGCAGTGATTTTGGAGTGTAAAAAAATAAAGTCTGTTACTGTTTCCACTGTTTCTCCATCTATTTGCCATGAAGTGAGCAGACCAGATGCCATGATCTTCGTTTTCTGAATGCTGAGTTTTAAGCCAACTTTTTCACTCTCCTCTTTCACATTCATCAAGAGGCTCTTTAGTACCTATTTAGTTCCTCAGAAAGTGATCACACTTTCTGACATAAGGGTGGTGTCATCTGCATATCTTGAGGGTATTGCTATTTCTCTCGGCAATCTTGATTCCAGCTTGTGCATCATCCAGTTCACCATTTCTCATTATGTACTCTGCATAATTTAAATAAGCAGGGTGACAATATACAGCCTTGACACACTCTGTCTCCAATTTGGGACCAGTCTGTTGTTCCATCTCCAGTTCTAACTGTTGTTTCCTGACCTGCATACAGATTTCTCAGGAGAGGCAAGTCAGGTATTCTGGTATTCCCATCTCTTGAAGACACTTCACAGTTTGTTGTGGTCCACACAAAGGCTTTGGCATAATCAATAAAGCAGAAGTAGATGCTTTTCTGGAACTCTCTCCTTTTTCTGATGCTCCAGCAGATGATGGCAATTTGATCTCTGGTTCCTGTTCCTTTTATAAATTTAACTTGAACATCTGGAAATTCACAGTTCACATACTGTTGAAGCCTGGCTTGGAGAATTTTCAGCATTACTTTACTAGCATGTGAGTGAGATAAGAGCAATTCTGTAGTAGTTTGAACATTCTTTGGCATTGCCTTTCTTTGGGATTGGAATGAAAAATGACCTTTTCTAGTCCTGTGGCCACTGCTGAGTTTTCCAAATTTGCTGGCATATTGAGTGCAACACTTTCACACCATCATTTTTCAGGATTTGAAATAGCTCAACTGGAATTCCATCACCTTCACTAGCTTCATTCATAGTGATGCTTCCTAAGGCCCATTTGACTTCACATTCCAGCGGTCTGGCTCTAGTTGAGTGATCAGTTCAGTTCAGTTGCTCAGTTGTGTCCGATTCTTTGTGACCCCATGAATTGCAGCATGTCAGGCCTCCCTGTCCATCACCAGTTCCCGGAGTTCACTCAAACTCACATCCATTGAGTCGGTGATGCCATCCAGCCATCTCATCCTCTGTCGTCCCCTTCTCCTCCTGCCCCCAACTCCTCCCAGCATCAGAGTCTTTTCCAATGAGTCAACTCTTTCCATCAGATGGCCAAAGTATTGGAGTTTCAGCTTTAGCATTATTTCTTCCAAAGAACACCGAGGACTGATATCCTTTACAATGGACTGGTTGGATCTCCTTGCAGTCCAAGGGACTCTCAAAAGTCTTCTCCAACACCACAGTTTAAAACCATCTATTCTTTGGCATTCAGCTTTCTTCACAGTCCAACTCTCACATCCATATATGAATACTTGAAAAACCATATCCTTGACTAGATGGACCTTTGCACACCATCGTAATTATCTGGGTCCTGAAGATCTTTTTTGTGTAGTTCTGTGTATTCTTGCCACCTTGTCTTAATATCTTCTGCTTTTGTTTGGTCCCTAAAATTTCTGTGCTTTATTGAGCCCATCTTTGCAGGAAATGTTCCCTTGGTATCTCTAATTTTCTTGAAGAGATCTCTAGTCTTGCCCATTCTGTCGTTTTCCTCTATTTCTTTGCATTTGTCACTGAGAAAGGCTTTCTTATCTCTCCTTGTTATTCTTTGGAACTATGAATTCAAATGGGTGTATCTTTCCTTTGCTCTTTTGCCTTTAGCTTCTCTTCTTTTCACAGCTATTTGTAAGGCCTTCTCAGACAACAATTTTGCCTTTTTCCATTTCTTTTTCTTGAGTATGGTCTTGATCACTGCCTCCTGTACAATTTCAGGAACTTCCATTTGTAGTTCTTCAGGAACTCTGTCTATCAGATCTAATCCCTTGAATCTATATGTCACTTCCACTGTATAATCATAAGGGATTTGATTTAGGTCATACATGAATGGTCTAGTGGTTTTCCCTACTTTCTTCAATTTAAGTCCAAATTTTGCAATAAGGAGTTCATGATCTGAGCCACAGTCATCTTCCAGTCTTGTTTCTGCTGACCTTATAGAGCTTCTCTATCTTTGGCTGCAAAGAATATAATCAGTCTGATTTTGGTATTGGCCATCTGGTGATATCCATGTATAGAGTCTTCTCTCCTGTTGTTGGAAGAGGCTGTTTGCTATGACCAGTGCATTCTTTTGGCAAAACTCTGTTAGCCTTTGACCTGCTTTGTTTTGTACTCCATGGCCAAATTTGCTTATTACTGCAGATGTTTCTTGATTTCCTACTTTTGCATTCCAGTCCCCTATAAAGAAAAGGACATCTTTTTTGGGTGTGAGTTCTAGAAGGTCCTGTAGGTCTTCATAGAACCATTCAACTTCAACTTCTCCCACATTATTGTTCTGAAATAGATTTAGATAATTGTGATATTGAATGGTTTGTCTTGGAAATGAACAGAGATCATTCTCTCATTTTTGAAATTGTACCCAAATACTGCCTTTTGGACTCCTTTGTTGACTATGATGCCTACTCCATTTCTTCTAAGGGATTTGTGCTCACAGTAGTAGATATAATGGTCATCTGAGTTAAATTCACCCATTCCAGTCCATTTTAGTTCACTTACTTCTAAAATGTCAATGTTCAGTCTTGCCATCTTCTGTTTGACCATTTCTAATTTGCCTTGATTCATGGACCTAGCATTCCATTTTCCGATACAGTATTGCTCTTTACTGCATCAGACTTTATTTCCATAACCAGTCGCATCCACAACTGGGTGGTGTTTCTACTTTGGTCCATCCCTTCATTCTTTCTGGAGTTATTTCTCCACTACTATCCAGCACCATATTGGGCACTTACCAGTCTAAGGAGTTCATCTTTCAGTGTCCTATCTTTTTGCCTTTTCATACTGTTCATGGGGCCCTCAAGGCAAGAATATTGAAGTGATAAGCCATTCCCTTCTCCAGTGTACCACGATTTGTCAGAACCCTCCAGCATGTCCTGTGTGTTTCAGGTGGCCTACATAGCTCGTAGTTTCACTGAGTTAGGCAAGGCTATAGTCCATGTGATCAGATTGGTTAGTTTTCTGTGACTGTGGTTTTCATTCTGTCTGCCCTCTGATGGAGAAGGATAAGAGGCTAATGGAGGCTTCCTGATGGGACAGACTGACTGAGGGGAAAATTGGGTATTGTTCTGATGGGCAGGGCCATGCTCAGTAAATCTTTAATCCAATTTTCTGTTGATAGGCAGGGCTGTGTTCCCTCCCTGTTGTTTGACCTGAATCCAAACTATTGTGGAGGTAATAAAGATAATGGTGACCTCCTCAAAAGTTCCCATGCAAGCACTGCTGTGCACTGCAGGGACCCCAACCCGAAGCAGGCCACGGTCAACCCACGACTTCGCTGAAGACTCCTGGACTCTCACTGGCAAGTCTGGGTCAGTCACTTATGGGGTCACTGCCCCTTTCTCCTGGGTCCTGGTGCACACAAGATTTTTTTTTTTTTTTTTTAACCCAGATGAAACTCTTTAGTCAACTCAATATATACCTACATTTATATTCTCATATGTAGCATATAATAGCCACTCTAGTACTCTTGCCTAGAAAATTCCATGGATGGAGGAGCCTGGTGGGCTACAGTCCATGGGCTCAGAAGGAGTCAGACATGACTGAGCAAATTCACTTCACTTCACGCATATACACATAAACATGAAGAAACTACTGTGAACTGCTTGCTTTTTCACTTTCTCTTCTGTGAACTCCTGTTAACTCATGTTCTTTTCAATCTAAGAAATGCATATCAACTATCTTACATTACTATCATTGAGATATAAATTTAACTTGTCAAATATTTGTGTTTTGAGCCTCCAAATCAAATGCTGGATTTCAAAGAGTGGACTGTGCCAAGAACACTATATTTATAACTTGGGGGAATACTTTCCACATGGAAGAAATTAAATATTATTGATGAAGTGATTTTTTTTTGAAGATGAAACTACTCAAATTGATTATGTTCACCCTATCCCCTACCCTCTATAATGATATCATGAAGACAGGAAATATATAATGAATAACTACTAACAAAATATCTTTTAATAGGGTAAGTTGCCGAGGAAGTAGACTAATCTGATCTTGCTTTGCATAGAATGTACCACAGAATCTGAGATGTACTTGAAACCTTTGATGTGAAATTTACCTTTGAATTTCTATTATGCTAACTTTAAAAGAGTAGTTGGCTGTCTTTGTATTTCACATGAAAATTCTTCACCCTGGCAACTTTGAAAATACAAGCACAATTTTATGAAGACAAATGCAGTCAAGTACCATTAAAACAAAAAAGAGTGTTGGCCCAAACCTATTGCTTAGCAATCACATGTATATTGTCTAGAGCAATTTGTGCTGTTAGACTATAGTATTCATAATGCCTTTCAAGATTTTAAAGATTACAAGCAAATGTTTATGGCCGTCAGTTGCAGAGATTTGCAATTAATACTGATATAATTTTTCCCCATAACCTTATATAGGACTGGAAAGTGAGAACATCTGAATATATAAAATACTAGCATCTGAAGAAACATATTATCAGATTGTTTATTAAAAATGTGTTTCTGTCTAGTTTAGTATCAGTTCAGTTCAGTGAAATCACTCAGTCGTGTCCTACTCTTAGAGACCCCATTGACTGCAGCACACCAGGCCTCCCTGTCCATCACCAACTCCCGGAGTTAGTTCAAACTCATGTCCATTGAGTTGGTGATGCTATCCAACTATCTCATCCTCTGTCATCCCCTTCTTCTCCCACCTTCAATCTTTCCCACCATCAGAGTCTTTTCAAATGACTCTGTTCTTCACATCAGGTAGGCAAAGTATTGGAGTTTCTGCTTCAGCATCAGTCCTTCCAATGAATATTCAGGACTGATTTCCTTTAGGATGGACTAGTTGGATCTCCTTGCACTCCAAGGGATTCTCAAGAGTCTTCTCCAACACCACAGTTCAAAAGCATCAATTCTTCTGTGCTCAGCTTTTTTATAGTCCAACTTTCACATCTATACATCACTACTGGAAAAACCATAGTTTTTGCAAGACAGACCTCTTTGTTGGCAAAGTCATGTCTCTGTTTATAAATATGCTATCAAGGTTGGTCATAACTTTTCTTCCAAGGAACAAGCGTCTTTTAATTTCATGGCTGCAGTCACCATCCGCAGTGATTTTGGAGCACAAAAATATAAACTTTGTCACTGTTTCCACTGTTTCCCCATCTATTTCCCATGACGTGATGGGAATGGATGCCATGATTTTAGTTTTCTGAATGTTGAGCCTTAAGCCAGATTTTTCCCTCTCCTCTTTCACTTTCATCAAGAGCCTCTTTAGTTCTTCTTTGTTTTCTGCCATAAGGGTGGTATCATCTGTATATCTGAGGTTATTGATATTTCTCCCAGCAATCTTGAATCCAGCTTGTGCTTCATCCAGCCCAGCGTTTCTCATGATGTACTTAGCATTTAAGTTAAATAAGCAGGGTGACAAGATACAGCCTTGACGTACTCCTTTCCCTATGTGGAACCAGTCTGTTGTTCCATCTCCAGTTCTAACTGTTGCTTTCTGACCTGCATACAGATTTCTCAACAGACAGCTATGGTGGACTGGTATTCCCATATCTTGAAGAATATTCCACAGTTTGTTGTGGTCCACACAGCCAAAGGTTTTGTCATAGTCAATAAAGCAGAAGGAGATTTTTTTGAAACTCTCTTGCTTTTTTGATGATCCAATGAATATTCACAATTTGATCTCTGGTTCCTCTGCCTTTTCTAAATCCAGCTTGAATATCTGGAAGTTTGCGACTCATGTACTATTAAAGCCTGGCTTGGAGAATTTTCAGCATTACTTTACTAACGTCTGAGATGATTGCAATAGTGCGGCAGTTTGAACATTCTTTGATATTGCTTTTCTTTGGGATTGGAATGAAAAATGACCTTTTCCAGTCCTGTGGCCACTGCTGAGTTTTCCATATTTGTTGGCATATTGAGTGCAGCACTTTCACTGGAATTCCATCACCTCCACTAGTTTTATTTATAGTGATGTTTCCTAAGGCCCACTTGACTTTGCATTACAGAATGTCTGGTTATAGGTGAGTGACCACACCATCATAATTATATGGTTCCTGAAGATCTTTTTCATATAGTTCTTCTGTGTATTCTTGCTGCCTAGTCTTAGTATCTTCTGCTTCTGTTAGGTCCATACCATTTCTTCCCTTTATTGTGCCCATCTTTGCATGAAATGTTCCCTTGGTATCTTTAATTTTCTTAAAGAGATCTCTAGACTTTTCCATTCTATTGTTTTCCTCTATTTCTTTGCATTGACCACTGAGGAAGGCTTTCTTATCTCTCCTTGTTATTCTTTGGAACTTTGCGTTCAAATGGATGTATCTCACCTTTTATCCTTTGCCTTTTGCTTCTCTTCTATTCACAACTATTTGTAAGACCTTCTCAGACAACCATTTTGCCTTTTTCCATTTCTTTTTCTTGGGAATGGTCTTGATCCCTGCCTCCGGTACAATGTCACAAACCTCCGTCCATTGTTCTTTAGGCACTCTGTCTATCAGCTCTAATCCCTTGAATCTATTTGTCACTTCCACTGTATAATTATAAGAGTTTTGATTTGGGTCATACCTGAATGGTCTAGTGGTTTTCCCTACTTTCTTCAATATAAGTATGAGTTTGGCAGTAAGGAGTTCATGGCCTCTGCCACAGTCATCTCCCGGTCTTGTTTTTGCTGACTGTATAGAGCTTCTTCATCTTTGGCTGCAAAAATAATAATCAGTGTGATTTTAGTATTGACCATCTGGTGATGTCCATGTGTAGAGTCTTCTGTTGTGTTGCTGGAAGAGGATGTTTGCTATGACCAGTGCATTCTCTTGGCAAAACTCTATTACCCTTTGCCCTGCTTCATTCTGTACTCCAAGGCCAAATTTCTCTGTTGCTCCAGGTATTTCTTGACTTCCTACTTTTGCTTGCCAGTCCCCTATAATTAAAAGGGCATTTTTTTAAATTTTATATATACCCTACCATTATTCTACATACTTTCATATAGGTCTATAAGATCTATAAATATTTCACTTTTTGGAACCAATTAATTTCATAGACCAGTGGTTAAAGTGTGCTGTGCCATGTGCTTAGTCAGTCAGTCATGTCCATCTCTTTGCAACCCCAAGGACTGTAGCATGCCAGACTCTGCTGTCCTTGGAGATTCTCCAGGCAACAATACTCATATGGCTTGCCATGCCCTCCTCCAGGTGATATCCCCAACCCAGAGATTGAAGCTAGGTCTCCCACATTGCAGGTGTATTCTTTACCATCTGAGCCACATAGGAATATAGTGTAATTTGCCACATAGGTAATTTGCAGTCAGAAGACATGTTTCAAGTCACAGTTATGTCTTTTACTAATTCCATACCATGTTTTAGTGACCATAGTGATTTTAAATGTAAAACAAAACAGAACCTAAAATATAGGAATACCAATAATAGTAGCAGCAGTATTAACAGTAAGTCATTATGTAATATTTATATACCACTTATTATACTTAGGATGTCAACTTGAAGATTGATATAAAGATATAGATATTATAGAAAATGTTAGATAATAAAAAACACTTTTAAATACCAATATCTATAAATTATATGTAAAATAATAAATGTATTTAGTGGATACATTTTCTTCCAGGTACTGCTCCAAATGCTTCAAATACACCATTAATATAACAATTCTTATTATACTCTCCATTTTACAACTGAGAAATAGCTTCAATGACTTGTCCAAATACACAAATCTTACAGACTCACACTCTTAAGTCTGATTCTAGAGCCTTTACTTTGTATTATGACACTTAAAAGTGCAGTTTGTCAATGACATAACAGTTATTCAGAAACATTAAAGATCATCAAAATACTGATACCAGGATTCAAAGGAACTAGTAATATAGAATTTGCTATCTTCACAAAAGTGAGTATGTAAATCTAAAAAAAATCATTGAAAAATTTAATGTGAAATATAATTTATCTCATAGATGTTGACCAACTTAATGTTACATAGGGAATGTCAGCATTGTTAAACATCTTTAACAACAAGCCAAGTATTTTATGTCACATTTCAACATTTTTGTTTTCTTGGAGTAGTTAGCTGTAGTAAGAATGAAGAATTTTGTGAAATACAATAAAAAGTACAAAAAATCAAATGCAAAATGTTTTGAGAACTAGATAGATATTTTGATACTCTTAATAGTTAATATGCCTATTAATTTATTACATTGCTGAAATCATGTTTTGTCCCTTTCTTTAGGTGTCAATCATTTATTTAAAATATATTTGTTTAAGTATTGTTAGTAAATATACTTTTAATTATTCAAATATTTTTTCATATCAGTTTACTCTAACTTCACTATTTTAGACTACTTAATCTACCCAATGATTTACTATTATGATTAATAACAAAGAAAATATCACTAAGCATTAAATATACCCCATTTAAGATATAGTGTATCCTTAGGATAGAGTCTTAGAAGCAGGCTTATTAACAAGTACACTTTGAAAAATAACTTTATTGAGGAATGCTGCTGCTGTCACTTCAGTCGTGTCCTCTGTTCGACCCCATAGACGGCAGCCCACCAGGCTCCCCCATCTCTGGGATTCTCCAGGTAAGAACACTGGAGTGGGTTGCCATTTCCTTCTCCAATGCATGAAAGTGAAAAGTGAAAGTGAAGTCACTCAGTCGTGCCAGACTTTTAGCGACCCCATGGACTGCAGCTTACCAGGCTCCTCCATCCATGGGATTTTCCAGGCAAGAGTACTGGAGTGGGTTGCCATTGCCTTCTCCGTTTTGCAGGCTACATTTCATTATAGGTTATTACAATATACTGCATAAATTCCATATGTTAGAGACTATATATTTGTTTGCTAATCTATTTTATTTATTTTAATTTTTATTTTTACTTTATTTTACTTTACAATAATGTATTGGTTTTACCATACGTTGACATGAATCCACCACGCGTCTACATGCATTCCCAAACATGAACCCGCCTCCCACCTCCCTCCCCATAACATCACCCTGGGTCATCTCCGTGCACCAGCCCCAAGCATGCTATATCCTGCATTGGACATAGACTGACGATTCGTTTCCTACATGATAGTATACATGTTTCAATGCCATTCTCCCAAATCATCCCACCCTCTCCCTCTCCCTTTGAGTCCAAAAGTCCACTCTACACATCTGTGTCTCTTTTGCTGTCTTGCATACAGGGTCATCATTGCCATCTTTCTAAATTCCATATAAATGTGTTAGTATACTGTATTGATGTTTTTCTTTCTGGCTTACTTCACTCTGTATAATCGGCTCCAGTTTCATCCATCTCATCAGAACTGATTCAAATGTATTCTTTTTAATGGCTGAGTAATACTCCATTGTGAATCCCTATCAAGCTACCAGCGATATTTTTCACAGAACTAGAACAAATAATTTCAAGATTTGTATGGAAATACAACAAACCTCGAATAGCCAAAGCAATCTTGAGAAAGAGGAATGGAACTGGAGGAATCAAGTTGCCTGACTTCAGGCTCTACTACAAAGCCACAGTCATCAAGACAGTATGGTACTGGCACAAAGACAGAAATATAGATCAACGGAACAAAATAGAAAGCCCAGAGATAAATCCACATACATATGGACACCTTATCTTCGACAAAGGAGGCAAGAACATATAATGGAGTAAAGACAATCTCTTTAACAAGCGGTGCTGGGAAAACTGGTCAACCACTTGTAAAAGAATGAAACTAGATCACTTTCTAACACCACACACAAAAATAAACTCAAAATGGATTAAAGATCTAAATGTAAGACCAGAAACCATAAAACTCCTAGAGGAGAAAATAGGCAAAACACTCTCCGACATAAATCACAGCAGGATCCTCTATGATCCATCCCCCAGAATGCTGGAAATAAAAGCAAAAATAAACAAATGGGATCTAATTAAAATTAAAAGCTTCTGCACAACAAAGGAAACTATAAGCAAGGTGAAAAGACAGCCTTCAGAATGGGAGAAAATAATAGCAAATGAAGCAACTGACAAACAACTAATCTCAAAAATATACAAGCAACTTATGCAGCTCAATTCCAGAAAAATATATGACCCAATCAAAAAATGGGCCAAAGAACTAAATAGACATTTCTCCAAAGAAGACATACAGATGGCTAACAAACACATGAAAAGATGCTCAACATCACTCATTATTAGAGAAATGCAAATCAAAACCAAAATGAGGTACCACTTCACACCAGTCAGAATGTCTGTGATCCAAAAGTCTACAAGCAATAAATGTTGGAGAGGATGTGGAGAAAAGGGAACCCTCCTACACTGTTGGTGGGAATGCAAACTAGTACAGCCACTGTGGAGAACAGTGTGGAGATTCCTTAAAAAATTGCTAATCTATTTTATACATAATACTTTGTATCTGTTAATCCCATTACCTATTATGATCATTTACATTTTAGGAATCAGTGAACTAAAATGGATCAGAATGGGTAAATTTAGTTCAGATAATCATTATATCTACAACTGAGGACAAGAATCCCTTAAAAAAAAAAAAAAAGGAATAGCCCTCATAGATAATAAAAGAGTCCAAAATGCAGTACTTGGGTGCAATTTCAAAAATAACAGAAAGACCTCTGTTCATTTGGAAGGCAAAGCATTCAGTGTCACAGTAATCCAAGTCTATGCCCCAATCACTAATGACAAAAAAGCTGAAGCTGAACGCTTCTATGAATATCTACAAGACCTTTAGAACTAACATGAAAAAGACATATATATCCTTTTTATCATAGGGAACTGGAATGCAAACGTAGGATGGCAAGAGATACCTGAAGTAACAGGTAAGTTTAGCCTTGGAGTACAAAACGAAACAGGGCAAAGGTGAACAGAGTTTTGCCAAGAAAACATACTAGTCATAGAGAACAGCCTCATTCAACAGCACAAGATATGACTCTAAATATGGATTTCACCAGATGGCCAATACTAAAATCAATTTTATTATGTTCTTTGTAGCCAAAGATGGAGAAGCTCTGCACAGTCAGCAAAAACAATACCAGGAGCAAACTGTGGTTCAGAGGAACCAGATATCAAATTGCCAACATCTGCTGGATCATAGAAAAGGCAGGAAAATTCCAGAAAAAGACATCTACTTTTGCATCATTAACTAAGCCAAAACCTTTGACTCTGGATCACAGCAAAATATGGAAAATTCTAAAAGAGATGGAAATAGCAGATCACCTTACCTGCCTCTTGAGAAACCTGTATGCAGGTCAAGAAGCAACAGTTAGAAGAAGACATAGAACAACAGACTGGTTCCAAATTGGGAAAGGAGTATATCAAGGCTGTATGTTGTCATCTTACTTATTTAAATTCTATGCAGAGTACCACATGTGAAATGCTGGCTCAGATGAAGCACAAGCTGAGATCAAGTTTGCTTATGGAAATATCAATAACCTTAGATATGCAACTGATATCACCCTTATGGCAGAAAATGAAGAGGAACTAAAGAGTCTCTTGATGAAACTGAAAGAGGAGAGTGAAAAAGCTGCTTAAAACTTAACATTAATAAAACAAAGATCATGGCATCTGGTCCAATCACTTCATGGCAAATAGATGGAAAACAGTGTAAACAGTTACAAACTTTATTTCTTGAGCTCCAAAAACACTGCAGATGGTGACTATAGCCATGAAATTAAAAGGCTTCCAAGGCTTGCTCCTTGGAAGAAAAGCTATGATTAACCTAGACAGTGTATTAAAAAGCAGACATCACAGTGTATTAAAATGCTGACAAAGCTCCGTCTAGTCAAAGCTATGGTTTTTCCAGCAATCATGTATGGATGTGAGGGTTGAACCATAAAGACTGAGACCCCAAAGAATTGATGCTTTGAACTGTGGTGTTGGAGAAGACCCTTGAGAGTTCCTTGGACTGCAAGGAGATCAAACCAGTCAATCCTAAAGAAAATCAATCTTCAATATTCATGGAAAGGATTGATGCTGAAGCTGAAGCACTAATACTTTGGCCACCTGATGAGAACACCTGGCTCATTAGAAAAGACCCTGATGCTGGCAAACATTGAAGGCAGGAGGTGAACTGGATGACAGAGGACAAGATGGTTGGATGGCATCACTGACTAATAGACATGAGTTTTAGCAAGCTCTGAGAAATGGTGAAGGAGAGTGAAGCCTGGCGTGCTGCAGTCCATAATGTCTCAAAGAGTTTGACATGACTGAGCTACTGAACAAAAACAAAGGGATGCTGTTTAACAGACATAGAGATGAAGCAGGATGAAAGATTACTAAATCACTTTTAAACATATTCTGTTTTAGCGTCAGCATGACATTAGGATAATTTTTCATGATGCTTTGAAAAATAAAAGTGCATAGTCCAGAAAAAATTTTAAAAGTCAAAATTTGTGCAAAAGTGAAATAGTGAAAGTGAAGTCACTCAGTCGTGTCCAACTCTTTGCTACCGCCTGGACTGTAGGCCACCAGGCTCCTGCATCCATGGGATTTCCCAGGCAAGAATACTGGAGTGGGTTGCCATTTCTTTCTCCAGAGGGTCTTCCCCACCCAGGGATCAAATCTGGCTCTCCTGCATTGTAGGCAGACGCTTTAATCTCTGAGCAACCAGGGAAGCCCCATTTGTGTGAAGGTGGTAGTTATTGCTATATATCAAAGGGCACATGAAAGACAGCAATCACAGTGTATATGGAATGAGAAGAAAAGCTATAACGAAGAAATTATTGCACTCATAGTTGAAAAACTTTTTGTTTCCATTTTACCATTTGTGTTTTATAATGGTGAGCATATTATTCAACGTCTGTCAGAGCGTCAGTCTACTTATTTATAAATGCCTAAGTGGATTCTTATTTATAGGGTTATTTTAGGAATCAAGTGAGGTTTAAAAAAAAAGTGACAACTACAATACAAAATATAAAATATTTGTTAAAAGTAGTACATGATAAGTATAGTTCATCAGATAACTAATAGTAATGGCAGCCATGGGCCAAAGAAGTATCGTTTATTTTGGTACATTAGTCATTTACTTTATTCTGAGTAAATTCATGAGCGTCTATGGATGCTTTTTTTTTACCTCATGGAGTGGAAAAAGTCAACTTAGCCATAAAATGTATGAATTTAACTACTAATAATCAGTATCAGTTCAGTTCAGTTCAGCTCATTCGCTCAGTCATGTCCGACTCTTTGTTACCCCATGAAGGACAGTACGCTAGGCCTCCCTGTTCATCACCAACTCCCGGAGTCCACCCAAACCCATGTCCATCAAATCGATGACACCATCCAACCATCTCATCCTCTGTCGACCCATTCACATCCTGTCCTCAAACTTTCCCAGAATTAGGGTCTTTTTAAATGGGTCAGCTTTTCGCATGAGGTGGCCAAAGTACTGGAGTTTCACCCTCAAAATCGAACCTTCCAATGTACGCACAGAACTGACCTCCTTAAAGATGGATTGGTTGGATTTCCTTGCAGTCCAAGGGACTTGCAAGACTCTTCTCCAACACCACAGTTCAAACCACCAATTCTTCAGTGCTCAGCTTTCTTTATACTCCAACTCTCACATCCACACGTGACCACTGGAAAAACCATAGCCTTGACTAAATGGACCTTTGTCGGAAAAGTAATGGCTCTGCTTTTTAATATGCTGTCTAGGTTGGTCATAACTTTTCTTCCAAGGAGTGAGTGTCTTTTAATCATTGCTGCAGTAGCCATCTGCAGTGATTTTGGAGCCCAAAAAAATAAAGTCAGACACTGTTTCCACTGTTTCCCCATCTATTTCCCATGACGTGATGGGAATGGATGCCATGATTTTAGTTTTCTGAATGTTGAGCTTTAAGCCAACTTTTTCACTCTCCTCTTTCACTTTCATCAAGAGGCTTTTTAGATCCTCTTCACTTTCTGCCATAAGGGTGGTGTCATCTGCATATCTGAGGTTATTGATATTTCTCCCGGCAATCTTGATTCCAACTTATGCTTCCTCCATCCCAGCGTTTCTCATGATGTACTCTGCATAGAAGTTAATTAAGCAGGGTGACATGAACACTATGAAAAGGGAAAAATGATAGGATACTGAAAGAGGAACTCCCCAGGTCAGTAGATACCCAACATGCTACCGGAGATCAGTGGAGAAATAACTCCAGAAAGAATGAAGGGATGGAGCCAAAGCAAAAACAATATCCAGCTGTGGATGTGACTGGTGATAGAAGCAAGGTCCGATGCTGTAAAGAGCAATATTGCATAAGAACCTGGAATGTCAGGTCCATGAATCAAGGCAAATTGGAAGTGATCAAACAGGAGATGGCAAGAGTGAATGTCGACTTTCTAGGAATCAGTGAACTAAAATGGACTGGAATGGGTGAATTTAACTCAGATGACCATTATATCTACTACCGCGGGCAGGAATCCCTCAGAAGAAATGGAGTAGCCATCATGGTCAACAAAAGAGTCTGAAATGCAGTACTTGGATGCAATCTCAAAAATGACAGAATGATCTCTGATCGTTTCCAAGGCAAATCATTCAATATCACAGTAATCCAAGTCTATGCCATAACCAGTAATGCTGAAGAAACTGCAGTTGAACGGTTCTATGAAGACCTACAAGACCTTTTAGAACTAACACCCAAAAAAGATGTCCTTTTCATTATAGGGGGCTGGAATGCAAAAGTAGGAAGTCAAGAAACACCTGGAGTAACAGGCAAATTTGGCCTTGGAATGCAGAATGAAGCAGGGCAAAGACTAATAGAGTTCTGCCAAGAAAATGCACTGGTCATAGCAAACACCCTCTTCCAACAACACAAGAGAAGACTCTACACATGGACATCGCCAGATGGTCAACACCGAAATCAGATTGATTATATTCTTTGCAGCTAAAGATGGAGAAGCTCTATAGTCAACAAAAACAAGACCAGGAGCTGACTGTGGCTCAGATCATGAGCTCTTTATTACCAAATTCAAACCTAAATTGAAGAAAGTAGGGAAAACCGCTAGACCATTCAGTTATGACTAAAATCAAATCCCTTATGATTATACAGTGGAAGTGAGAAATAGACTTAAGGACCTATATCTAATAGATAGAGTGTCTGATGAACTATGGAATGAGGTTCATGACATTGTACAGGAGACAGGAATCAAGACCATCCCCATGAAGAAGAAACGCAAAAAAAGCAAAATGGCTGGCTGGGGAGGCCTTACAAATAGCTGAGAAAAGAAGAGAAGTGACAAGCAAAGGAGAAAAGGAAAGATATAAGCGTCTGAATGCAGAGTTCCAAAAAATAGCAAGAAGAGATAAGAAAGATTTCTTCAGCGATCAATGCAAAGAAATAGAGGAAAACAACAGAATGGGAAAGACTAGAGATCTCTTCAAGAAAATTAGAGATACCAAGGGAACATTCCATGCAAAGCTGGGCTCAATAAAGGATGGAAATGGTATGGACCTAACAGAAGCAGAAGATATTAAGAAGAGGTGGCAAGAATACACAGAAGAACTGTACAAAAAAGATCTTCATGATGCAGATAATCACGATGGTGTGATCACCCACCTAGAGCCAGATATCCTGGAATGTGAAGTCAAGTGGGTCTTAGAAAGCATCACTATGAACAAAGCTAGTGGAGGTGATGGAATTCCAGTGGAGCTATTTTAAATCCTGAAAGATGATGCTGTGAAAGTGCTGCACTCAATATGTCAGCAAATTTGGAAAACTCAGCAGTGGCCACAGGACAGGAAAAGGTCAATTTTCATTCCAATCCCAAAGAAAGGCAATGCCAAAGAATGCTCAGACTACCACACAATTGCACTCATCTCACATGCTAGTAAAGTAATGCTCAAAATTCTCCAATATTGCTGTATTCTCTTCAGCAATACATGCACTGTGAACTTCCTGATGTTCAAGCTGGTTTTAGAAAAGGCAGAGGAACCAGGGATCAAATTGCCAACATCTGCTGGATCATGGAAAAAGCAAGAGAGTTCCAGAAAAAACATCTATTTCTGCTTTATTGACTATGCCAAAGACTTTGACTGTGTGGATCACAGTCAACTGTGGACAATTCTGAAAGAGATGGGAATACCAGACCACCTGACCTGCCTCTTGAGAAATCTGTATGCAGGTCAGGAAGCAACAGTTAGAACCAGACATGGAACAACAGACTGGTTTCAAATAGGAAAAGGAGTACGTCAAGGCTGTACATTGTCACCCTGCTTATTTAACTTATATGCAGAGTACATCATGAGAAACACTGGACTGGAAGAAACACAAGCTGGAATCAAGATTGCTGGGAGAAATATCAATCACCTCAGATATACAGATGACATCACCCTTATGACAGAAAGTGAAGAGGAACTAAAAAACCTCTTGATGAAAGTGAAAGAGGAGAGTGAAAAAGTTGGCTTAAAGCTCAACATTCAGAAAACGAAGATCATGGCATCTGGTCCCATCACTTCGTGGGAAATAGATGGGGAAACAGTGGAAACAGTGTCAGACTTTTTTGTTTTTTGGGCTCCAAAATCACTGCAGATGGTGACTGCAGCCATGAAATTAAAACATGCTTACTCCTTGGAAGAAGAGTTATGACCAACCTAGATAGTATATTCAAAAGCAGAGACATTGCGTTGCAGACTAAGGCCCATATAATCAAGGCTATGGTTTTTCCTGTAGTCATATATGGATTTGAGAGTTGGACTGTGAAGAAGGCTGAGCGCCAAAGAATTGATGCTTTTGAACTGTGGTGTTGGAGAAGACTCTTGAGAGTCCCTTGGACTGCAAGGAGATCCAACCAGTCCATTCTGAAGGAGATTAGCCCTGGGATTTCTTTGGAAGGAATGATGCTAAAGCTGAAACTCCAGTACTTTGGCCATCTGTTGCAAAGAGTTGACTCATTGGAAAAGACTGTGATGCTGGGAAGGATTGAGGGAAGGAAGAGAAGGGGACGACAGAGGATGAGATGGCTGGATGGCATCACTGACTCGATGGACATGAGTCTGAGTGAACTCCAGGAGTTGTTGATGGACAGGGAGGCCTGGCATGCTGCTATTCATGGGCACAAAGAGTCAGACATGACTGAGTGACTGAACTGAACTGAGCTGAAGCAGTTGACAATATACAGCCTTGACATACTCCTTTTCCTATTTGGAACCAGTCTGTTGTTCCATGTCCAGTTCTAACTGTTGCTTCCTGACCTGCATCTAGGTTCCTCAAGAGTCAGGTCAATGGTCTGGTATTTCCATCTCTTTCAGAATTTTCCACATCTTGTGATAAACACAGTCAAATTCTTTGGCATAGTCAATAAAGAAGAAATAGATATTTTTCTGGAACTCTCTTGCTTTTTCCATGATCCAGCAGATTTGGCAGTTTGATCTCTGGTTCCTCTGCCTTTTCTAAAACCAGCTTGAACATCTGGAGTTTCACAGTTCACGTATTGCTTAAGCCTAGCTTGGAGAATTTTGAGCATTACTTTACTAGCCAATGAGATGAATGCAATTGTGCAGTAGTTGGAACATTCTTTGGTATTGCCTTTCTCTGGGATTTGAATGAAAAGTGACCTTGTCCAGTCCTGTGTTCACTGCTTAGTTTTCCATGTTTGTTGGCATATAGAGTCCAGCACTTTCACAGTGTTGTCTTTCAGGATTTGAGATAACTCAACTGGAATTCCATCCCCTCCACTAGCTTTGTTCATAGTGATGCTTTCTAAGGCCCACTTGATTTCACATTCCAGGATGTCTGGCTCTAGGTGAGGATCACACCATTGTGATTATCTGGGTCATAAAGATATTTTTTATACAATTCTGTGTATTCTTGCCACCTCTTCTTAATATCTTCTGCTTCTGTTAGGTCCCTACCATTTCTGTCCTTTGTTGAGCCCATCTTTGCATGAAATATTCCCTTGGTATCTCTAATTTTCTTGCTGAAATCTCTAGTCTTTCCCATTCTGTTGTTTTCCTCTATTTCTTTGCATTGATCACTGAGGAAGGCTTTCTTATCTCTCTTTGCTATTCTTTGGAACTCTGCATTCAGATGCTTATGTCTTTCCTTTTCTCCTTTGGTTTTGCTTCCCTTCTTTTCACAGCTATTTGTAAGGCCTCCTCAGACAGCCATTTTGCTTTTTTGCATTTCTTTTTCTTGGGTATGTTCTTGATTCCTGTCTCCTGTACAATGTCATAGCCTCCATCCATAGTTCATCAGGCACTCTATCTATCCGATCTAGTCCCTGAAATCTATTTCTCACTTCCACTCTATAATCATAAGGGATTTGATTTAGGTCATTCTTGAATGGTCTAGTGGTTTTCTCCACTTTCTTCAATTTCAATCTGAATTTGGCAATAAGGAGTTCATGATCTGAGCCACCATCAACTCCTAGTCTTGTTTTTTTGACTGTATAGAGCTTCTCCATCTTTGGCTGCAAAGAAGAAATCAATCTTATTTTGGTGTCGACCATCTGGTGATGTCCATGTAGTATTTAAATATTTATTTTACTTATTGAAATGTGTCCATACAAAAAGGTTATATTGAAATCCTTACCCTCCTAAGGTAACTCTATCTGCGAAAAGGGTAGTTGCAGTTTTATTAGTCATGATGTAGTCATATTAGAGCAGGGTGGGCCTCTGACACAATGTAGCTTGTGCCCTTGTGAGAAGTTGGCCATATGAAGACCAAAACACATGGAGAGAATGCCCTGTGAAGACAAAGTATTGGAGTAATGCATCTGTAAGCTACAGGACACCAAATGTTGCTAGCAAACCATCTGAAGCTAAGGAAAGCAAGGAGTGATTCTACTATAGGTTTCACAGAGAGCATGGCCTTGCTGACACCTTCATTTCAGCTTTTTACCTTCCAGAAGTGTGAGAAAATAAATTTCTGGTGATTTAATATATGTAATTCCTGATACCTTTATTATGGCAGTCTTAGGAAACTGATACAATTCATGAGACTCATCCTAGAATATAATGTTTTCATATTTGATCAACATAGTGTTATTCACAGGGAACAACTAACCCTATAAAATCACATAATAAGTGGAAAAACATAAATTAAAAGTCATGTTTTATTGTTGTAAGTTCAGTCCTCTTTGAACCAATAATATAAAATATTGCAAAATGACATAGGGTTCTTGTCTAGGAATCTACAGGCACCCAATGGGCTATGATCCATAAGGTCAGAAAGAGTTGGACATGACTTAGTAACTAAACAATAACAGCACACACCTATACCAAAATTTGTATAGGCAATTTCCTTTGAATTCGGAACTATTGTCTTAGAATTATTTTTAAAATAACTAGTTTGGCACTCTTGGATTTCCCATGTCTTGGTCCTTGGTTTCAGGTCCACAGAACACACAAAAAAATAAAAAACCCAAACAAAATCAACTCATAGGTAAACAAGCTAATGATTATCTTTTCTTCTTATTTACTGTCAAATACAAAAAATATTAGGAAAAATACTAAAGTAAGGCTTAATATCACCTTTCTAGCTTCTGCTGCTGCTTAAAACAATGACTGGCACAGATGAAATTTTTAATGAACATCTGTTAAATGAATCAATGTTCTATACTGTGACCCCTGCATCTATACTTACACTGGCTTAGGAAAAGCAAAATGAACTCTCTCTAAAAGCTTTGAAAATAGACTAAATACAATTCAAAAGAAAAGGAGCAAGCACAGGATATATATATGGCAAGTCTATGTAATTTTTTTTGGGGGGGGGAATAGCACATTTTAAAAATGGAATATAAAATCTCTTCTGCTATATATCAGTGGGTTCTAGTTATATGGATGAAAATAAAATAAAAAGAGTACTACAAGAGGAAATAGACACACTTTTATGTGGGAGTTTATGTTTTGCACTTTGTGTCTATAGCTGTTGTCATATCTCTTTATAAAGCAAGTCAGTTTTATCCACATTTACCTGCATGTCATTTAACATACAAAGCCATAGGCACATGTCAGGAAGTATGCCTATTTTCCAAAGCTGCTGTTATACAAAACACACAAAATAGGTCAGAACCTTCTCTGGGTCATGGAGTTATAACCCAGAATAACCACTGTGTCTGGTCATCGCCAGTTAGGAAAACTTTTATATTAAGATTTATAGCACATATTCAATATCTGGAATTAGGGCATTCTTGAGTGCTCAGTTGAAAGTAGTTATTTCAAGTAGATCTTCAAGTAAGCATATTTACAAGAGGGGTAAATCAAAAGGACATTTGAAGAAAAGTTTCAGTTGCCCTTTTCTCTTCTTCAGTAAGTTTGTTTTACTTCATGACCCTGGTATTACAAAAAATAACTGAGCAGAACATTGACTGTAAGACATTGTCAGGATGTTTCCTATGTGCAGTGGCTAGACAGGAAATTTTCATTTCATACACCATTTGAGCCTAGCTTCAGTGATTTCACAAAAGTTAGCAGGGTTTGAAAAGTTAATGATAAAGTAAAGCATTTGTTTTTGTTATTTTGAGAAAGTACTTGAGTGTTTAAAACTAGAACCTATGGAGGGTGGTTAGCCATGGGAAAGTGCAAAATTTATTTCACTTTATTTGTCACTGCTTACATTTATATCACATTTAGAAAAAAACATACCATGGAAATAACAATATCACAATGAAAATGGCATCAAGAATCATGGTAATCATCAAAATATGAAATATGAGTGAATAAGCACACAATATGTAATAATACATATACTACTGAAGAAAGCAAATCAAATGTTTTCCATTTATAGTCACTACAATAGCCATTTCTTTTCTTCACTTAAATACATAAATTTGCTGTAAGTTTATTTATTTATCTACTCATTCATCCCAAAGATATTTGTTAATATATTTTTAACAGTAGGAAATATGTGAACAATAAAAAGTCAACTATAACTGTGATTTGTAAAGTTACATCAGATAATGGGTAACAACATTGGAGATTGTTTCTATATCATCCTGAAGAAAAAACTTTTGAAGTTAATTAGAAGGTTATAGAACTATGAGATAAGTTTTTATATGCTAACCTTGACTTTCATAGTAAAACTGATGATTATGCATTGCTAATTTTATCTCCTGAATGGATCTCCTAACAATGAACCGTATGTGCTTCTGCCTTGATCAGACCCAAACCACTCATCCTCTTGACTCTTGCTACAGCCTTCTGATGTGAAGAGCTTACTCACTGGAAAAGACCCTGATGCTGGGAAAGACGAAGGGCTGGAGGAGAAGGGGGTTACAGAGAATGAGACTGGTTGGATGGCATTAATGATTTGATGGATATGAGTTTGAGCAAACTACAAGAGATAGTGAAGGACAGAGAAGTCTGGCATGTTGGAGTCCATGGGGTCACAAAGAGCTGGATACAACTTAGTGACTCAACAATAATATCAGCTTTCTGACCTATGTTCCTGTCTCCACTTAACTCTTTCCTCCTGACCTTTCCAGCACTCCAAGATTTCAGAGGCATTGTGTATGTTAGTTGTTGAGTTGTGTCAGATTATCTGACCCCATGCACTGTAGCCCCCCAGGTTCCTCTGTCCATGAGACTCTTTAGGCAAGAATACTGGATTGGTTTGCCATTTCTTCCTCCAGGCTATCTTGGAATGGGTAGTCATTTCCCTTCTCCAGGGGAATCTTCCTGACCCAGGGCTTGAACCCATGTCTCCTGCATTGCAGGCAGATTTGTTACTGTCTGAGCCACCAGGGAAACCCTGGTTACAGTGAGCTAAAGAATTGTTGTGTGGGTCCATGCTAAGTCATTCTGTTGTGTCCGACTCTTTGCAGATTCCATGTACTGTACCTCTCCAGGCTCCTCTGTCCATGGAATTCTTCAGGCAAGAATACTGGAGTGGGTTGCCTTGCCTTCCTCCAGGATTCAAATGCATTACACCTTAAAGAAAAATAAAATGCCCTTTCCAACAGAGGACTTGTATTAGCTCTATGTTTCCTAGAGAATGACTTTGCACTTCCTTACTTGTTCTATGTTTTTGTAGCCAAGCCATCGGGCTTTGTCTTCTGACATTCTTACACTGTATACCCTAAATTACACTCACCAAATCCTTTAGAGTCTCTACACAAACCCATCAAAGTCCTCAACATGCTATATCTCTTTACTGCATTCCTATACACATGCTTTTTCTTGTCTTTAAAACTCTACCCCATTTTTTTCTGGAAAGTGCCAATACATTATATAAGACCCAGTTTAAATCTAAGGTCCTCTGAAAAATAGTCTCAAACTCCCCAGTAGGGAGGCATTCCCCTTTCTGCTTAAAGTTTTTCATCTATTTCTAAAATATCCTTGATCACACCATGCTACATTTCACTTTGTCTTTTTTTTTTTTTCTTTTAGTGGTACTGTCCTATTTTTAGTTTGTATCTACATACAACAAGTAAGATGGAACTCAGAGTGTTCACTTTGGCAGAAAATATATTAAAATCAAAGAAATACAGAGCCAGAACCCCCCAAAAGGTTCTCTTTATCTCACTAAATAACTTTGTTCTATATGTAATGAAATATCAAAATCCATTGCATTAATAAGATATATTGTTGAACATACATTTCATAGTTAATTTTTTGTTCTCCAATGTCAATTCAATTATATAATAATTACACATATTTTATATGATAGAGTTGATGTTTCTGAATATGTAACTCTGTTTCTAATGGATGCATATTAAACTGGTTTTCCCACTAAACAACTTAAACAATTTGGCAATGATATACCTTTTTTTCTTTCATGTGAAAGATTGTCATGATTTTAATATTTACAGATTATCACCTCTAATATAGGGGAAAACAAAAACAGAAACAAAATAATAGGGAATTCTGATCTTCCAAGAAGAAATGATTGTTGTAAGCAATACTTTCAAAATAGAATATGCCAAAAAGGAATATTCCAACTTTTTATCTCCCTAGTAACATTTGCTTCAAAAAACTTTTCACTGTAAAATCATAAATTAAGTCATTTTCTGCCTATCACTTAAACTGCAAAAATATAAAATAAAAAAGGGAAATAATTCCTCCACTCAGAAGTTACTGCCTTTTTGATATCTTTTAAAACACAGTATATAGCAGAGTTATTTGCAAATCCTATTTAAAAAATCTTTCAGTAATTCCTGATTATTTCTAGAATAAGATAGCATTTCACTGTGAATGCAAAGATGAATAAAACAATAATTACTCATGACATACTATGTGTTAGGCTTGATAAAAAGTGTGAAACATAGAGCTCAATGGAAACTGATGAAGTGCCTTTATTCCTCATGTGAGGCTGGACATGAATGAGGGCAACAGATACCAATAAAAACAAGCCAGCAGTCACATAGATGTAAATCTCAGAAGGTTAACTACAGTGAGGGAAATTGGCATGGATCTGAGAAGATGGGTTTGGCATATGCAAATCTAATTAGATTTGTTAACTAAGAGAAGGCCACACCAAAAAGATGAGCTTCATTCAAATCAATAACCCAGGAAGACATAAAGTGAATGTAAGATGTTTACTCCAAGAATTTTCAGATTTCAGGAAGAGTAAGCCAAAAACAAAGATCATGGCATCCGGTCCCATCACTCCATGGGAAATAGATGGGGAAACAGTGGAAACAGTGTCAGACTTTATTTTGGGGGGCTCCAAAATCACTGCAGATGGTGAATGCAGCCATGAAATTAAAACATGTTTACTCCTTGGAAGAAGAGTTATGACCAACCTAGATAGCATATTCAAAAGCAGAGATATTACTTTGCCAACAAAGGTCCATCTAGTCAAGGTTATGGTTTTTCCAGTGGTCATGTATGGATATGAGACTTGGACTGTGAAGACAGCTGAGCACCGAAGAATTGATGCTTTTGAACTGTGGTATTGGAGAAGGCTCTTGAGAGTCCCTTGGACTGCAAGAAGATCCAATCAGTCCATACTAAAGGAGATCAGCCCTGAGTGTTCTGTGGAAGGAATGATGCTAAAGCTGAAATTCCAATACTTTGGCCACCTCATGCAAAGAGTTGACTCATTAGAAAAGACTCTGATGCTGGGAGGGATTGGGGGCAGGAGTAAAAGGGCACAACAGAGGATGAGATGGCTGGATGGCATCACCGACTCGATGGACGTGAGTCCGAGTGAACTCCGGGAATTGGTGATGGACAGGGAGGCCTGGCGTGTTGTGATTCATGGGGTCGCGAAGAGTCAGACATGACTGAGCGACTGAACTGAACTGAACTGAAGCCAAAAAAATACACCTTGGTGAATAAACAAGTTAGTATAGGATTTTATATATTTTCTGTGTAACCGTTTTCTTGAAGTCCGATAATATGAATATTGGACCTTCTAAAATATTTCTCTATATCTCTTCTTCCTGTCTTATAATGTCTTCTCTTTCCACTCTTCTCTTTTCTTTCTCATTTTTCTCTGTTCTATTTTTGTTATCTTCCCAGTCTTTTTGTATTATTTTTATTTAACCATTGCATTTATAAGTTATAAGTTATGCTTTTTATGTTTATGTATGTAGTACCTTCCATTTTCTTTGCATATAATCAATTTAACTCAAAACTCTTTAGTCATTCTTCAGAATCAAGGCAGATTCTCTTATCTTTTTGTACATTTCTTTTCTCTGCTTCTTTTTAAGTATTTTTACCTTCTACTTTTTTTTCCTGCAAATATATCTCCATTTGTTCAATATCATGTATATTTCAAAACTGCATTCTTGATATGACAACTCCAGCCTTAAAACACATACCACTTTACAGGATGAGCATTCATGGATAATAACTAATTTTATACTATTTGAGGAAGAAAATTTGATCCACTTGAGATAATGTTTTTATCCAACTGACTATGGGGAGTTAGTATCACATTGCACACTTAGCAGAATATGTGGAAGGAGAATCTCAGATGAGGACCATCAGCAAATGGATTATGAAGTGTTCTTGAAGAGTAACTGTACAAGTCACAAGTACAAAACTAATGAACTGTTGCTCAGCTATGTTGACAGAAGTTGTTCCTAACACAGCACACAGTAGGGTAGAAAATCAACATAATTTGTAGCATAAATTATTTCAGAAACTGCCATCAAGGAAATATTTTGTTATGCTGGCATCAACAAACTCTTCCTTGAAGGGCCAGATAGTAAAATTAAAGGTTTTGTGGATGAAAAGGTGTCTATTGCAACCACACTTTGACTATACTAGGAAAGCAGCCATACACAATAGGTAAGTGAATAGGCATGTCTTTGTTTTAATAAAATTTTATTTACACAGATAAAAGGGCCTGCTGGTCATAGTTGACTGATCTTGTACAACTGGAGTTTAGGAATATGTATTTTGGAGGATTTGTTACAATTGTGTGGGTCTCTGTATGCACATTTAAAGGGAGCCATATCTAATGCAATATGAACAAACACATTTTGGCTGAAGACAATTAAATATTTAATTAATTTATACACAATCAAATTTTTCTGAAATAGGCAATTTTTAGGACCAGTTACTGATTTTTTTGACATCACTTTGCAATTTTAGATTGTAATAGAAATAACTTTTTCATCACTCAGCATACAGTTGCAAATGCATTCTAAGTTTTTTAAAGCTATTTTTCAAAAAGATAATTATGTGCTGAAGCACTAAAATTGTGATAAGTGCTTAGTTGGGAAGTGTTCCTATATGGAGAAAGAGAAGTACTAATGGAGCTAGAGTTGAGAATGCTAAAGTGGGAAAGACAGAAGCCATACTGGGGGAAATTTCTCTTTCAGATAATTAACGTACGCCAAGAACTACAGAAATTAAACAGCTAGCTTTTATAAATGCAAAAGGTGATATTACCACCTTCCGTCTCTCAACTCCTACACACTAAGTTGGGAGATGAGAGACATGAAATTGGGAGTTTAAATCAAAAACTTCTTCTGGAAATGGTCACCATCAACATAAATCTATTAATAAATATGGTTCATTGGAGGTCTGCTAACATACTGAGAAAGAGTATAGCGGGGTCCTTATGGAGGAGTTAGGGGGAATAGTACAAATCTTTCTTGTAGAAAATGCAATCATTTTTCTATTCACACAGGTATCTCTGGAATAATGTAGATATATATGACATGAAAATTGATGGTGGACTAAATATTTCAAGGACCCAAAAGAGCTCTTGAAATGCAGGAAAGGACTCATTCTTCTCAAAAGTTTGAACATTTTTATTGTCAATCAGGAAATGATTCATAATTTTAATGTCACCGAATAAATTCATCCAAAAAATTGTGTTGGATTTGAAATGTTATATATCCATGAGAACCAAGTATTCATGATTGTAAGGCACCATGAAGTCTGTGATGTAGCTTTATCATATTAGCCACAAACTGGTAAAATTTCCCCAGTTGATAGTTGTTTTTGTTTGTTTGTTTTGGTTTTATTTTTAATTTGCAGTTATTCTGAACAGAGTTTGCCATGAAGCACAAAACTATCGATATACATCATACTGTGCAACAAATTTATGGATCAATCTAGATCAAAAACTAAGGAAGTAGAAAATGGAATTTTTTAAAAAATTATATCCATAGGAAGACAATACTAAGACTGGAAATAGTGAATTGCTACAACTCCCCCTAAATTAATATTTTTCTTGTGTGCTCAATTGCTTTAGTTGTGTCCAACTCTTTGTGACCCTGTGGATTGTAGCCCACCAGGCTTCTCTGACCATGGGATTCTCCAGGCAATTATACTCGAGCGGATTGCCTCCAGGGGATCTTTCTAACCCAGGGACTGAACCCACTTCTCTTAAGTCTCCTGCAGTGCAGCCAGGTTTTTTTTTTTTTTTAACCTCTAGAGCCACTGAGATCCAAATTTGTCCTTAGACTTAGACACTGGCAATCTCCATTTTAACTGCTGATTAGTCTCAACCCAAAATATTAATTCTAATGCCACATGTCCTAAAAGCATCGTTTCTACTTTGTTTTTAAGGACTTGAGTATTCTTGGAAAATAAAAGACTTGTTTTTGTTTCATTTTATGCTTAATTTTTACCTGAGAGAAACATAGTGATGCAGTTAAATTCAATCATGGATCAAATATTCCTATCAGAAGTTCAAAGATTATATATTTGGATTTCAAATCTGAATGAAAACTAGTTTGCATGAAAGGGAAGTATTATTTTTACAATATATTCTGATTTAATTACATTTTATAATGTATTCCATTTTGCTCCATACAAATTTTTTCATAGAGAATAAATAGTCTTTGTCTCATTGAGAATAAATATACTTCATATTTGCTCTATATGGTTATGATAATATGCTGCAATTTTAGGAAGATAATTTGTTTTTGCAATTTCTGATTTCACAGTTTTTCCACATAAAAATCACAGTAGTTTAACTTCTACTTTTAAAAATATTAAGTTTATCAGTTTGAAAATAAGTTTATGCACTGTGCTTAATATTTAGAATGACTTACTTTTCCTTTATTTCAGCCGTATAAAAATGTCATTAAACACGTGTCATTTTGCACTTCTCTCTTCAAAATTTGGTCCCATTTCTATGACTTCAACAGGTATTTAATAAGAATTAATAAATAACATGCAAGGGAACTTTCAGAAAAACATGAATTCATGATGATATGTCTGGCCTATTGAAGGGTAAAATTATGCTGAGATTTAACAATGCAGTTAACATAAAGAGAAGTATTTATGTAATTCAAAGGATAAAATTTTGTGTTGGAAGACAGTCCAATATTGTTGATGATGATGAAAATAGTGTTTTAAGTATTCAGTATGCGGGGCATGCATGATGACTCATTAGGCAGAGAAAATTATTACTGCCCATTAAAGAATTAGCTTTCACACAAATGGAAAAGTTGATTACTGCACCTCAGAGTGGCTGATTTCTAAAATTATATAATTAATGAATGTATGAAATATTTAATTTCACACATAAATATCTGTGAAGAAAAATTAATTGTTTCACACAAGAAAAGTAATTCATTTTACATGCAGGATCAAATATTAAATCTGAAATCATAAAATAGTTTGTCATCGTATTTGTTGATGCCAGTTTTGTAGCAAAGTTATTAACACTTCTATATTTTCAGAAATTATATAAGTGGAAAATTTCATAATATAGATGGCACTGCTAATATAATTAAAACCAAACAGTTTGTGTATATTAACTGTACAATAAAAATGTTTCTGAGATCCACAGGCTCAGAGAGTTTGGATTAGGTATCCTAAATTTATATTGTAGAATTATTTTATGCGAAAGATAATGAAACAAGCTGGTTAGATTTAGCTACCTTGTATTAGGTGATAGCCAAATTTCTAAATATTTTATAAGGTAAATTGAGTAAGCCACATATATTTTATCCATTGTGTATCATAGCACACAATATAAAGCAATACTTATCAGAATGCAAGACCTTCAGTCTTAAAAATTATAACAAACAAACTTAATGTAATAAGTTATCATGTAAAACTTTCTTATTTTTTATAGCAAAGTCCAAGATTCAGATTTTGTCATAGCATTTCTACTAGTACAAGTTCCATACTTTCAAAATGATGCTGAAATGTTGAAAGAAACTATTATCAGTTATAAAGTTCAAATTTATGTTTTAAAAAATTAAAGTGACAAGTCCCTTCTTTAAAATATAAATAAAAATTTTCATCTCATAGAGGGGATTTTAATTAAGTAGCTTGAAGTGATGCTTAAGAATATATATAATAATCTATCCATCTATCTATAAATCCCTCTCTCTATATATATACACATATATATAGTATCTATTAAAATACATACAGTATGAACATACTATATATATGAAACATAAAAAATATATATGTAGCAGTATTGTATACTATATGTAGATATGTTATATATGTGTGTCTGTTTATATAATAATATTAATAAGAATACTTATTGTGATTATTGTAATTCTTTTCTTGCCATTCCAATGTCAAAAGTTCTACCTGGCTAAAAGTTTCCTATATACCCATCAGATCATTTTGAGATAATTGGTCGTTTTTCCTGAGTCCTATTCTCATTAGATCAGCCTGTGGACCCTAGCTGATTAAGCTGCAAATCCTTCTGCAAACTGATGACTGAATGAATTTGTGCAATCTGATTCTATCCCATTATGTTACCTTGCAAACTTAACCACTTTCTATGCAATCATTAATTATGAGCAGTTATAGTATAAAACAATGGAGTCCATGGAAGCAGTATAGATTAAGATCATTGTTTATGTACTGTATAAAACAAAACAAACAAAAACCTAAAGAACTTTTCTAACAAGCTTAATCAAATTTTAAATCATGGAAGAAGTCTCAATTAGAGCATGTTGACAATACAAATGAATCTGAAATTCAAAATTCTGGCCAGAAAGCTTTCACTAACATTCTATTTGCTTTTCAATGGATAGAGCAAATCTTAATTAATGTTCTCACTAATATGTGATAATGGGGAGAGAGGGATCGAATGATCATCAGAAAGTGAGAGACATTCTTTATGCAAAACATTAAATATAGAATGCAGTCAAAATGATATGTCAACTTTGACTCAGTGAAAACAAGGAAAAATAACTTCCTTTCAAAAATTCAGGAAAGTTGACTTTTTTTGGAAATCTTTTGTCTGTTTGTCATTCTTAAAGTCCATAGGGATTCTCCAGGTAGAAATACTGGAAAGGATTGCTATGCCCTCCTCCAGGGGTTTTCCCAACCCAGGGATCAAACCCAGGTCTCCTGCATTGCAGACAGATTCTTTACCATCTGAGCCTCCAGAAAAGTCCATACACACACACAGGATAATAAAAGGGAAGAGTTACTCCCTAGCTGATTTAATTTTCTGAATGGAACATAGTGAAAAAACAATAATATATACACTGAAGTTTTCCTAAATAAAAAGTAAAACTTTTTTGATGTGAATATAAAAATTTCTTATTTGATGTGATAGATCTTATTTGATGTGCATATAAAAATAGACTCCATCTTTCTTAAAGAGGTGATTGTCTATGACATAGACAAATGCTCAAAACTAACCATTGCATAAAATAGGTGGATAATAACTATTTATCTATCATGTAAACACTATTTTTCATAATTTGAAAGAATGTACTACAACAAAAAGAAAGAACAAAAGATTTAAGACACAGTGATGTATATTTTGGACAAGTATTCCAGATTTAAATGTTAGCAGAGATTACTTTTTTCTTTGGTAAATATGCTATTTTTAAAAACTGGCTGGTCATTATACTTTGAATGGTGTACTCACAGGCCATATATGCTTTCTCAGAGTGGATGGCTTTGGACTGATTTTTGAGAAGGAATTACCATTCCCTTCTGTGAGTTTTAAGTAATCTGAATAATGCTTGGAATGATCAAAAGGATATGAATACAAACAAAGCTGACTAGTGTTAGATGCTCATAGCCAAAGACTCAGTGGTGAAATTCCATACTTATTTCCATCAAACATCAGATTTATCATAGGCAATATTCAAGAAAGCAAATTATAGAGATCTTTATATATTATATACATAATTTCTTGACCAAAGTTGCCTCTATTAATTTTAACCTTTTATTTCTCTTTCTTCTGTTCGTAGGATTATTGTAGAATGAAGTTCTATGTCATTCTGTATTAAAGTTTAAAATGAATAAGAAAAGAAAAAGAAAGAAGGAGGAAAAGAGGGGAGGAGAAAGAAAAAGGGAGAGACAACAAATGAAAATGGAAAAGCAACATTTCTTCATCATAATATGTTACATTACTCTGAAAAGTGAAAGTGAAGTTGCTCAGTCCTGTTCAACTCTTTACGACCCTATGGACTGTAGTCCACCATTCTCCTCTGTCCATGGGATTTTCCAGAAAAGAATGCTGAAGTGGGTCACTGTGTCCTTCTCCAGGGTATCTTCCCAACCCAGGGATCGAACCCAGATCTGCCACATTGCAGGCAGACTTCACTCTCTGAGCCAACAGGGAATATTCTTATTTTACTTAATAAACTTTTTTGCTTGCTTGCTACATAATGCAATATCAATTTTTGGATAAATGCATCAAACAAAATGTCCTAAGATGGCAATAGTTAAATGACACTATGTTGTGAAATTTGACATGAACATAATATCATATGTCCACTATCATACTTCAATTTACCAAAAAAGAATGGTACCAGGGAAATATACCAGAAGTCCACATCAAACAGCCCCCTTTTATGTACCCCTCAAGAGTGAATTGCATATTCAACTTGAGGGAAAAACCCTAAATAATTCCAAAGAATTATTGTGCTTACTCTATAAATTTCTGTTTTAATCCAATGTTCAGCAGAATGTATTTCTTTTCCCTGTGTTCACATATCATATTGACTGTAACATCTAATGAGGTGGGGGTGAGGTTTTCCTCAACTGCTAACTTTTCACAAAACTTTCTAATGATCAGGCAGAATAGCATTTCCCACTTATTTAAAATTTTTTAATGATCATTTTTTCCCCCAGTGCCTAGCAAAGCAGCTGTTTTTCCCTCAGACTGAGGTTTATGCCAAGTTTAAAATGTTAATGTTTTTGAGCCATGTGCTCAAGAATTAAGTATCTCCAATTTCCAAACTGGAAGATCTTGGCAGCTTTCACTCACTAAATAAACTCAGTTAGAAAGAGACTTCTAACATAGAGGAAAGGAAAGGAATCCAGGCACTTCTCTTCATCAACTTTGTGACCTTCCTAAATGGCCAACAGTATTAAGGTTCCTTTTAATGATCTACAATTAGTGGAATATGATTTTAGTGGTTGGCCTAGGTGGTTAGTTTTTAAATTAACAAAATTAGATTACTGAGCAGGATAAGAAGAATAGGATAATTATAAATAAGACTGTGTTACACCAAGATACTTGATAGTATAAAAGCAAATGGTTTTAAATAAGTTCAAGGTTCTTAATTTTGATAAATTTGTGTAAACCATAAGATGGCCTTTCAAATTTAAAGAATACTATAAAATTCTATTTGTTCTAGGGAATAAAATACCCCAGGCTCTGTGAAAGTTATCTAATATTTGTTTTATCTTCAAGTCTTATTTTAATAATTACATTTTAAAATTTACTTTTTTGGCATACATCTCTGTGAATTATAAATGTGTAGATTCATGTAATCAACTAGAACAATAAGCATATATAACAGTTCCCTCACTCCCCAAAACCTCCTTTGTGCTATACCTTTAAAATAATATTTCTCTATCTCTGTTGCTGCTGCTGCTGCTGCTGCTAAGTCACTTCAGTTGTGTCCAACTCTGTGTGACCCCGTAGATGACAGCCCACCAGGCTCCTCTGTCCCTAGGATTTTCCAGGCAAGAATACTGGAGAAGGTTGCCATTTCCTTCACTATCTCTAAAATCAGACAAAGAATGATGATTTTATCGTTTTGAGAATACCATATGTGTGTTACTCGCTCAGTCATGTCCAACTCAGTGAACCCACAAACTGTAGCTTGCCAGGCTCCTCTATCCATGAATTTCTCCAGGCAAGAATACTGGACGGAGTGGCCATTCCCTTCTCTAGGCCATCTTCCTGATCCAGGGATCGAACCCAGGTCTCCTGCATTGCAGGCAGATTTTTTACCTTCTGAGCCACCAGGGAAGCCTGAGAACACCATATAATGTCATAGAATATGTAACTTTATATGACTGGCTTCTTTCACTGAGTATAATATCTTGAAGGTGAATTCAAGTTGCTACACTTATAAATAACATTCTTTTTTTGATGAATGTTATTCTACTATATGGATTTATTGGAGATTATCATTTGTTGAAAAACATTTGAGTTCTTTCTAGGTTTTGGTGATTGCAAGTAGATTTACTATAAATATCCAAGGGCAGGTTTTCCTGTTTGTATACATTTATGTTTCTCTAAAGTAAATAACAGAAGTGGAAATATGTCACATGGTTAAGGGAAAAAAAAAAAAAAGCTACTGGGTAATCCCAAGAGCAGAATGAAAATGTCAGAAAAATAGCTGAGAAAAACTGGGAATAAAATTACCTACATCAGAGGATTCTAGTGAAGAATTATAACATTTGAGATGTCATACCCCTGATGTGGTTCTGAAAAAAATCTTTGTTTCCACTAATACATGACAAATGCAAAATACCACTGTTAACAAAAGCTCTTAAAATCAATTATTCCCCAATTCTCCCTGGTCTAAAAAAAATCAAAATGTCTCTAAATAATTTTTTTAAATATTAATATTACTGATACATTCAGTGGTCACTATGTGTAGTTTTAACTTTTTATTGTGTTTCAGGTAAATGAGGGCTTCTGGTGATCATTATTCTTAGATTGTTTAAGGTTATTTAGATACAAAATGTGAGATTCCATGTTATATAAATTTTATATTTATCAATGTGAATTTTGGCAAATAAATATTAGATATCTATTTTTGAAAGCAGTACAGCCATTTTTATTAGTAAAATTTATGTTTAGCGTTTTTTCCTGTTGTAATTTAGTGGAGTTCTAAAATTCTTACATATAGTTCACATCTTTCCTTCTGTTTCAGCAAAGGCAAAGTGTTATCCTGGTAGATTTTCTGACAATGTCTTTGCATATATAATGAGTCTGGAAAATCTTTGTTGGTGTGTGCTCATTTTACAAAATGGAGAATTTTTCATTATAACTAGCCCTTTGAAATAAATGTTACCAGTGTTTTGAATGGTGGTGAGAAACTTGGATCCAGGGCTGTTGAGATCAACAATAGCACTGAATGAAGTATCTGGTTGGAAAGAGAAACCAATCCTGGGTCGCTTTGCATCAGCATCCTTTGAGAAGGCTTTCTCACCACTAACATTTGCATGATAAATTTATGGACTCTGGCTCTACCAGCTTGATTGAACACATTGCATTTTGCTAAGAACAGCATGTCAACTAGCACAGTCAGCATCCATATACATCTGGGAAAACTGCAACTGTTAGAATTGTGCCATGGGACTGAAGACAAGAAAAGCTTTGTCAGCTGTCAGTTAGACATTTTGCTCACTATCTATTGATGGATGAAAATGTTGCTAATATTCAATGTGGTGTTTCATATATTACTCTTTGGATTCTGACAGCTCCAGAGGTAAAGAGAGAGGTCAAGTAAAGGCACAGGAACAAGAGAAATACCCAGCCTTAATGCTAATACTTCAGGAGATGAGGAACAAAAGAAAATTACAAGCACAAAAAGTGGGTCTGAGAAAGCAGCTGGAGGTGGTTGGCAGAGAGTAATGCTACAGGGCAATGATTCACTTTAGAAAATATCATTAGTTCCTCTGACATGTGCAAAAATCAGGCAAGATTTTATGTAATAATGAATTTCTTGCATTATCTGAAATAGCTGCATAATGTTACCCAGTTCTGAAGACCGCAGGGGTTTGTCTACAGACCATTCTGCTTGAGAGTTAATTTTATATTATCTGCATAATTTAAGCAGAATATTTAAAAATGATTAAAATACCTATTTGACCTTTCAATTTAATTTTGCATGGTATGAACTGCATTGAAACTAGGTTTTTAAAAATCTGAGATCAATGGTCACAATGAATAGAAATAAGAATATAAATTTTGGATCTTCCTTCATAGCTCAGCGGGTAAAGAATCTGCCTAAAAGACAGGTGACTGGGTTCGATTCCTGGATTAGGAAGATCCCCTGGAGAAGGAAATGGCAACCCACTCCAGTATTCTTGCCTGGAGAATCCCATGGACAGAGGAGACTGGCAGGCTACAGTCCATGGGGTCACAAGAGTCGGACATGACTTAGCAACTAAACCACCACCACAAAAACAAATTAAAGAAAAATAAAATGAGAACATCAGGAAAGACTTTTTTTTTTTAATCTATTCCAGAAAAGGATAAGTTATCTTGCTAGTAGTAAACAGGGATATAGTCTTACTGCAGCATTGGATAAGTAATTTTAAATGGCTATATGAAGGTTTGATATAATACAACAAATTTTGTTCTTGGACATCTAAAAGTAGCCAACAAAGGAAATTAGTACATTTTACATCTTTAGTACCAATCATCAGTGCTACTACCTTTTAATGAAACAGGACATGAGGATAGGAATAAGGTTCAGGAATGGGTGGAGACTGAGATGTAGTAGGATTGAGAAATCATGAGGCTCAGTGCTGACATGGAATTTCAAGTTCAGGTGAAATTCAAGGTTGTAGTTGTGTCAGAAATTTTAGATGTAAGTTTGGTTATAAATAAAATAAGAATTTTGAATCTAAGACATTGTTCTTTTAAATAGGCATCACAGATCACTTGCTCTGTATAACTCTTCATGTTGTAGAATGACAGCAAAATGACAAGTGTATGTGCTTCCCCCATGTGCTCATGAATGTTGTTGGAAAGGAATTTATCTTCTAATTCTTAGACCAGCTTGCTTATGTTTTTATTCTCTTAGAATAAAGGTATCATTTAAACCTGTTGAAATATCACCCACTGCAGATTCATTAAAAAAAAAAAAAAATTGTAAACTTAGAGGGGAAGTACCACGCCAAGTTGTCAAGGTCAGCATTAGAATATGCTTGCATGTTCAGTTGCTTCAGTTGTGTCTGACTCTGCAACCCTATGGACTGTAGCCCACCAGGCTCCTCTGTCCATGGGATTCTCCAGGCAAGAATACTGGAGTGGGTTTCCATGCCCTCCTCCAGGGGATCTTCCCAACCCAGGGATCAAACTCATATCTCACATCTCTCCTTCTTTACCATTAGCATCACTTGGGAAGCATTAGAGTATAGTTCTATTGAAATCATGGTCAAAAAAGAAAAAAGGAAATTTTTAGAAAGCCAAGCCACTGAGTACATTGAAGTATAATCAAGAGTTGATATTTGAAGAAAAAAAAAAAGTAAAATGTATATAGTACTGAAGACAAAGCAGAAAGAAAAGGAAGGCTTCTGGCCTGAGTATTCAGGTATCAAACTGTAAAAGAAGAGCAGAGACATCTTTCAGATAGAATCCAAAGGTGAATTCTGTGATACTTATTACCAGGACATGTATTTTTTACAAGCCTATATGCCCATCCCAAGGTTTTCTCTTGCTATATGTTGAAGTAAATAGATTGCTGGCTTGGAGACTTGCATGTGATCCATGCCTTCATAGGGAAAGCATATTTGTATAATATTAGAGATCTTTCTAAAGACGCTTACTCCTTGGAAAAAAAGTTATGACCAAACTAGATAGCATATTCAAAAGCAGAGACATTACTTTGCCGACTAAGGTCCGTCTAATCAAGGCTATGGTTTTTCCTGTGGTCATGTATGGATGTGAGAGTTGGACTGTGAAGAAGGCTGAGTGCTGAAGAATTGATGCTTTTGAACTGTGGTATTGGAGAAGACTCTTGAGAGTCCCTTGGACTGCAAGGAGATCCAACCAGTCCATTCTGAAGGAGATCAACCCTGGGTGTTCTTTGGAAGGAATGATGCTAAAGCTGAAACTCCAGTACTTTGGCCAGCTCATGTGAAGAGTTGACTCATTGGAAAAGGCTCTGATGCTGGGAGGGATTGGGTGCAGGAGCAGAAGGTGATGACAGAGAATGAGATGGCTGGATGGCATCACTGACTCGATGGACATGAGTCTGAGTGAACTCCGGGAGTTGGTGATGGACAGGGAGGCCTGGCGTGCTGTGATTCATGGGGTTGCAAAGAGTCAGACATGACTGTGAGACTGAAATGAACTGAACTGAGAGATCTTTCTCTACTGTTTTCATAAAGGAAGTGCCTAGTAACCAAAATATTTTTCCAAACTCTTAAAATAAAGTAATTGTGAGGCATTACATGTGAATTCTATACTCGAGGAAAGGAAATAACAGTAAATATTAAAGCTTTTAAATATTTTTATTCCACTTTTCTCTCTCCATTCCTCATTTGCTGCCCCCCTTCTCTTTTTCTCCCTCTTTCATTTAAATTCATAACTCAGTTTAACCTTCCTTTAAGGTATATGATCTCTCAGACTCACTACTTTTGGAGTGATTTGTTAGTGGTTCCTGTTCTGTTATGGGAGTAACCCTACTTTCAAAGCCTTCCAGGAATGGGATGCAAAAAAGAAAGGAATTGTTTCTAACTTAGTTACAGTAGAGTAAGCCTTCAAGGCTCACATAAACTCCAGCTCAGTATACTGGGGGAGCAAACCATACAGAAGTTTGAAAGGAAAGCAGTCACTGGCAGTAAGAACAGTTTCATGGAATACCTCTTGAGATATATAGTTAATTATTAAAATAGTAAGCATCATATATTTTTCTTAGCAATAGGAATATTGTTATCATTATTCCAGCATATGTCAAGGCTGTATATTGTCATCCTGCTTATTTGACTTATACACAGAGTACATTGTGTGAAATGCCAGGTTGGATGAAGCACAAGCTGGAATCAAGATTGCCAGGATAAATATCAATAATCTCAGATATGCAGATGACATTACCCATATGGTAGAAAGCAAAGAGGAACTAAAGAGCCTCTTGATGAAAGGAAAAGAGGAGAGTGAAAAAGCTGGCTTAAAACTCCACATACCAAAAACTAAGATCATGGCATCAAGTCCCATCACTTCATGACAAATAGATGGGGAAACAATGGAAACAATGAGAGACTATTTTCCTGGGCTCCAAAATCACTGCAGAAGATGATTGCAGCCATAAAATTAAAAGACGCCTGTTCCTTGGAAGAAAAGCTATGATCAACCTAGACAGCATATTGAAAAGCAGAGAAATTACTTTGCCAACAAAGGTCCATTTAGTCAGTTATTTTTTTTTCCAGTGGTCATGTATGGATGTGAGAGTTGAACCAAAAAGAAAGCTGAGGGGATGACAGAGGATGAGATGGTTGGATGGTATCACTGACCGGATAGACCTGGGTTTGAGCAAGCTCTGGGAGTTGGTGATGGACAGGGAAGCCTGGCATGCTGCAGTCCATGGGGTTACAAAGAGTTGGACGTGACTGAGCGATTGAACTGAACTAAATAGATGTTAGCTATTGAGTCATACAGATATTAATGAGCACAAAATTACAGGTAACACCTGTTGTTGGCAACAGGGTTAGAATCAGGCTCTAGATTCCCAAGTCCATTCTCTTAACCTCTGTGCTCCACTGCCTAACTGTCATTTAATAGTGAATGTCTTACATTGTTCTCATATTGTTTTAATATATTCTATGAATATGTTTTAATATGCTTAATATGTTTAATATTTTCTAATTGTTTTAATATGTATTAACACTTTAAATCTTCACAGAACCTAGGAAATAAGGCCTATTATTCTTCCCATTTTGTAGATAAGCAAACTAAGATACTTATCCAATATGCAATAGATATGGATTATAAATGAAGAGAGTTTAGCTCCAGAGTCTTGATAACCTTAATTTGTAGGAAGCTAGTAGTTAAGAGTGGAATTTAATTCTTGAATAAATGAAAGCATATCTAAGAGGTAATTGGCATGGAAAATTAAAATAAAGTCATACAGTTCCTGTCTTTAAGGAGTCAGAGTCTAGTAAAAACAAAAATTATAGAGAATATTTGGAAAGAGTGTTCGAAGAGAAAAATCAGTCTTGAAAGTTATATACACACTCTACAAGGGATTTTTGAGTATAGAATTTTGTTAGAATTTTGCAGCTGGGAAAATATCTTTGCCAACTTGTGCCCTTTTAAATTTAAAAATAAAGCATTGTGTCTCAAATATCTTTAATTCTATTCTAAAATTCTTTGCCTTAAGCAAACTAAAAAAAAAAAAAAAAACTTCTAAGTATTAGTAACTTTTGTTTGACACAAGTGCTTTGAGAATTGAAAACTTTGGATTATTACTGATATATAGCCTGGTGATTATATTTAACTACTGTATATTGAAATGGGCTAAGAATAAATCTTAACAGTTATCATAAGAGAAAAAAAATAAAAGAAAGGTGAAGAAAAATGTGAATTTTTAAATTAATATTTAGAAACTTTGTTACTTTTATACTTATTCTATGTCTTATTTTTAACAGATTTGAGCTTATATCTAAACTATTTACTAAAGAGTCAAATATTTTTCCTACTCTATTAAAATAATGGTTCCATATCTCCAAGGTTTATTGCTGATCTCCTCAAGGTTACCAATGCTTATAGTAGGTGATTTCATTTGTTAGAGTGCTATTTTTACTTAAAATTTTTCATGTAAATATTTGTCTTCACAGTTTAAGAAATAATTTTGTCAGCTGACTGTAACTTCACGAATTTAGTTTTAATCAACTAAAAAAATTTCCTTAAAATCAGATGCATACCTGAAATTATTATCTTTCCTTGTTAAAAATGAGTAAAATGAAAAGAACTCCAGAATCACATACAGATAATTTTCAATGAAACTTGCTGTTGGAAGCTGTCATTGTTGACTTAACCTCAATATTTTAGGGCTGAAAAGCCCTGTAAAATTAACCAGATACAGGCTACTGATGTATTAGCTCATACAGTGATAATCAGTTGGAACTTGTATATCTGATAAAGACCTTCTCACTAAGTGATACAAATTCCGGTGATTTCCAAAGTCATTACAGCTTCCTAGGTGGCACTAGTGATAAAGGAACCTACCTGCCAATGCAGGAGACATAAGAGACTTGGGTTCCATCCCTGGGTTGGTAAGATGCCCCTAGAGGAGAGCATGGCAACGCACTCCAGTATTATTGCCTGGAGAATTCCGTGGACAGAGGGGCCTGGCGGGCTACAGTCCATGGGGTGGCAAAGAGTTTGACATGACTGAAGTGACTTAGAACACAAGGCATTATTTGTTCCTCTGAGGACATTATTTAAGTGAAAGGTACCATTTCTGCATACAGGACTTACTTCCTAAAGGATGTAGCTAAATTAATTACATGTATTTCTGATTATCAGTGGGGTTTAATGACAGTATATATTTATGCATTTACTATCTTATAATGTTTACACTATCTCCTTAGTAAACATAATGTTTCTGAGGACCAATGATAAAAAGCTAATAAATATTTAAGGTCTTTGCTATTCTAGGTGAGTTGGATATATTACTTCTAATCTCCAAACAAACAAGCTCGGTGAGAAACCTGAGAAGCAAAGAAGTAAAGTAGCCAGAGTCACTGGAGTTTTAATCCAACTGTCCATGATTTTTAAGCTTGTACATGATATCTTATTGCTGCTCATAAAAGGAGATCTAATTTGCTCATCTCTGGTTTCAACTGAAGTTATTAGAAAATAGATTAATTCCATAAAGCTGATTTTCAGATTTCATAAAAAATGTGAGCATATTAAGATGGAGAGAATTTAAACACACACATATTCACCTTTCAGGTTTAATTCAGTTCTGGGAAAAATGCAAATTTTATCAAATATATTTATGCTCCCACTTTGGAATAAAAAAATATAAAAAGGTATACTAAATATTATAATAAAGTTGTGTGAGTCCTAAAATATATATCTATATAAAGAGAAATTGATTGCTCAAACTAAAATTGAAAGCTAAAAAGATATTGACATGTGAATTGTTCTGATGCTGGTATATTGAAGTATTAAGCTATATTCTAATAAATTCTGAATATTAATAAAATACCTAATTTTTAGTCCTGCCTTTACCAAAAATTATGTGATTGGACAAGTCCTTTAATTTCCCTGGACCTCAAGCTCAGCACCTATAAAATGAAGCACTAGATTTGAAGCCCATTTTTATCTTGAAAATCTCTGATTTCATTCGAATACTCCTGGAGAGTGAAGTTATCTAGAAAATGTATACACACTGATTTCTGATTCCTCTGCCTTTCCTAAACCCAGCTTTTGCAGCTGTAAGTTCTCAGTTCATGTATTGCTGAAGACTAGCTTGAAGAATTTTGAGCATTACTTTGCTTGCATGTGAAATGAGTGCAATTGTGAGGTAGTTTGAACATTCACTGGCATTACATGAAATACATGCTGCATGAAGATATTATATATAAAGTTTAAAATCTTATGCCAATGAAACAAATTTGATCTAGCACCTTAATATTCCTAAAGATTTTTTTTTGTTGTTTTAATTCCAACACTTTCTTTATATGGAACTCTAAACTTGAGAACTTTCTGCGTTGAAAGGAAGATTTGCCTTTAGCATTCCAGTGCTTAGGCATTGTGAGAACTGTCTACTTCACCTCTTTTCCCCAGACCTATAGCATTGTCTCTATGAATTTTACCACTAAGGTAAGTGATAAGACAGAAAAATGGCGGGGAAGGAGGAAGGGAAGAAGTAGGAAGTGGAGGGAGAGGAGAGGGAGAGAGTAGAAAATGATACTAAGATACAGAGGAGAAACAGAGGAAATATTTGTCTTCCCAAGTTTGCATAAGACATGTATAACTATAGATATATATATATTTTTTTTCCACTAAATATTCATCCTGTTACCTCAAGGCTTATTGATAGTCATAATTTTTAACCTTCATCATGTCAGTAAATCTGGTCTATATTCTGTCTTAAATATTGAAAGGCTGACTGCTTTGAGCAATGGAATAGGGTAGAAGTTATGTTGTGCCTTTTCTGGTTCCAGGTCTTCTGACTGGCATCTTTCATTTTCTGTCTCTAAGAGTACTTCCTTGTAGGACTCAGCCTCTATTACTATGAGCTCTCCATATAGATTAGAGTAAGTATCTATAGCTGAATTTCTATATCGTCTTTCTCCTTCTTCCTCTGCTCCCCCTCCATCTCCTTTTCTCCTCCTTCTTCTACATTTAAATTGGCTGTATGTGATTATTTTTTAGCTGTAATTGAATATCTCTCTATATATATGCCCCCAGACTATTAGTTTCTGTACACTTTAAGAAACCACCTAGTAGATGGAAAGCCCTTGGGATCTGAAATCCTTTTAATATGGGCCTTGATGTTGTCTGTGTCATTTATTATCTTTAAGCAGTTGTCCGTTCCTTAACATTTACCCAAATCAGTTTTATGTTTTTTACATTTGCTAAAAATTTCATCAGTAATTTACAGTGAGGATTAGATAAATGAAATTTACTTGTTGATAATAATATTCCTTGCAAAACTGAGGTGAAATTAAAGAATATATTTAAATGTCCCAGTGTCGGACAGTGAATAATGGTAACTTCTATTACTCCTATTGTTTTTGTTAATAAAAATATTTTCTACATGTGAGTAATGGTTAAACATGGGACAACAAGGTACCATCTTTCAAGATTTATTTTTATGGTGGTATTTCTTGTTTTAGAATGAATGGTAATATAAATTAATGAATCAGACAACAAATAATTGAATATAAATAACAAGTAGAATGTTAGATTTATTTGGATCTGTTGTTCAGAAGACAGAATAACTGATATGAAATACTTATAAATCTTAATTTCAAAAGGATGTTCTACAAGGCAGAAAGGACTTGGTAGACAAATTATCATACAATTTCATGAATATTCAATAGATTGGCAAGAGATCCAAATCTAAGTTCTCATTTTAGAGTGGGCTTCCTGAGGCTACTCCAAGCATAATGGTATTACATGAGTTTCCTGGAACAGATCATGAAATGGGCGATAGAAAGTAGAAGCTTTGTTGTGGAGTACTCTTACAATATACACCAATAAAGAAATGAGAAATTAGATTGAGAGGGAGAAGATGACAAATACAAATGAGAATGATGACAATGGGGGACTCAGCTGACTCTGTGAGGAGCTCTGGAGTTGGGATGGGGCTTCATCATTGTCCCAAATTGAGGCACAGAAGTTAGACATTTGTACCCCATCCCCGTCATTGGCCAGCAGCTGACCTCAGGCTGTGTTCTAGAAAGGACACCCTCTGAGCTATCATTTCCCAGTGAGTGAAGGCTGTTCCCAGTTGAGTGATACAGCTGTGAATGCTTTCTGACCTCCTATTGCCATACAATGGGATAATGGTTGCCTAGGAAGTCTCATAGAGTAAATGTGGACACTTTCGCAATATCCATTACAATACCCTGGGTCCAAACTACTTTTATGAGATTTATAAGGATTAGCAATTTCTTTCTAAAACACGTTTTCAAAAATTATAAAATAAATATCTTTGATAACACTTGGGAAAATGCTTAAAATCAAAATTAGGAAACATAATCTTTTCCTTATATAATTACAACTGTATTTGAAGTGGCCAGAAATGTAATACAGATCTCTAAAACATTTTTTTTTTCTCAAACAAGGGCCCCAGTGATGTACTACATTGTAATTAACTCTGAAATTCTGGGAATTACTTTGTCATTTCCAGGCAGTATGGTTCCAAAGCTGGGAAGTGAACATTGTACATGAAATGATTGATTTCCCATGGATTCCAATGGGCTGAAGTTCCTTCATTATGCAAATTAATAAAATTCAAACTATACAAAACATATATTAGTCATTGATGATTAATTCATCCACATCTAGGTACTGAGAGTCTGGGCTACTTAAGCCACTCAGATTTTTTAACCTCTTCCATTTAATATTTTGTATATATATATTGTCCTTCATAGTTATAATTCTAGACTGGTAAAAAGTGTAAGGAATTTCTAAAACTATTATATAGTATGAAAATAACTAAGTATTTATGGATAAGTTTTGATGTCTTGAATAATTAATTAGAAGGAACTCAAATGGAGATAATGTTATTCTATTTTGGGAGACAGCATAAAATAAACATTTAAAAAGTACTCATATAAAATGATAATTTTTGTATGTATATAAAATTAAAAAGCTAATAAGTAATAGGAGATTCTACTCTGTAAAAAGTGCTGATCAAACATTTACAATTAATACCTGTGATGGTAAAGGGAAAGAAACATACTTCAGCAATATCTATATATCACAGTTCAAAGTGGCCACCAGCCAAGCATTACTTTGAAATTCCCTGCTGTGATGGTGTACCTGGGGGCCCCCCTTTCTCCTTCAGACTAAGTTTAATATAAAGCAAATGCCACCACAGCTGTCTTCAAACTCTCTAGTAACATGACCCTGCAGGAAGATGATCTTTGATGTTAACCCCCATCAAAATGACAGTTCCCCAAATTGAGAAGTCAATTCTGAGGAAAAACTATAGAAAATGTGTTTGGAGGTGAATAGAATACTGAAGTTTTGAATATTTAATACTAGTGACCTATTGAACAACATTTTAATTATTTTATGTAACAAATTCATTTTTCAGGATAGCTGTAATTTATGACTATTAGCAGAGTATAATGCTCTCATTCCCTATATTTACTTCAAGGAACTAGAGTTTTTCCTGTATGTTATTTACACACATAAAACAAGCAATCATCCGCTCTTTGTGCTTAATACATCATGGACTGAAGTATTTTTGAAGAGGCTATATTTTTATCTACCTCTTTCTATGTCTATATTTTTATGTCAGTGTTTAAATACTAGCAGCTTATGAGATGTGATATTGATACTAGCACTTCAATAGAACTGAAGTTTGGGGAATTTGAGATAAAAAAACAGAACTATGTTAGATTTAGCTCAGAATATATACTCATATAAGGTTGCCTGAATTATATTAAAAATGAGAATTGTAATAACAGTTTCCTAGGATGTTATTTTATCTACTTGGTACATCCCAACTGCCACATAGCAGAAAGGTCTTAATAAATTGTTTTAGGAAAATAAAATAGAAGATTGAAGAGATTATTAAGATCATTTGATCTAAAAGAAAACATTATTGTCTCAATCCTTTGGCATTTCTAGTATAATCAATGTTCCTCATGACTATTTCAGTTATTATTATTGTTTTTATTTCCTCCTCATTTTTATTTTATGAATTTCTATATGTGTGTGTTTGTATGCATATGTATGTATGTATGTGTGTATATATATATATATATATATCAGTTCAGTTCAGTTGCTCAGTTATGTCTGACTCCTTGCTGCCGCACAGACCACAGCCCACCAGGCTCCGCCGTCCCTGGGATTCTCCAGGCAAGAACACTGGAGTGGGTTGCCATTTCCTTCTCCAATGCATGAAAGTGAAAAGTGAAAGTGAAGTGGCTCAGTCGTGTCCGACTCTTAGCGACCCCATGGACTGCAGCCCACCAGGCTTCTCCGTCCATGGTATTTTCCAGACAATAGTACTGGAGTGGGTTGCCATTACCTTCTCCTTTTTAAAGAATACTTACTTCAAATATTTACTTTTCCAATTGTCTTTCTATTCCCCTTGACTCTCAAAATTTACTTATTGCTTATTGTCCAATTCAAGTCCATATTCTTATTATATTTCTGACTCAGTCTCTGTAGGCCTATTCTGTTATTTTTGCACTGATTTTCTGTATCAGACATCTGTATATTTCATGTTGTATGTAAATTTAAATTGTTAGTGTTTATCCCTATGTGCCCATGCACAACAAATATCCCAGAAAATAAGAGACATATTCCACACTATTTTTAAATCACTAATTTGAGTACAGAGCAATGTGCACATAAGATGGATATTCACTAAATTTCTACTAAATGAGTAAATTGAAGAGGAAACAAAAAAAAAAAGATTGATCACAAAATTACATCTGGAAGGAACAGCATGCCCGGAAATCATCTAATGACTGCACACATAATTTTTGCTAGCATTATGATGAAGGAAACAAGTATATTACAAAAACATGAAACATAGCAGATGGTTGGTTTACACTTCTTATCACTCACTTGATATTTTGGTGCGGAGAGAGTATTTGATGATATTTAATAATACTTTTTCATCTTTTATTTGATCTTTAACGAATTTAATTGTAGGAACTATACAGAGGTATTTACGTATCTTCCTTATATATTATACATGTGTGTGTATGTTAGTCGCTCAGTCATGTCCAACTCTCTGTGACCCCATGGACTGTAGCCCGCTATGCTCCTTTGTCCATGGAATTCTCCAGGTAAGAATACTGGAGTGAGTGGCCATTCCCTTCTCCAGGGGAACTTCCAGATCCTGGAATTGAATCCAGTTCCCACATTGCAGCTGGATTCTTTACCATCTGAAAGATGGTAGGGCTACCAGGGAAGCCCTATGGCTCAGATGGTAAAGATGTAATACAAATGTTGTTTTATTAAAAATATTTACCTACATTAAATGTGTAATGATATAGCGAGAAAATGAAAGACTTGTTAGGACAACATAGAAATAACAATTTAACAAATATTCAATAAAAAACAAAAATGAAATCTAAATTTTTCAAATCCTTTTTAGAATTATGTAGTCTAAAATCATCAAAATTGATGCCAGAAGAAATCAATACTGAAAGAGTAATGATACAAATGAGCTAATAAAAATGAGAAATTTATCAAAAACTTAGCTCTAATAATGGCTCTGGACAGAATTTTATTTCAAAAAGAGAATGAACAATTTCCTTATTATATAAATTGATCCAAAACAAAGAAAAATAGGAGAAAACTAAAATTTAAGTTTTACAAAACTAACATAAACTTTAAAAATGTGCATCCCTGAGAATAATTATATACATATATGACAGATATATGCATGTATTGGCTCACACACAAACATACATCCCAGAATAATCTTACTTAAAAATATGAGCATAGAAAATCTAGTGACAAAATTGCAGCAGAAATTAAATTTAAAAAAAAATGTCAAGAAAGATTTTCACTATCAGGAAAACATACATTATATCAAATGGCTCAATAAAGATGGACAATAATTCTAAAGAAAATTGTGATTATGTTACTGAGGACACAAACACAAATGGTTAAATTTTTGACATAATATTCACATGCAACTGACACACATATAATGACTTGAAAGACCAAATTTAAATAATGATAATAAAAATGTTTAGTCTTACTTGTCTCTTCCACAACTTAATTTTTCTAATCCAGAATTAAATAGTTTGGTTTGTATTAACATTATTATCACATATTTAGGCAAATATTACATGCTTCGTAAAAATAGAGAAGTTTGGCAAAACCATACTCACTTCAAAAGTTTCTTTGCAATTCTTACTCCTATTCTGTCTAATTTTGCAGGTAAGCTTTAGAAATAGATTATCTGGTTCTAAAGAATGTTTCCGAATTTACTTACTGATACTACTTTAATAGCATAGACTGGAAAGAGTTGAGGTATTTAAATAGTTTTGTCATGCATTATAAGTTATTCTTTGGATTTTTGTCTCTTCTATATAAGCTAGTAAATATCAGTACAATATTCCCATAAATCTCTTGTTAGGTTTATCCCTGGGTGGATTTCCCAGGTGGCACAGCACTAAAGAATCCTCCTACCAATACAAGAGACTTGGGTTCAACCCCTGTGTTGGGAAGATCTTTTGGAATGAGAAATGGCAACCCACTCTAGTACTCTTGCTTGGAATATTCCATGGCACAAAGAGTTGGACAGGACTGAGCAGATAGGTAATATGTATAAACACATATATTTCCTAGTATGAACTAAATTTCTTATATAACTTTATTTTGATAACATATAAGAAAGTTGTTATTTATTTTATGTAGATCTGTAAGTAGCCATGTTTTATACTTTCTTATTAGGAGAAGGCGATGGCACCCTACTCCAGTACTCTTGCTGGAAAATCCCATGGATGGAGGAGTCTGGTGGGCTGCAGCCCATGGGGTCGCGAAGAGTCAGACACGACTGAGTGACTTCACTTTCAGTTTTCACTTTCATGCATTGGAGAAGGAAATGGCAACCCACTCCAGTGTTCTTGCCTGGAGAATCCCAGGGACAGAGGAGCCTGGTGGGCTGCCGTCTATGGGGTCACACAGAGTCGGACACGACTGAAGTGACTTAGCAGCATGCAGCATCAGTTCAGTTCAGTTCGGTTCAGTCACTCAGTCCTGTCCGACTCTTTGCGACCCCATGAATTGCAGCATGTCAGGCCTCCCTGTCCATCACCAACTCCCAGAGTTCACTCAAACTCACATCCATCGAGGCGGTGATGCCATCAAGCTATCTCATCCTCTGTCGTCCCCTTCTGCTCCTGCACCCAATCCCTCCCAGCATCAGAGGCTTTTCCAATGAGTCAACTCTTTGCATGAGGTGGCCAAAATACTGGAGCTTCAGCTTTAGCATCATTCCTTCCAAAGAAATCCCAGGGCTGATCTCCTTCAGGATGGACTGGTTGGATCTCCTTGCAGTCCAAGGGACTCTCAAGAGTCTTCTCCAACACCACAGTTCAAAAGCATCAATTGTTTGGCGCTCAGCTTTCTTCACAGTCTCACTTTCACATCCATACATGACTACTGGGAAAACCATAGCCTTGACTAGACAGACCTTTGTTGGCAAGGTAATGTCTCTGATTTTGAATATGCTATCTAGGTTGGTCATAACTTTCCTTCCAAGTAAGTGTCTTTTAATTTCATGGCTGCAATCACCATCTGCAGTGATTTTGGAGCCCCCCAAAATGAAGTCTGACACTGTTTCCATTGTTTCTCCATCTGTTTGCCATGAAGTGATGGGACCAGATGCCATGATCTTCATTTTCTGAATGTTGAGCTTTAAGCCAACTTTTTCACTCTCCTCTTTCACTTTCATCAAGAGGCTTTTTAGCTCCTCTTCACTTTTTGCCATAAGGTTGGTGTCATCTGCATATCTGAGGTTACTGATATTTCTCCCAGCAATCTTGATTCCAGCTTATGCTTCTTCTAGCCCAGTGTTTCTCATGATGTACTCTGCATATAAGTTAAATAAGCAGGGTGACAATATATAGCCTTGTGTACTCCTTTTCCTATTTGGAACCAGTCTGTTGTTCCATGTGCTATTCTAACTCTTGCTTCCTGACCTGCATATAGGTTTCTCAAGAGGCAGGTCAGGTGGTCTGGTATTCCCATCTTTTTCAGAATTTTCCACAGTTTATTGTGATCCACATAGTCAAAGGCTTTGGCATATCAATAAAGCAATAATAGATATTTTTTCTGAAATTCTCTTGCTTTTTTGATGATCCGGCGGATGTTAGCAATTTGAGCTCTGGTTCCTCTGCCTTTTCTAAAATCAGCTTGAACATCTGGAAGTTCACGGTTCAAGTATTACTGAAGGCCTGGCTTGGAGAATTTTGAGGGTTAGTTTGCTAGCGTGTGATATGAGTAAATTGTGCCATAGTTTGAACATTCTTTGGCATTGCCTTTCTTTGGGATTGGAATGAATACTGACCTTTTCCAGTTCTGTTGCCACTGCTGAGTTTTCCAAATTTGCTTAGTTCTTATTGAATAATTCTTATAATTTCTGATAATGTAAAGAATCTTCATTTCATTTATTTCCACACTTTCACTTATTTTCTAGTTTTATTGCTTTTAATTAATTATTAATTATCTCAGATTTTACATTTAAGAGTAGTTATGGTAATGGGTATCCTAAAATCTAGTTTCTGAATTCAAGGGTATCCTTCTACTGATAATATTTTGTATAAATGAGAAATATGGTATGTTTATCATAAATGTGCTCTACCAAAACAAGGACTTTATTTCTATTCTATGCTTGTTAATAATTCTTATTGAAATTTATTTGAAATAAATATTTAATTTTAATATATGTAAACTATGGAAATAATGATGCATTTATTCTCACTTAATTATTTAGTATATTGAAATGCACTTACAGATTCCTTAATGTTGAACCATCTTTATCTTCCAGCAACAAATATTTTTGTCATTGACTAATAGCTCTATTTTCTTTTAAATATTCATTTTGGCATAAGTTCAAATGTATGGAAAAAAACATAATATTTGTAATAATTACTACAAACTATAAATTCCCTATATTACCTTTATTATTGTCTCTTTCCTTCAAATAAGATGAAGACATGTTGTCCCTTTATCCCTAAATACTTATCAGTGGATCTTTCCTAACAGGGCAGTATCTCACACTTTTTCAATATCCACAAATTAAAAAAAAGAAGCACACAAAATTACAAAATATTTCAACAGAATAATAATAATACTAAAGTATATCAGAGCTTATGGAATGCAAACATCTGTGCTTAAAGAGAAATCTGTAGTTTTGCATGCTTATATTTAAAAAAAGAGAGAAGTGTGAAATCTGTAATCGAAGCACTCACAAGAAACTACAAAGACAAGAAATCTTTGTAGAGGACTAAAGTGAGAATAAGAATGGCAACCCATAAAGATAAAAGTAGAAATTAAAGAAAGAGAAATAGAAACAATTACAGTTTTTTTCTTGAACTCATTAGTATATATGCTTCAAACATAGTAAGACTGAAAATCACAAAAGAAAACAGAATACCAAGATCAGAATTTTGAGTGGCATTTCTGCAGACTTGCAGAAATGTACTGCTTATTTTCCAAACAGCTGCTTATTTTCCAAACAGCTGCTGTTTTTCTAGATTTTTTTTAAAAAATTCTATTAATTTCTATGATCAAACATAATCTTATACACCTGGGCTGCTTCAATTCTCTACACAGTCTCTCATCCTCCAACAGATTACTTAGGTTCTTTCATATGATGACCTTAGAGATTCAAACTTACTAAAAGAGTGAGCCTCAGTGTGCAAGCATTTTTGCAGACTGCTTAAATCATTTTGCCTAATGTTGCATTGGCTAAAGCCAATCATGTGACTAAAAACCAATAGCAGAGGTAAGGAAATAGACTCCACTTCTTGCTGGGGCCGTGAACCTTCAGATTACAGGAATATGGCTGAAAGAAGTGGGAATTTGTGACTTTTTTTCCCCCACAATGAACTGCACAAAGATATTACTATAAGGATATATCGCCATTTTTACAAATTAATTTAGGAATAAAGTAAAATCATTCAATGTTGTCAAATATATATTGTGAATTAAACTTCAATAACTTTCGAACATTTTTATTACTGCATCTGACTTTTTATCTTGTAATTTTCTAATCTTTTAGATAGTGAGTTCTCTGAAAAAAAAAAAGAAATGTTGTATTTGCCTTGATTTCTAAATAATAGCTCAAAATCTGCATGGGGTAATTACTCAAATGTTTATAGAAAGAATTAATTATCTCTCAAAAATTTAAGCACAGAATTAACTTATGACCCAGAATAAATGAAGATATAATGAAATAAAAATAAATATGTGATCCAGAAATTCAATTCCTAAGTATGTACCCAAAGAATGTGAAAGTAAGTATCCCAAGTTTGCTTGGGCTACCATAACAAAATACCGTGGACTGTATGGCTTAAACAGCAGAAGTTTACTCACAGTTGGGAGGCTAGAAGTCAAGATCAAAGTGATTTCTGTTGAGGCCCCTCTCTTTGGTTTATAGAAGCCATGTTCTCCTTCTGTTTTCACATGGTCTTCCCTCTGTGTCTCTGTGTCCTAATTTTCTCCTCGTAACACCAATCACAATGGATTAGGGCCCCACCGTAATGATCTCACAAACCTTAACTACCTCATTAGAGGCCTTATCTCCAGACACATACATATTCTGAGGTATTAGGATTAAGGACTTCATCGTGAATTTTGAGGAAACACAATATAGTCCCTAACAGTATAATTCAAATATATATTCTTAAATCAATGTTTATTATAGTTTTATTCACAATAGACAAAAAGGTGAAAATTCTAAAATGTTCATCAAATTAATGAATAAATAAAATGTAGTATAAAACATGGATGTTTTAAATTGTATCATTTAAAATATTTCAAAAATGGAAATGGTATAAATAACCAGAAACAAAGGAATAATGAAACTATAGTACATCAAATCCAAAAAATATTATAGTCTTCAAGAATGTAAATAGAGTACAGGTCATCTTGTATTTTTATGATAAAATCAATATGCATGTAGAGAATATAAAAATTAAAACTACATACAAAATATAAAGGAAAAAATCCAGGGTTGTTCTTTTTCATCTTACAGTCCTCTTAAAATTTTTACTGTTTTCTGTATTAGCTAATTAAATGTGCCCAAGCTGGTAAAATTGTAATTCACACTGTGTACAACTGACATCAATAACTTAAATTTACTAGTCTGTAGATTGATTTTACTTTTATTTTGACCTATGGAAAACTCCCCAACTACAAAACTGGAAAGCGAACAAAGCACATTAAAAAATAACTTTATTGAATTGAACTGATTATGTAATGGTAAGGTAAAGGATTTTAAGTTCTCAGGGAGTATTACCACATTATGTGACATATAGCTATCCAGTGTTATTGTCTCTAACGAAAAATACAGGAGAGGATTTAAAAGATCAAAAATCTCAAGATTCACTTTTTTTTTTCATGGCTGAGATTATTAAATTTTCAATTCACTGGATGAATAAATCTTAGCAAGTCATATGCAATGCAGCAAGATTTACCTTGTAAAGACTAAGTCAGAGTGAAAAGATATAGTACATTGAACAACTAGTGACTTATTCAACATACAAATTATTTGGAAAAACTTTACTGAAATACCTAAGATCTGTTAAGTCAAACTGAAAAAAGAGCAAACAGAGAAAGCTAGAAATAATAGTATCAACCTCTATAGACTAAAACCAGGATTTACAAATCACATGAATACACAATTCTTTATAATGACAGAATATACTGTTACAGCCAATATTAAAAGCAAACCTGGACTTTCTTTTCCCCCTTTATGCACATTATTTTACCACCATTGTAAATTTTTATTTTAAAGTACAAGATCTTTTGTGAAGGTACTGATTCAATTTGGAAGTTTAAAAATTATATATATCCAAACCAAAAATTCTCTATTTAAGTTTCACTGTCTAGATATTTTAATCTACTGCTTTTTCTTTTTTTGTCCTTTTATTCTACCAGTCATTTTTATAAGATAAAGAATTACCCAGTTCGTGCAGCACCTTTCTGAGGTTAACATCATTTTATATTCACTGGACCAACAGGTCAAGTGAGGCACAGAAAGGTTAAAAGGTGTCTATGGTTTCAGGTTTTCTACCAACAGAGTTATGGGTCAAGATTGAAACTTGGTCCCTGGGTATTTTTTGCTCTGATCAACTGAGTAGATAAGCATTCTTAACTATGTTTTCATGATGACATGAGACAACAGTTTTGTTACTCACATTCATATCATAATTTCTGACAGAATAATCACAGCCTATTTAATGTCATTGTGAGATATTATTAATAGCATTTCCATTCATAACTTGTACATATAAATATAGCAAGGTTAATTTCGCTAGTCTTGTGACTTATCTAAAGGAAGATTGAACCAGTTTTTCAATGTTTCTGAGTTTCATGAAGTTCTACAGACAGAGCTCTTGAAGCATCCTCTCTAACTCACTTCTAAATATAAATGCTTCAGGCTCCAGTCTTGCTACCTCTTCTCTTCTCTATCCACAATCCCCATCTGCACTCTTTTATCTAACCCCATGACTTTAAAATGCTGTTCTTGGTTCCAAATTCATTTCTTCAATTTCTACTTTTATCACTAAACTTTTATACTCAAATTATAATTATAATTACTCTTAAATATCTATTTTTTCAAAAGTAACATATATTAAGTGGAACTCTTGATTTTCAGTTTCATCTTATATCAGGAGTCAGGCACTGTAGTTAATGATCACTTCAACAGAAACAGAATATAGCCATGGCAATATTGAAGCGATTATTAGGCATTCAGTTCAGTAAAGTACCTTAAAGTAAGAATAGAGATTACACTAAGAAATCTGAAGGATGCTACTATTCCATGGGATTGTGTAAGCTAAACTGGGTATATTCAGGAGAAGATAGAGAAGAAACTTCTCCAGTAGCACATGATGTAAGAGATCTTAATTGACTCACCCAATCAAACAAAGCAAATGGGGAGAAAAAAAAAACAGCAAAAAATAATGTTCTGAAAAAATTGCCATTGGGAAGAAAGTAGTCTCAGACAAAGCAAATAAAATAGAAAATGATCAGAACACACATACACATACAGCACCCCCATGCACACACCACATTAACATTAAAAGGAAAGAAAATATTTTTGTCCTGATTTTCATAAAAATGTAGCCCCTTGTCTCCACTTGAAAGGATACAGACTGACTGTTTTAAATATTTAGATATTAGGTTCTTACACACTCAAGTACAGAAACTGAATTTTCTAAAGATAGGTTTTTGACCAAAAATTTTAGCAAAGTAAGATTATGCATATGAGGAAAATAAAAATTATTCAGTATGTACTTGTTTGTACATGATAGACATACATACAATGTATTCTGAAAAATAATTGATGATAGAATAAAATATTTTAAAATTTTCTTCTTAGTAATATCCAAGATATATGACCGCTGTATTTAGTAAGTTGCTAAAATTTTCTTCTTGTAAATGTCTTATTTTCTGAAAAGGGTAAAAATAATCTTAATAGTTATATCTCTCAACTTCTGAATTTAACATATAATTTAGTTGTTAAAAAAATAGTAATCTTTTGTTAACACATCCCTCCCAGTTGTAAATAATGCTTGGATTTACCTTTCCCAGCCAAAAGTCTGATAAGCAAAATTAAGCATCTGCATGATTGACTTTGTGCCATCATTTTAAAATATGGCTCACTTAAAAGCTTTCATTTTTTTTCTACATATTCCCTATCAGAGTGTGTGATTAGTCTATTGAAATAGCATCTCTGATGAGACACAATGCAAAATCTGGGGTTACATTATTTGAAAGCTTAAATCTCTGTAAAATATAATTGAAATAGTTCTCTGTGAACCTATTATTGCAGTTTTTGAAGGATTCTCCACAACCCTCACCTGCTTCTTTGGCTTCATTTTAAATAAGATTCAATGTTTGTTGTGCAGTGATTTTTAACAATGAAATTCTACTTGAACAAATACAGATATAAAGCATAGTTAGAAGTCCCTTGGGATATAGGAGGCATTGGTTCCAGAACTACCCCCTCCCCATGGATACCAAAATCCACACATGCTCAAGTCTCTATAAAATGGCATAGTATTGTATATAACCTAAGAACATCTTTCCACATATACTTTAAATTATCTCTGGATTACTTATATAATCTAATACAATGCAAAGACTATGTAAATAATTGCCTGTGTGCATAAAATTCAAATTTTGCTTTGAGGAACTTTCTGAAATTTTTCTTTCAAACATTTTAAATATGTGATTGCTTAGCTCTATGGATGCAAAACCCTGTGAATACAGAGACCCCACTGTATTATGTGAAACTCTATAAAAAGTTCCTGGCAAATGGTAACAGAATAAAATAAATGAAAGTAAAATCAGTAACTGTCCCTACCTCATGACTGCGACATGTCCTTCAAAAGTAGGTTACACAGAGCCATGACTGAGCAGCCAGGTTTGGTGGAACTTTGTCATGCCCTTTAAGTACAGAGAGAAACATTTGCTGAAAAAGTTTAATTTAGATAGTCTCAAGGCTGAAAAAAAAAATCATAGAAATCATCCTTATTTGGGTCTTCCTAATACTTGAAAAAACATGAAATGAAAGAAAGGAAAAATGTCTGACATTTGGTCAGAATCAATCTCAAATTTGTATATAAACTCCAAATAAGATAGACAAATTAAAATGACACTGGAACTTATAATTCATTTTTCTTTATATTGAGATTTTCCAAAGTTGCACTATCAACATTTTGGATTGGATAATTCTTTATTACAGGGCTGCTGTCCTATACATTGTAAATGCTTACCAGTGTTCATGGTCTCAGTGGCTCACTGCATGCTAGTAGCATACTCCAAGAATTAGTGGTAACAATAAAAACTGACTACAGATATCACTAAGTGTCATTTGGACCAAAATACCCTCCTTTGAGAACCACTGGTTGACGGATTTATTTTTTTTCTTTTTATAGCATAGTTAAAATGTAATCTAAGGATTGTAGCTATGTATTTAGATAAGTAATTGGGAGTTTTCTGGTTTCATCAAGAAAACTTTCTACAAGTCTACTATGCACTGAATGCTTGTGTCCCTTCCAAATTGCTATGTCAAAGCCTTGATCCTCCCAGTGGGATTTGGAGTTGGGATCTTTGGTAAGGTTTAGATGATGTCATGTGGGTGAAGCCTCCATAATGAAAATAATGGAGCCCTTACAAGTGACACTTTGATCTTTAACTTCCCTGCCTCCAGAATTGTGAGAAAAAGATGTTTGTTGTTTAAGCTATCCAGTCTATAGTATCTTGTTACAGCATCCCAAAATGGGTAAGATATGTTTTATTCCTTAAAATGTACAAAAAAAAAAAAAATGTCACAGCTATAGGCTTTATTTCAAAATGACACTACAGTTCATGATCAATGATGGAGACGGTAGTATAGCAACATGTCAGTCAAGTTAATGATTTTGAAGTATTGATTAAACAGTCAATAAAATTTCTACATCTAAATCAGATATGCACTAATTAATATTGATGATAAAGTTGGTGCATAGTATTGACCATGCTTTTCTATTCTATTGTAAATCATATAAAGACACAATAAGAGATAGCAAAAAAATATTTTCTACCATAAAAGCATTAAAATTTTAGATCTTAAATGTATATATTACTAACTTTTTCACAAATTTCTGCCTCATTAGAGATAGAAATATTTCTGTAGCATATAAATAAATGCATCTCAAATCAACAGCAAATATCTAATTTACTATGAAACAGTAAAATCATTATCATTACATTAAAGAGAACAAAATTGCTTCATTGTATATATTCACACACTTTTCCTTCAAAAGTCTTAATAGTAAAATAAGATACATGAAATTAAAGTAACAAGGATAGATAAAAAATAGTGGAAATTTAGAACAACTAAAAAAAAAGACCAGGAAGTAATTTTAGAAAGGAAGTAGTAAGTTTAGAGAGGAAGATGTCTACAACAGAAATATATGAAAATCAATCTATTTTCTTTATATTAACATTAACCAACTTGAACACATAATAAAGTCCTATATTCATGAATAATTGCAAATATAATGTAAACTGAACAGAAATAAAGATAAAAGTAATATATTCATCTTTAAGAAATACAAAATAAAACTGCTGTGTTTATAGAAGAAATATAATTTCAAAGAAAAGAAAGATTATCTTCATGGATGGGAAAACTAATAATGCAAGAATTATATTACAATAGTATCTAGTGCCTATTGGATGCCTGATACATGGTACACATTATAAATACTTTATATAAAATGTCCCAATACCATTCACAAGTATTCTATGAAGTTGTTACTATGATGGAATCTAAGTGGGGATAATTATACCTCTATAATCACTAGATAAAGAAACCAATCTATGAAATTAAGTGAAATCTGAGCTCTTAGCCACTTTATTTCTTTTCTATTAGTTATTTGAAAAGAAGTAGTTTTACTAATCCTGTCATAATAAGGTACATTTATTTTCACTTAATCTGAAAATGATTATAATTCTATAATCAATATATACTGAATGTCTAATATGGCAGGAACTGTTCTGAGCTTTGGAGATATTAAAAAAATAGTGTTCTGCTTTTTTTTGACCATATAACAGTTGTTTTAGGACATTATATAAATATATATAATATATATATTAATACATAAATATATATAATTTAATTAATCATAAGCCCAATATAACTGAGATAGCAAGGTGATTTAAAAGTAAATATCTATTAGTGTGCATAACGTAGCATGAGCTTAACACTTCATTTATATATTTCAGCTTTTAAAACATACTTTAGTTTCTCTTATTGAATGTTATTTCAGCTATAATATATATCCATACCATTTAGATGTTTCTGTCACTAATTCTTTTTTTTAATTTTACCTTATTTTACTTTACAATACTGTATTGGTTTTGCCATACCTCACTAATTCTTAAAAAATTGTATACTCTTTGCTGCGATTCATAGGGTCTCAAAGAGTCGGACACGACTGAACGACTGAACTGAACTGAACTGCCATTACAACTGTTTTTCTAAATTGAAAGATTAAATGGAAAAATAGAAATGAAACAAAACTTGTGGCAAAAGCTTGAATGATCTAGGTAATGATTTAGGTAAGACCAAAATCATCACTTTATATTTATCCTTATACTTAATATGCTTCTTCCCACAACATGTTCGTAATATATACTAGCAAATAGGGTATTTAAAATAATAATTATTTGAGAAAACATGAGGAAAAAAAATAAGAAATAAAATGTATTCTTCAAACAATATTGATTTTCACTTTAATTTGAAGACTGTCTGAGATACAGGTGAAATCTTTTTTTTTTTTTCCTAATACCTTAAAGTGGTTCTGAGAAACAGTTTGCTAAATTTAAATATAACATTATTTGTGTCATTGTTGCTACAAATGGATTAAAAGAGCATTCCTTTAACTAATTTGGAAGACATGTCTCTAAACTGAAATCAATATTTCACATAATTAAAATAGCAATATGGTAATACATCTACTATTATAATGATTGAAAATTTAATCTTAACACTTCAAAATGTATGCAAAGTAAAGTTTCATAAGTGGTGGCCTATCAATCAGGAATTTTAAAGTTTCAGTAACTTTTTACTAAAATGATAATTTAAAAGTTAATCAAAATTATTTTAGAGCCCAAATGACAATAGGAATAGAACTTGCTTTCCTTTGTCACTTTTATTGTCTACAATTGATATCAGTCCAGATCCCAGTAGAATGCATGCTGATGAACAATTCAAAGGAGCACTATTGCCATTTTGAACCCACTAAATACAAGATGAGTACAGGAAGACATAATAATATGAGCCCTGGTATTTAAAGTGAGGTTTACTTCTTATAATTCAATCTAATGGCACTCTTCCTTGGATGATCAAAGCAAATTCTAGAATTCTTCCTCTAGAAGTTCACCTGCCTCTCAGTGGGAAATAATAAGGGAACTTCAGCAGTAGAAACAGGTAATGGGCTCTCTCTTGTGATGTCAGTTCTTTCAATTACGGTCGCTGAGTGATACTGCCATAAGAAACCAATTGTTACATTTTTCTCTCTGTATTGTTGTTTCCCATCAAATGGGAAAAACTTTTCAAATGTCTTGGTATAAATCATATCATGATATTTATCTATTGAAACTCCCAAGAAAATTTATTTGACTATATTTTTTATAAATCTCCAAGAAATAGCTTCAAGCTTGGTGTTAAATAAAAACATCCCAAACTGAAGGGAAGAAACTAGAGGCAGAGAGACAGAAGAGAGACAGAGAGAAAGAAAGAGGTTGAATAAAAAAATTCAATTTTGAGAAAATAGATTTTCCTTCTTTCTATATTTTTGTATAAGGCCATTAGCAAAAAAAAAAAAAAATGTAATGGATTAACCAAAAATAGTTGATTCATGCTAAGCAACAGAAGTGAACAATTTAAAATTATGTTGGTAATTATGAAAATATATGCCATTAAATTCTTTGGAATTCATTATTCTTTGGAAGGACTGATGCTGAAGCTGAAACTCCAATACTTTGGCCACCTGATGCAAAGAACCGACTCACTGAAAAATACCCTGATGCTGGGAAAGATTAGAGGTGGGAGGAGAAGGGGACAACAGAGGATGATATGGTTAAATGGCATCATGGACATAATGGACATGAGTTTGAGTAGGCTCCAGGAGTTGGTGATGGACAGAGAAGTCTGGCATGCTGCAGTCCATGGTGTTGCAAAGAGTCAGACACAACTGAGCAACTGAACTGAACTGATGCAGTTAAAATTTATTTTCAACTTGAGTGTGGAATAGCTATATAACTGACAATATTTTAGAACTGGTTTTAATTCTAGAGATATTTGAATACAGCATTTGTCTCCTACATCAAAGGTTGCTTGAAGAACAAGCCAAATCCATGACAGATTTGGCTGTGATAAATCATTTTTATATGTAGATTCCCAAGATTTGTAAGGGAAAGAGTACTAGAAATATTTCTGATTTTTTTGTAAGTCTGACTAAGAGCAGACAGATCAGGAAGTATCAAACAACAAATTTTGATTTACCTGATTCCAAATTAGACAAAGTTAATTTCTGTAACAAAATTACTATTATTCTTATTTTACCTATGTGGAATGCAAAGCAGACCGAGATTATGTAATTTCACCATGGCTGCACAACTAGTAGGAAATGGGTTTGATTTAAACAAAATCAGTCTGGCATAGCATTCTATGCCCTGGCCTTTACACTATGCTGTCCTACATTTTGAAAGTAGGGTTTTGAGACCTGAGAAATCAATTTACTTATCAAAGTAAGAACGTGAGTTATTTAGTGCAAATGTAAGCAATTCCAATTCTCCATTATACATTTATATGTACCAATCATAGTCAATTACTACTATTTCAGTACTGTATATGCATCATATACATGCTGTCTCTCATCCAACATGTCTTTCTCATAGTGATTTTGATGACAATGAAGAAATATTTTTAACAATAATTTGTTTATTTAGCACATTCTTTATGAGGTATGGAAAGCTGACAGAAAAACAGACATCGATCTTATTTCATGTACTTAGCAACTTTGAAAGCAGCTTAGGTTTCTGAAAATAGCTGACAAGTTACCCGGGAGAACTTAGGTTCAAATCATACTTATATGTCATTGAAACTGGAAATGTCACCAGAAAATGGTTTTTCTTTCACCTACTTGACAAGAGATTACATTTGGTTTTACCTTATCGAATTTGTAAATTGCCAAATTAAACAATGTAATTTTGTTCTCCTAATGTAATTAAACTCTTCCCTTCCCCTAATGTCTTTATGGTACTTTTCCTCTCAGGGAATTGAGGGATGGGGGTTGGTGGGGAAAAGAAATGATAGCTAGTTTAAGAGAGTTTTATTTTTAGTAACCATCACTTTTAGTCTAAATACTATAGTAAACACCGTTGATAAATTCATTGCACTCTGTGATTATTCCTATTCCCAAATGACAAATGTAATTTTAAAAAAGAGGTGATGGAGCAACATTTATAAAGTCTATACATCCCCCTGATCTAATGCACCCCCCAAATGATTCCATAAGCTGAGCCCAAATCATTCTCTTTTTACTTTCACCTCCCTGTCAATTGTCAGTTTAAAAGAGTCAGCAATATATATATATATATATATATATATATAATTATTTTATCCTATTCTTCCTATGAAAAATGATGGAAATTTTCACATGACAGTTAGTAACTGAAGATGTTCCACAGGAACTAATATTCAGCGTGCTAGTTGAAGCAAGAATGTCTGGATACAATTATTGAAGTCATTTCCCATTGCACTGCAGGTATCCTCTAAAGATGAGGGGTGAATTGATTTATTTATTGCTCTCCTCCAAAACTTCAATTTGATGAATAAACCAGTTTGTATCCAGGTGAAGCTCTCTTGCACATTAGATTCAGCCTCTGCCTACTTCATAGTCTAAACACAAAAAAGAAATTCTCATTCCCCTTTCCTTAACCTGGACAGTAAGTTCTGTCATAGTGTAAGTTTTCCATCAGAAGCATATTCATTATTTGATGTAGTAAAAGAACTTTTTTTTAATACTAATTTTCTTGAATAATATAATTAAAAATCAGAGATTCACCAGAAATCAAAGTTAATAGGAAAAGGAGAAACTTGACAAACGGAGATTTTCAAAGTCATGGTCTGACGTCAGTTAGCTCAAGCTGTAGATTTGGGAGAAAAGAGTACAAACAAACATACCATGTTGTGATTCTGTTTCATTCCTTTACGTAAACAAGGATTTCAAATATGCTAAATGTCTTCTTTGGGATTTCAAGTCCTCTTATGAATTTCAAAACAGACTGTAAATGAAATATATGCTGTAGTAACCGAATGGACTAACAACAAAAATAAGACAAAGATATTTTAACCCAGGGCGTAACTTATGACACAAGTTAGAGTTCAGAAACTAATTAAGTAATGGAACAGAATTAGCATGCATTTAAAACTATATATTATGTGTTATTCTTGATTCATTTACTTTAAATGTAATGAGGAAATAATTTACTTTCCCTCACTTCCTTCTGGATCATTTCCTCCTAAAAATAGCTAAATGTGCCTAGAATTCACAAAATATAAAACACAGTCAGATGTTTTTATTAAAAACTGATGTAGATTACAACCGTCTCCAATTTAGTTTAGCACTGGACCCTGAGATTAGCTTAATGGATTCTACTGTATGAGGATTCAGAGTTCCAAAGCTCCAAAAAGGATGAAAAAATAAATTTTCTATTTCTGCTCTATCAATTGTGTAAGCTTTGAAGTAATCTCAAATCTGATTTCATCAATTTCTTACCGTTTTTCCCTGCCCCTGATGGTTACTTTTATTATTTCCACCATTACTTTTGCTGAGGTCATTTATTTTCCTAGTTGTTGGTTTTGTTCGAAGGTAGATCTGTATCAGTGTTAGGGGCTAGTATGGTGTCTAGGAGAGTGCCGACTGATAGTAAAAATATCTGGCTTTTAATCATGGCACTGGTCCCTCAAACTGTTTTTAGAACTCTATATAGTACACCTGCTTTATCCAAGCATCTGACATCAATCACAAAACATAGTAACTTCTCAACAAATCTTTAAAGGGAAAAAGAAAGCAGTTGAATCTTAGAAAGTAATTTAATCCTTTACAAATTCATTTTAGTTGAGAATAAAAGGAATGACAAAAAATATATAGACAAGTAAGTTAAGAGTTAACTGCTATATGGTTGTTAATAATCACTATTGCTTATAGCGTACCCACTGGGAGACAGGCAATGTTAGATGCTTTACATCAGCAGTTCTCAAAGTCTTTGGTCTTGTCACTCTTTTACATTTCTGAATATTTTTGAGGACCCAAAAGAGATTTTGTTGGATAAACTATTGATATTTACCAAATTAAGTGTTAAAGTTGAGAAAATTTAAAAATGATTAGTTATTCATTTCAAAATAACAACATTGTACCTACCACATTAACAGAAATAACAATTATCCCACAAAGTGAGAAAATGGTCTTGTTTTAACTTTTACAAATTTATGTCTACCTTAATAGAAAAGTTTAGCTTCTCATATATGCTTCTGGGGCTTCCCAGGTGGCATCAGTGGTAAAGAATCCACCTGCTAATTCAGGAGATGTAAGGGATGTGGGTTCAACCCCTGGATCAGGAAGATCCCCCTGGAGAAGGACATGGAAACCCACTCCAGTATTTCTTGCCTGGAAAACTTCATAGTCATTAGGAATGTGGTGGGCTACAGTCCATGGGTCACAGAGAGTTGGACATGATGGAGCATGCACACACACACACACACACACACACACACACACACACAGAGACAAGTTAAGAGTAAATATAATATGTACTAAGAAACCAAATAAGGAAGGAATTAAGGCATACTTAATATGACATGACATGTAAGTAACATGCCCCATGAATTATTATATATTTCAAATGTCAATAAGATCCTCAGACCATCCAAGACTGAACTCCTAGTCTCTCTCATGCTACTCAGACATGGCCTTCCTCCCATTGTAGCCATCTTAGGAAATGGCTCTCTCACTCATACACTTATGATAACTAGAAACTAAGAAGTCATTATTGCCATCTCACTCACTTTCAACTAACATAGGCAGTCTCTTACAAAGTACTAATGATTTTGCTTTCTATTATCTCTCAATATTCATTTCCTTAAATCTCCACGTTTACTACTACCTATATCACCATTTTAGAAATTCATATACTTCAAAAAAACTGTTTTTTGAATCCACTTTTGTCCTCTTCTAATACATCACCCTCATAGCAGCCAAGTATTTGCAAAGGTAAATTCAATGATATCAGCTTCCTATCTTAGAACTTGCAGGGCTTTCTCATTCTTCCTCCTATAAAGAAAATGAATCTGTTTATGATGCCGCTGTAAAGAATCATCATTCTACTCTCTCCTTCTAGTATCTTAAGTGGAATCATGTGGTTTTTATCCTTCTGGGGTTGGATAATAGTGGCCATCAGAAGGTGAGTCTCTTATACAGATGGCTAATAAACACATGAAAAGATGTTCAACATTGCTCATTATTAGAGAAATACAAATCAAAACTACATGAGATATTCTTACACACCAGTCAGAATGACCATCATCAAAAAGTCTACAAACAATAAATGCTGGAGAAAGTGTAAAGAAAATGGAACCCTCTTGCATTGCTGACAAAAATGTAAATTGACACAGCCACTAAAGAAGATAGTATGGAGATTCCTTAAAAAACTAGGAATAAAACCACCACATGACCCAGCAATCCCACTACTAGGCATAATCCTGAGGAAACCAAAACTGAAAAAGATGCATGTACCCCAGCGTTCACTGCAGCTCTGTTTACAATAGCTAGGACATGGAAAAAACCTAGATGTCCATTGACAGATGAATGAATAAAGAAGTTGTGGTACATATATACAATGGAATATTATTCAGCCATAAAAAGGAAACATTAACATCAGTTCTAATGAAGTGGATGAACCTTGAGCTTATTATACAGAGTGAAGTAAGTCAGAAAGAGAAAAACAAATTTGTAACATGTATATATGGAACCTAGAAAGATGATATTGATTAAATTTTTTGCAGGACAGCAATGGAGACACAGACAGAGAACAGACTTACAGACACGGTGGGGAGGAAGGAAAGGAGGGTGGGGTGTATGGAGAGAGTAACATGGAAACATACATTAGTACATGTAAAATAGCCAATGGGAATTTGCTGTATGATTCAGGGAACTCAAACCAGGGCTCTATAACAACCTAGAGGGGTGGGATGCGGAGTGAGGTGGGAGGGAGGTTCAAGAGGGAGGGGACATATGTACACCTATGGCTGATTCATGTTGATGTTTGGGAGAAACCAACACAATACTGTAAAGCAGTTATTCTTCTATTAAAAATAGATAAATTAAAAAATAATATGAAATAATTATTATCAAAAAAGGTGAGTCTCTTAACAAAGCTGACTTCTGTAGATATTAAGCTCTTGGGCTTCTCAGGGAAAGATGTGTGTCCATCCTATTTGTTCAGCTCATTTGGTGCCCACACATATTCCAGAGCATTTCCACTTTGGAAGATAGGGTGACAATGTATGAAAATCTCTAGCCCAGAAGCTAGTGAAAGAAAGTGAAGTCACTCAGTCGTGTCCAACTTTTTGCGACCCCGTGGACTGTAGCCTACCAGCCTCCTCCGTTCATGGGATTCTCCAGGCAAGGATACTGGGTTGGGTTGCCATTTTCTTCTCCAGGGGATCTTCCCAATCCAGGGATTGAACCCCGGTCTCCCGCATTGCAGGCAGACGCTTAAACCTCTGAGCCACCAGGGTAACACTTATTTTTAAATACTTCTTTTTAAAGTTGGCAATTAAAAAAGAAACAAAAACTTAAGTCATTTAGAAATTTAGAATAATTTTAAGGCTTATTTTGTTTTCAAGAAAAGTAAGAGTCATGGTTGAATTTGATCCATATATTCCTAAAAATGGTTACCTAACATAGTGTGATATCCAAGGCATAGACAGGCCTAAACTGAGATATATATGGCCATATAGTAAAAAAAAAAAAAAAAGAAGGATAAGAAAGCTGAAGGAAGCAATGTAATAGTCTATCAGGATGGAATGGATATCATGATTAAAATTCTCAGTGTCCACATCCCACACACTTACATGGACAAACAAAACACAATATAAATATTTATATAATAATTTTAACTTTAAAAAGTGTTAGGAGTATATGTAAGTCACTTGAGAAGAGGTAGTATAGCTATTCTTTTCTGATGCTCAAAAGTTGTCAATGGTATGAATGGAAATATATTTGTTTCTGTACATGGATACACAGAAAACACTTTTTCTTCATTGTTAAAATGAAGAAACTTATTTTAAAATAGTTACATGTAAATTTCAGATCCCAGTGTGCTAAAATACTTATTGAAATGAAATACGTAGATAATTTCATTTAGGTAGAATTGTTTCTATTTTTATTCAGCTGGCTTATATGCTGCAACTAGCCGTTTTTCCTAGCTGTAGAAACCATAACTTGAAACTATTTAGGACCTTAGAAAATTTTTCTTAGATAAAAATCAATCAACTTAGAGAATGTGAACTGGTATTCTAATTATTATTACTTAAGCAATTTATCATTTGTATTATATTTCAAATTTCCTAAGGATTAGATGTAGCATTGTACAGATTTTATTTAAATCAAACAATGGTAGAAGTTCAGCAAAAGGTTAGCCAAATCTAGCAATTAGCAATAAGAAACACAGAAAAGTCTCAGAAAAGTTAGAAAGTATGTACATTAAGTAAAAAGGATCAATAATGAGAGCTTTAAGTCCTTCAGGAGAATTTTAAAAGTTGTTAATAGAAAGGAAAGGAAAGAAAATGGTTTTCATATTAGAATATTGAGACAACTTTGGGAAATTTTCTATTCCTAAGGCAATTTTCATAGAACATTAGATGGTACCCTTGACAAAGATTGACATCTAAAATGAGAAAGTTAGAGCAAGTAGAGTAATTCAAGCCCAATAAATCACCAGAACCATATGGTATATATCCAAGATTTCTGAAGGAAAAAAGTGTGAACTAGCATAAATACAGAGGAAAATGATAGCGTGAAACATAGCCTTAACAGTAGCATCTGCTTTTATAGACTGGAAGATTATTTATTATGTAGAAAATAAAGGGAATTTTTTAAATGTTAAGTAAAAAATTATGTTCTGCCTGTGTTAACCAGTAATATTGGATAATCTTGAATATTTCTGTACTGTTCTTTATATTTTCTGGATTTTGTTTATCATCAAGCTTTTCTGGCACCTCTGTTTCTTATCTAGCCTATTCTTCTGACCATACATTGTGTTTGTGTTGTCCAGGGTGAAAGCAGGTTTGTTAGTGTGCTATCGCATTGATCCTCTTTCATAAAACTGTTTTTGTTTTTCCTCCTGTGATTGTCTTGTTGTCTTTTTTTGAGTGATAGTAAATTAGAATATACTTGATTTCAAACAGAGTTGGTATGGATTCATTTGGTTTTCAATCATTAGCTCATTTCTGTTACATGGCTTTGGAATTCAGTTAGGATCCAAAGCATCTACTAATTTGCAATTGGAGAAAGTGAAAACTCAAAGGATATTGTTTACTTTTTATTGACATATGAGATACTTATAGAAAAGTACACTAATCATAAATGTAGGAGCTCAGTAAAATTTTACACATGCATACACTACTGTAGTGTTAGCCACTTAGTTGTGTCTGACTATTTGCAACCCCATGGGCTATAGCCCACCAAGCTCCTCTGTCCATGCAATTCTCGAGGAAAGGATACTGGAGTGGGTTGCCATGCCCTTCTTAAGGGGATCTTCCCGACCCATAGATTGAACCCGGGTCTCCTACATTGTGGGCAGACTCTCTACCATCTGTGCCACCAGGGAAGCCTGGTAATGTAACCTATAGCTAAATCATCATTAAGCATACTGCAGTCCTTTAAGAAGCTTCTTTTTACCTTACCAATCAGTATTACCCCGAAGGTAATCACTATTCTGAATTCTAATACCATCAGTTAGTATTGCCTGTTCTAAACTTCAAATACATGAAATCACACCAAGTATTTTCTGGCTTATTTTGCTCCAAATAATGTCTCTGAAGTTCAGCAATGCTGTAGTATCTATCCATAAACTAATTTTATTTTTATTTCTAGATGAAATTTCATCTTATGATATATCATATCTTATTTATCCACTATTCTATTGATAGAATTTTGAGCTAATTCTATTTCTGTCTCTTAAATGTAAAGTTGCAATAAATACTCTTGTACTCATGTGTTTTGCAGAACGCATGCACTGTTTTCACTTGATTGTAAACTTAAGAGTGGAACTGTTAGTCATAGAGTAAGCCTGTAATCAAATGTAGTGTTGCATTTAACACTCAAATAAAAGTATTTATGAGAATCTGATGGCTTCACATATCATCAGCATTTGGTATCGTCAGTCTTTTCACTTTAGCTATTGGATGAGTGGGTAAAGGATGCTCATTGTGATATTAATTCACATTTCACTGAGGAGTAATGATGTTAACACAGTTTATGATGTTTATTGGCTATTTGAATATCCTCTTTTTCAAGGTATCTATTGATGTTTTTCTCATTAAAATATCAGGTCTTTATTCTTTCTCTGATTCTAGGAGATATATATTCTGGTCTTGAGTCCTTTGTTAATCTATCATCTATCTACCTATTTATCTATACATGGATGTTATAAATTTTCCTGAAGCTCAGTGAGACTTATTTTGTGCTCTTAGAATACTGTTTTAAAAATATTTTCCTACCTCAAGATCATGTCAAAATTTTCCTATAATTCATCTAAATGCTTTATTGTTTTACATTTTACACTTAGATATATGGTTCTTTTTGAAATATTTTTGATGTACAATATGAGGAAAAGGGTCAATGTTTATGTTTTTCCAAAGCAAAGTCTGATGGTTCTTTCACTATTCATTGAAAATACCATTTTTTTTTCTCACTGAATTTCACTGGTATCTTTGTCTTAATTCAAATTAAATAGAATTTTCTATAATATTCTATTATTCAATCACCTGTCTTTGCCACTGAAAGGAATATAAGTCCATAGCCCATAATCTTCTAATATTCCACTGGAGTTTCCAAAGATTACTTGGAAAACAAAGCACATATACACAGAATGGGAGAAACAAGAAAGGGGAAAACTCACTTCTGTCATAGGAATGCATTTGCTAGATTATATTAACCATACTGAAAAAATGCAAAAATATGCCATCCATATTGCACTCAGAATCATCTTTAAAAGCATGTATCACATAACTATAGTTCTGATTGAACATCTCCTGTGCTTCCTATTGTACTTGGCCCAACATGTTATCATATCGTGGTCTATGATATACTCTCCAATCTCATCTCTAACCACTTTCCTATGGCTATCATGCTGGATTCAGCTAGCTTGTTTTTCCTTAAACAAGGCAAGTTTTCCTCATTCACATTTCACCTGGAATGCTGATGCCCAAGTTTGCACTCTGCCGAATCAGTTTTTTTATTCTCGTTTCAAGTTATATTTCCAAATCACATTTTCCTATTTTATTTTATTAAAGTTGTCAACTCCTGACAGAATCTCTACATATCCATTGCATCAGTGTATATATTTTTATTATTGTCTAGTTGTTTTCTATTCATATATAAATTTGTATAAATTAATTATATTTTAGTATTTTTAGTATATTTAGATGTTATAATATTTCGTATAGCTCATATTTATTTATAATTTATGTCTTTATTCAGGCACAAGAAAATACAATTGTAGACAATAACACATTGAATATTCTTAGACTGATCTTTTAATATAAAAAGTGTTTTTTTGATTCTAATAAACACTGAGAGATTAAAAATAAATCAAATATACCTCAGGTTTAGGTTGACTATGTAGACACCTTTGGACTCTTACCTAGACACTAGCTGCTTTTAAATTAAAAAGAAAAGCATTAATCCAGAATGATTAAATCTTATACAAATGGCAAAGAACTATACGATAGCTTAGGATTTTTATTTGTTTACTGTTTAAAGGATATGTGTTCATATGAGTGCTTGTGTTTGTGAGCATATTTCCCTTTAGAATTTACATCCTTTGAACAATTATAGGCTTACAAAAACTGTCAAATTATTTTCCTCCCCTCCAGGCCCATTCTGTTTATTTCTACCATGAAAGAAATCATAAGCTAATTTTTCAATAATTTTTGGAGATCTCAATAAGTTCATTTTAATTCTCAACATTAGACATGTTCAAATATTCCATCCCTTCTTAAAAATATGTGGTAAAAATCTTAAAGGCCCACTTAACAGAGAGAAGTCAATATGTATGATGAAATTATTTATTAATAGGATAAATAAGATGAAACTTACCCTTATCTATTAAAACAGAATATTAGACCTTCTCTTTCCAGTCAATTAGTTTTAACATTCTATCATTTTTATGCATTTAAAATGAAAAAACAAGCTACTTACTGATATGCTTCATGACTAAGTTGAACTCTATCAATTAGCAGAAACAATCCTGGTGGCTTCAAATCTCCTTAGCAAGAAGTCTGACATTCTTCCAAAAGTGGCCGCTGTTTCTGCCTGGGATACAAATATACAGCAGTGAACAAATGTAGATGTTCACTTGACTTAAGTTCCACCAATGTGTTCCAGAGTCAGGGACAACAAAGAAACATTTTCAGCAGTTCTGGAAATCCCTGAAAGTGACTGAAATGAGTCAATTAGGTCCTAAGTGATTTCTGCTCAGGGAAACTGAGGTGCCTCTGGCAAAAACAGAAGATATTGTTGCCAGCCAGGAAGTGAGATCTTACAAGACTGTGCAGGAGAAAACAGAGCAAGATAAGCCATATCTGTCAGTATGAAAAACTTGAGACTGATAACAAGGAAAATGAAGCATAAGTGACTTCTAAAATGTGTAAAAAGAAAATGTATACTCCATTCATGTTCCAAATGTATGAACTGTAAGAGAAATGGATATCAGCAAGGAAATATACTCTGCATATACTGAGAAAGAAATGTCTCCTAGGGTAAAACACCACAGTAGACACAAGGGTTGTTATATTTTCCATCTGCATTTTTTAATAACAAAGAGGTAAGCTACTTGGGTAACAGCATCTTAAAAATTGGGAAACTGTCTTTTAAATGGAATAACTGAATTTATCTTATCAAGTAGTAGGCATGCTATTGAGAAACTGTAAATTTGTATATGACATTTTAACTCAAGAATGTTGAATACTATATTTTTTGTGTTTTACTAGCAAGTGATTATTTCCTTGATGCCATAATAGAGAATTTTACACATAAGGTTAGGAAATGCCTTGGTAAAACAAGCAGTATATAGATAACTCATCTCAATCCTTTCCTATATATTAAACAAAGTTTCCGGTTATGTTGATAAAGAAAAAGACTAAGGTAGCTCCAGGTCCCATTCAGAGAGAAATCTCTAAATTAAGATTGTCCCACTAAAAGCTAAAACTTTCTACTAAACTTTAGCAGTTTGGTCAATGCCTGTTTTTGGAGGCTATATTGTTCCTTGTAGATTCTGCAGTTTAGGAAATAATTTAAGTAAAGAAAGGAAGAGTATATTATTTGCAAAAGGTTGGATATCACAAGTGAGTCTGATATAGGGAATCCCTAGGCTGTTTAAATGTTTATCAAGAAATTTGTTTTTAAAATGTGATTGGTGGAGCTGACCCTGAAAATGAATAGTTCTAGAAAGTGAAAAGAATAATAAAAAATGTGTTATAATCTTGCTTAGTTTTTTTTCCTTTTAATCTGCAACTGAAAAAATCAAATATTCTTAAGCTAAATATTTTGAAAAGTCTATATTGAAAGTTCTTCCTTTAAATATGTCATTTATTCTCTCTAAATGTATATCTAAAGGGACATTTTCCCTTGTTACTAATGAAAGTCAGTACAATTTAATAGAAAGAATATTATCTGGGCTTATGTCCTTGAACTATATAGAGCAAAATAGATTATCTCTGATCACCCAATTCTTTGTCAATACACATGAAAGACTAATTCTGAACTTAGATGAAACTAAATATTTGTAGAGATTTGGTATTATGGAAGTCAAAAAGTAGATAATATTTTTTTTCTTTTACTTTTCTTCCCTTTGTATTTTCTAATGCAATAACTGTAGCAGCCTTTTTAGAAGTAGAAATGTTTATTAACACTATTAATACATCAAGAAACTTTAGGAAACTAGAAGAAAGAGAAAATTAAATTCAAAATAAGCACTAGAAACTAAGACTTAGAAGAGAAGTCAGTGAAATTGGAAATAGGAAACCAACAGAGAAAATCAACAAAACCAAAGCCTGATTCTGTCAATATGCCTTTAGCCACAATAACTGTGAAAGAGTACCACAAAAATTTTTTTCTAGAAAATATAGGATTCATGATTTTAGATTAGACAAAGTTTTCTTAGATATGACATCTGAGGCATAAAGATACAACAGAAAAAAACAGGTAAATTTTACTTTTCAAATTAAAAAAAAAAAAAAACAACTGTGTTTTAAAGGACATCATTAAAAGAGTGAAAGGCAATCCAAAGAATAGAAGAAAATATTTGTAAATCGTATACCTGATAAGAAACTTGAACCAAAAACATATAAGACAAAAAGCTTACAACTCAATGAGTGAAAAGACAAATAAACGTGATTTAAAAATGTATGATGGATCTGAATAAATATTTCTTAATGGAAGATTTATAAATGACTAATAAGCACATTAAAAGATTCCCTACCTCATTAGCCATCAGGGAAATGCAAATCATAACACCATGAAATATCACTTCATACCCATTGTGAGGAGAATAATAAAAATGTCAGAGAGCTACTACAATTTTTGATTAGAGTGTGGAGAAATTGGTACATTCATACTCTGCTGGAGAGAATGTAAAATGGTTACACCATTTTGGAAAACATTCTGGCAGTTTCTCAAACAATTAAGCATAGCTGTACTGTATGAGCCAGCAGTTTCATGTCTAGGTTTATACCCAAAAGAAATAAAAATATATAGCAACACAAAACATATATATAAATGTTTATATTGTCTAATAGCCCACACCTGGAAACAACCCAAATTCCATGAATTGATGAATGGATAAACAAACTGTGGTATATCCATGCAATGGGCTGTTATTCAGCCACAAAGAGAAATGAAATACTGATGCTTGTTGATATAGGGACCTTGAAAATATGCTAAGTAAAAGAAATTGATTACAAAAGATCATATATGATATGATTTCTTTTATATGAAATGTACCAAACAAAGAAATCTATGGAGACAAAGGTAGATGAGAGGTTGTTTAGCAATGGGAGGAGATTAATAGGATAGAGGATAGTTGATGACAGGCAGAGTTTCTGTTTGATGTAGTAAAAATGGTCTAAATTTGACTCTGGTAAAGGTTGCACAGACCTGTGAATATAGTAAAAATAATGAATTTTATACTTTAAAAGAATGAACTGTACGGTTTGTAAACTGTAACTCATACAGCTATTTTTAAAGTAAAAAAAAAAAAGTCATTTTGAGCTGTTGTAACCAAAAGAAAAAGCAAAAGAAAATAAAGCCCTCCCCCCAACCACCACCACCACAAATATATAGTGCTGCTTTCTACATGCTATTTTTCCTCATCTGCATGGTTAAATGCACTTGTGTGCACTTATCAGTCCAGGCCATGAGAAGAGGGAAAGAAGATAAGAGCAAAGAGCTTAAAGAAGATGATCTGAAAATTTCACATATCACTTTTCCTTAAAACCGTTGGATCAAGCTTCCATGTCCAAAGCTAAACCCACAGAAGGTTGGGAAATTTCAGTGTTTATGCACTCAACTAAAACATGGAAGTTCTGTTTTCAAAAGAAAAGAAATAAGGTCAAACAGAAAGACACAGAGAGAGATTGAGCAGGAAGGAGAAAATATTGATAAATTTGGTTGCCTCTATTATAATTTTAGATTCATCTCATCTCTTAGGATGGAAATTAATTTTTCATTATAATTACAATAAAATATAAACTCTAACCATAGACCATAAGGCTTTATATTTTCTGACCTTCCTCATTTCTGATCTTACCTCTGACTGCTATCCTCTTTGCTAATTAGACCAACAAAAACTAACTTTCTCTCCAGTCCCTTCTATTTCTATACCAAGCTTTTTTTAAGTTAGGATTTTTGTATATTGTCAATATCTATTCCTTTAATTGGAAAACACTCTCTTTCACAATATCCCATGGTTGGGCCTTTCTCCCTATTCAGTTTTTAGCCCTTTAGAGATATTTTCCATGGCCATCCAAAATAAATTATACCAGTTGCTACTGCTCTCTTTACTCTGTACTTTTCCCTCCAATAGTAATAACCTCTAACTGTAATTGCTGCTTGTGGAAAAGTCATATTTATTCCCTTGTTTAATAACTATAATTAGTCCCTTGAACATGTTCTCATTTATTTATTTATATACTTAATATCAATATTTTTACAATGATAAAAATAGACTGTATTTTTCAACAGACCTGACATAACATATAATAGTAATCACTTATAGAATGAATGAATAAAAATAAAATTGGATGTGATGGTAGGAGTAGTTGTTGTTTAGTCTCTAAGTCGAGTCCAGTTCTTCTGTGACCCAGTGGACTGTAGCCCACTAGGCTCCTCTATCCATGGAATTTTCCAGGCACCTATACTGGAGTGGGTTGACATTTCCTTCTCCTGGGGGTCTTCCCCATCAAGGTATCAAACCCGTATCTCCTGCACTGACAGATAGATTCCTTACTACTAGGAGACTCCAGGGAAGCCCTCTCAGGTAGTTGTTGTTCAGTTGCTATGTCATGTCCAATTCTTTGCAACCCCATGAACTGCAGCATGCCAAGCTTCCTTGTCCTTCACTACCTCTCTGAGTTTGCTCAAAATCATGCTTATTGAGCCAGTGATGCCATTCAACCATCTCACCCTCTACCCCCTGTCCTCTTTCCCTCAATCTTTCCTGGTATCAGGATCTTTCCCATTGAGTCAGCTATTTGCATCAGGTGATCAAAGTATTGGAGCTTCAGCATCAGTCCTTCCAATGAATATTCAGGATTGATTTCCTTTAGGATTGATTGAGTTGATCTTGCTGTCCAAGGGACCCTGAAGAGTCTTATCCAGCACAACAGTTCAAAAGCATCAATTCTTCAGTGCTCAGCTCAGCTTCAGCACTCAATTCTTTATTGGTCAAACTCACATCCACACATGACTACTGGAAAACCCATAGCTTTGACTATACTGACCTTTAACAGCAAAGTGATGTCTCTAGTTTTTAACACATTCTCTAGGTTTGTCATAGCTTTTCTTCCAAGGAGCAAGCATCTTTTAATTTCATGGCTGCAGTCACAGTCTGCAGTTATTTTGGAGCCAAGAAAATAAAATTTGTCACCATTTCCACTTTCCCCCTATCTATTTGACATGAAGAGATGGGACCAGATGCCATGATCTCCTTTATTTCAGTGTTGAGTTTTAAGCCAGCTTTTTACTGTCTTCTTTTACTTTGACCATGAGGCTTTTAGTTCCGCTTTGCTTTCTGTTATTAAAGTAGTATCGTCTGCATATCTGAGGTTGATATTTCTCCCTGCAATCTTGATTCTGGTTCGTGCTTCATCCAACCTTGCATTTCGTGTGATATACTCTTCATAGAAGCTAAATAAGCAGGGTGACAAAACGAGTATTTGATGTACTCTTACCCAGTTTTGAACCAGTCCATTGTTCTATGTCCTATCCTAACTGTTGCTTCTTGACCAGCATATAGTTTCTTAGGATTCAGGTAAAGTGGTCTGGTATTCCCATCTCTTGAAGAATTTTCCACAGTTTATTGTGGTCCCCACAGTCAAAGGCTTTAGCACAGCCAATGAAGCAGATTTTTTTTTTTTTCAATTCCCTTGCTTTTTCTATGATCTATTAGATGTTGGCAATTTGATCTCTGATTCCCCTGCCTTTTCTAAATCCAGATTGTACATCTGAAAGTTCTCAGTTCACATACTGCTGAAGCCAAGCTTGAGGGTTTTGAGCACAATCTTGCTAGCATGTGAAATGATTGCAATTGTACTGTAACTTGAATGTTGTTTGGCATTGCCTTTCTTTGGGATTGGAATGAAAACAGACTTTTTCCAGCCCTGTGGCCACTGCTGAGTTTTCCAAATTTACTAGCATATTGAGTGCAATACTTTCACAGCATCATTTTTTTTAGGATTTGAAATAGCTCAGCTGGAATTGGAGCTGACTGCGGCTGAAATTATCAGCTTCTTAGTGCAAAATTCAGGTTTAAAATTGAAGAAAGTAGGGAAAACTGCTACTCACATCAGCTCACCTCCACAAGCTTGGTTTGTAGTGATGCTTCCTACTTCACACTCCAGGATGTCTGATTCTAGGTGAATGACTACACCCTCATGGTTTTCTTGGTCATTAAGACCTTTATTGTACAGTTCTGTGTATTCTTGTTATCTCTTAATCTCTGCCACTTCTGTGTGGTCCTTACTGTTTCTGTCCTTTATTGTGTCCATTTTTGCATAAAACGTTCCCATGGCATCTCCAATTTTCTTGAAGAGATCTCTAGTCTTTCCCATTCTATTGTTTTCCTCTATTTCTTTGCACTGCTCCCTTAAGAAGGCTTTATCTCTCCTTGCTATTCTCTGGAACACTGCATTCAGTTGGGTAAGTTTTTCACTTTCTCTTCTTTTTTCAGCTATTTTTAAGGCCTTCTCAAAAACCCACTTACTTCTTGCATTTCTTTTCCTTGAGGATGATTTTAATCACTGCCTCCAGTACAATGTTACAAACCACTGTCCATAGTTCTTCAGGCACTCCTTCTACCAGATCTAATCCCTTTAACCTATTCATCACCTCCACTGTATAATCATAAGAGATTTGATAAGGACGTACTTGAATGGCTCAGCAGTTTTCCCTACTTTCTTTGATTTTAAGCCTGAATTTTGCACTAAGAAGCTAATAATCTCAGCCACAGTCAGCTCCAAGTCTTGTTTTTTGCTAACTGTATAGAGTTTTTCTATTTTGCTTCAAAGCAATAGTACATGGAACCAAAAAAGAAAGAAAAGAAAAAACACACACACAGGAAAGGAATACCTTTTCTAGTGTTGGATTAGAAGAGGATTGGTTTCCTGGAAGAAATGTCCAGACACCTACAGTAACATTTTAATGTGGCCAGATGAAGGAAAGATTGAAAGTTTTTTTTTTTTTTCTCTTTATTTATTGCTATTATTATTATTATTATTTTACTTTACAATACTGTATTGGTTTTGCCATACATTGACATAAATCTGCCACAGGTGTACATGAGTTCTCAATCCTGAACCCCCCTCCCATCAGCCTCCTCATTTCATCTCTCTGGGTCACCCCAGTGCACCAGCCCCAAGCATCCTGTATCATGCATCAAACCTAGACTGATGATTCATTTCTTACATGACAGCATACATGTTTCAATGCCATTCTCCCAAATCATCCCACCCTCTCCCTCTCCCACAGAGTCCAAAAGTCTGTTCTATACATCTGTGTCTCTTTTGCTATCTCGCATACAGGGTTATCATACCATCTTTCTAAATCCTATATATATCTGTATACTGTATTGGTGTTTTTCTTTCTGGCTTTCTTTACTCTGTATAATCTGCTCCAATTTCATCCACCTTGTTAGAACTGATTCAAATGTATTCTTTTTAATGGCTGAGTAATACTCCATTGTGTATATGTACCACAGCTTTCTTATCCATTCATCTGCTGATGGATTGAAAGTTTTAAAAGCTTACTTTTCTTGTTAAATAAAAAGTATAGCAATTCAAGGATCTTAACAAATTATACTGTGGTCACATTAGGCACTACAAGAATAGGATGATAAAACTCAAGACTGGGGAGGTTGTCAGGTCCCGTTTAAAACCGAATTATTTACAGAGTGGTTTTTACTATGTAAAATAAATCCACCCATGTCACATGGCATATTCCTCATTGCTAAGGTCATTAAAGTGTTTAAAATGTTTAAAAACTATCTCACAAATGTAAAAATTCACCTCACACAATTTTAACCTACAGATAACATTGCTTCATAGCATCTTGTGAGTTTATTATTGTCTTGTTTCATCAACTAGTAGTATCTTCCATGTATTCACAGCATAAAATCTTAGAAAATTCCATATGAAACTTTATGAGGGGAAAAGTTTCAGCATTTTATGTCCAAAGACAATCATTTAGGGCCTATGTATAAAATGTCCAATGTAATAGGTGAGAGAAAATGTCTCCTAAAACATACATGAAGGAAACAGAATCCTTGTAATCTCAAACTTTCCATGGCAGACATTTAATTTGCTTTTTCAACACTAGCTTAATCCTTTAATACCTATGTTTCTTTAACAATACATAAAACTTCCAAAGCTGGGGCTGAATGGTATCTTTGTAAAGCTTCCTATGGAGAACTACTCCTAATAGCCCAGTAGTGATGGAGGGTTTCTTTCAGTTCCTTGGAGCTGTAGGCTTGAATGTTGACAGGAGGAGCTCACCTTTTATCCTTCTGATGGGCCAGAGCCACAGACAGGCTTTGCACTGATCTTCTGAATGAGATGAAAAGGCTTCATCTCTATTCTGTATCCACATTTTAACTTTTATTAATGCTATGGTAGATTATATAAGAGAGCATATTTTGAGACATATCAGGTTAGGATGGAGGCTCCAAAATAAAAAGGTACAACCACCTCACTGTTAAAACCTAAATTATTTACCATCTTTATTGCACTAGTTTTAATTGGAAAGAGACTAAAACTTTTTAAACTCCAAATACAGCTTCTCATCTCCTTTTTATTTAGGAGAAACACATCTTAGAGAGCTCCTCAGTCACTTCTGACATGATCCCATGGTATGGCCCCCAGAGTGTCAGTACTGCTTTGGACTCCTTATCGCCTGACATGTTCATCCAGAATAGATATCTATGCTTCTGGCAGGGACAGTCCTGCCCTCATGAGAATGTTTACCACAGTATTTGTGTAGGTGTGAGACAAGTACTTCTCTTTAATCTCACCCAGTAGAGCCAAGATGCCACAGGAACTAACAATGAGATTTTATTGTAAGTTCAGGAGTAACAAAAGGGAATTATCACACAGAAAGGATCTTAGAGCTACTTCACAGGCACCCAGCACTAGTAGGATTGTCTCTCATGCTGGATACTCTTCAGTTTCAGGGTCATGAAATCCTTATCACAGCCCTGGGTATGCTTCAGTGTCTTCTGCTTTCTAGGGTAGGCCAAAAGGTCTCCAAATTCAAAATTAGGAATATATTTTTCTTATCTTCACTTTAAAGCTTCAGTTTTCTTGGCCCATTGCTGATGACTTTCCAGAGTAATTAAGAATAAGAAAGTATTTTACCTTCCAGAAAACCTGTTCTCCCACAACTAGAAATATTCTCTAGATCTATGACTCCAGCTGAATATAGTCTAATATTAATTATTCTAGCAAACTCTGACTAATCCAGGTTTAAGTAAACCTTATGGAAGACATCAGAAGCCTGTTTAACTGTGGCTGCATCAAGGGCAGTTCAATTTCTTTTTTCTTTCTTTTTACCTGCTCATTAAGAATTTTAAAAACCTTTGGAGTCTAGAATAATTTGTTTATGCTTTGAACTAACAGACTTTTGATAGATTATTATATTTTATACTTAGTAATAATTATAAAATATAATAACATGATCAAGAAAACCCTCACTGAATAGTATATGTGTATATATATATATACATATATATATATATATAAATATTACATAATTTGATTAACTCTCAGACTTTAGTAATTCATTTGCCTTCACTAAGATTTTGAAAGCTATTTCCACTTGGAGATTTACCTTTAGGTTAAGGCCATTTCACATTATATGATGGGGTGTTCAAGTAAATATTATGAAAAATACTCTTTGTTCTGAATACTATGAAAATAGAAGGATCCTTTCACTTTGGATGGCCATTTGAATAGATAAGAACTTGCAGAAAGCTGTATCAATGTCCTCGAGGCTTTTTCTTTGTTCTCAATCTCTTTAAAAAGAATCAGCTAAAATGATAATTTATAAAGCATTTAAAATACCTAGAACAATTTTTTTTCACATTAAAATTTTAGACTAATACATTACACAGAAAGAACAGCATCTTTCATTGTTTTCCTTTAAAACTTGAAAATGAAAGTTACAGACACAATATCAGTATTCTCACTTAAAGGAGCAGTTTATAGATGTAGTACTTCACTTGAAAAATAGAAAAGAAAGCCTAATACATAAGAGAGAGAAAGAGAGAATGATATAAAATATATAAAGAAGTAATTTCACTTGTTTTGGAGATAAAATCTCAATACTAAGTAACAACAGTTAAATGATTCATCAAAAATGCTCAAAAGTAAAAAATTATATTTTTCCAAAATTTCTTCAGATTTTCACACATGAACTAGAGAATATGCTCATGCTAAGTCGCCTCAGTCATGTCCGACTCTGTGCAACCCCATAGATGGCAGCCCACCAGGCTGCCCTATCCCTGGGATTCTCCAGGCAAGAACAGTGGAGTGGGTTGCCATTTCCTTCTCCAATGTGTGAAAGTGAAAAATGAAAGTGAAGTCACTCAGTCGTGTCCGACTCATAGCGACCCCATGAACTGCAGCCTACCAGGCTCCTCCGTCCATGGGATTTTCAGGCAAGAGTACTGGAGTGGGGTGCCATTGCCTTCTCCAATATGCTCATATGATTGTATAAATCAAATAGCATCTCATTCTTTTTGGAATTGGAGACATCTGATACAAAGGGTGTCATTATGACTTTTGGATTCTGGGATTCTGCTTAGATAGACTGCCCACAAATTGCCACTGAAAATCAAGACATTTCTAGAGTGATTGGAGCACTGTCCATAATTACACCAAGGCAAACCAGGAATACACTTGGTATATCCTCTAGGGATAACCTACACTGTTCCTGAAAACAAGTCAGCTATTTTCATCCTGTTTCTACTGTTTCTTATACCAGCCACCATTTTAGCCTAATGTTCTTGGAAATGAAAGTGAAAGTGTGAGTTACTCAGTCATGTCCATTCTCTGTGACCCCATGGACCTTAGCTCAGCAGGCTCCTCTGTCCATGGAATTCTCCAAGGAAGAATACTGGAGTGGGTTGCCATTCCCTTTTCTAGGGGATCATCCTTACCCAGGGATCTAGCCGAGGTCTCCTGAATTGTAGGCAAATCCTTCACCAACTGAACCACTAGGGATATTCTCTGAGTTATCTTAGTGACTCACACTTTCACAAGTGCCTACCCCTTAAATTAAATAATATCTCACAGGAAATGCCTGCCACTCATAGTAAAGTTAATAGCTCTCCAATATCCATTCAGCAAACAATGCAATTATTGCCTATTCTTCCTTAAATTTTGGAGTTATCTATCTTGTTTTCTGGAAAAGAAAGAAGTCAAAGATTCCTTAGGCTTCATAGCACAAAATATATTGAGGACAATCTTAATTGGAAGCTCCATCTTTACAATAGTAATATAAATATGTCATACAATACTTATCAATTGAAAGATTCTTCATTGTTAATAAAAAGAATTAGAGAAAATTTAAATAAGTAAAATACTATGGGATCAGCTCTCAATATATAGAGAAAGCTGAGTGATATTCCAGTCAGAGGAAAAGTAAACAAAGGATATGATCCAGGGAAACTTGCTTAAGATGGGAGTTGATCTTGAATATAGCATAGGGAAAAGAGATAGGAAAAAGATGAGATGTTTCCATCCTAATGGAAAACACATTGCACAGAAAATGCAGTGGTTAGATTGTGCACATTCTTCAATGTCAGTAACAGAAGTTAGAGTTTTATACTGCAGGCAAAAAAATGTGTCATAGGCTATTTTAGATGGAATAGGAGAGTGACATGATCAGCTCTGAAACTTTGGAAGATTGTGCTGACAACATTATATTGGCTGATTTTAGAAGAAGAAATTCTAGAGAAAGAGCTTCAGGGTCATGTGGCTGACAGAGAGGAATAAAGCACTGTTGTGAAGGAGCTGCATCTGTAGGAGATAAAATAGAACAATGTGATAATGTCTTCTGCTTAATTCAGACAGTTCCCAATTACATGTTCCTGCCATTTATTTTTATTTAATATGATGACAAAACATATTAAAGATCATGACAAGCCACAGCAATCAGAGCAGAAAAAGAAATAAAAGGAATCCAAATTGGAAAAGAAGAAGTAAAACTCTCACTGTTTGCAGATGACATGATCCTCTACATAGAAAACCCTAAAGACTCCAACAGAAAATTACTAGAGCTCATCAATGAATATAGTAAAGTTGCAGGATATAAAATCAACACACAGAAATCCCTTGCATTCCTATACACCAATAATGAGAAAGTAGAAAAAGCAATTAAGGAAACAATTCCATTCACCATTGCAACGAAAAGAATAAAATACTTAGGAATATATCTACCCAAAGAAACTAAAGACCTATATACAGAAAACTATAAAACACTGATGAAAGAAATCAAAGAGGACACTAATAGATGGAGAAATATACCATGTTCATGGATCGGAAGAATCAATATAGTGAAAATGAGTATACTACCCAAAGCAATTTACAAATTCAATGCAATCCCTATCAAACTACCAGCCATATTTTTCACAGAACTAGAACAAATAATTTCAAGATTTGTATGGAAATACAAAAAACCTCGAATTGCCAAAGCAATCTTGAGAAAGAAGAATGGATCTGGAGGAATCAACTTGCCTGACTTCAGGCTCTACTACAAAGCCACAGTCATCAAAACAGTATGGTACTGGCACAAAGACAGACATATAGATCAATGGAACAAAATAGAAAGCCCAGAGATAAATCCACACACATATGGACACCTTATCTTTGACAAAGGAGGCAAGAATATACAATGGAGTAAAGACAATCTCTTTAACAAGTGGTGCTGGGAAAACTGGTCAAACACTTGTAAAAGAATGAAACTAGATCACTTTCTAACACCACACACAAAAATAAACTCAAAATGGATTAAAGATCTAAATGTAAGACCAGAAACTATAAAACTCCTAGAGGAGAACATAGGCAAAACACTCTCAGACATAAATCACAGCAGGATCCTCTATGATCCACCCCCCAGAATTCTGGAAATAAAAGCAAAAATAAACAAATGGGATCTAATTAAAATCAAAAGCTTCTGCACAACAAAGGAAAATATCAGCAAGGTGAAAAGACAGCCTTCTGAATGGGAGAAAATAATAGCAAATGAAGCAACTGACAAACAACTAATCTCAAAAATATACAAGCAACTTATGCAGCTCAATTCCAGAAAAATAAATGACCCAATCAAAAAATGGGCCAAAGAACTAAATAGACACATCTCCAAAGAAGACATACGGATGGCTAACAAACACATGAAAAGATGCTCAACATCACTCATTATCAGAGAAATGCAAATCAAAACCACAATGAGGTACCACTTCACACCAGTCAGAATGGCTGCGATCCAAAAATCTGCAAGCAATAAATGCTGGAGAGGGTGTGGAGAAAAGGGAACCCTCCTACACTGTTGGTGGGAATGCAAACTAGTACAGCCACTATGGAGAACAGTGTGGAGATTCCTTAAAAAATTGCAAATAGAACTCCCTTATGACCCAGCAATCCCACTGCTGGGCATACACACCGAGGAAACCAGAATTGAAAGAGACACATGTACCCCAATGTTCATCGCAGCACTGTTTATAATAGCCAGGACATGGAAACAACCTAGATGTCCATCAGCAGATGAATGGATAAGAAAGCTGTGGTACATATACACAATGGAGTATTACTCAGCCGTTAAAAAGAATTCATTTGAATCAGTTCTGATGAGATGGACGAAACTGGAGCCGATTATACAGAGTGAAGTAAGCCAGAAAGAAAAACACCAATACAGTATACTAACACATATATACGGAATTTAGAAAGATGGCAATGACGACCCTGTATGCAAGACAGGAAAAAGACGCAGCTGTCTATAACGGACTTTTGGACTCAGAGGGAGAGGGAGAGGGTGGGATGATATGGGAGAATGGCATTCTATCATGTATACTATCATGTAAGAATTGAATCGCTAGTCTATGTCTGACACAGGATACAGCATGCTTGGGGCTGGTGCATGGGGATGACCCACAGAGATGTTATGGGGAGGGAGGTGGGAGGGGGGTTCATGTTTGGGAACACATGTAAGAATTAAAGATTTTAAAATTAAAAAAAAAAAAAAAGAAAAAAAAAAAATAAAGATCATGACAAGAGTTATGCCTGTGAAAACTGATATATAAAAGCATGAAATAGAATTTACTTAGAGTTTACTGCTCAGTTATTAATAAATAAAAATGAGGAATCAGAGGCTTCTCAATAAAATGGATACAACTTAATAAAAATCAGCTTGGGCACCATAAAAAATAATATATTTTTGTATGTACAACTTAAATGTTATAAATGATGGTATTATTGTAAACCGTTACAGTGTCCATGTGATGTAGTTTGAAATATCATTTCAAATGAAAATTTCTTGTCAGAAACCTCTGATGAAACTTTGCTTTAGGAATAATTTTTAAAAGCATTTTGAAGAGTCCATTGGAATTCACTTAACTTTATTATAATTATGACACTCTTAATGTGATGTTAAGCACATTTAAAAAGTTACAATAGTACAAAGTCTAGAATTAGATTTTAAACTAGGGCACTGGTAATGGAATAAAAAACATGTGTAGGTGGATATGAAAACCCTAATAGAGGTAGAACAGTTAAAATGTCAAATGACTTGCTTACATTTAGGGAATTATCATGATGATGAATTTCTGGTAAATGAAGGTTATATTTATTCAGTTATATATTGCATGTAATGACCCTATATGTGTATGCTACTTGGAATGAAAAAGTCTCTACACTTTAAAGGAGGAAAGATCAAATGAAATTGAGAAGAATTTAAAAGTTTTTGTAACATGCATAGAGTGTACCAAATTTATACTGTCAACCTTATAGCTCCCACTAAAATGAAAAAGTACATAAATAGAAAGATAGCATATATAATAAAGTTATAAGGAAATAAACTTGAATTTTAAAACATTTACAACAACCACTAAAATAAATAAGTAAATACAAACATACATAAATAGAAAGATAGTATATCTAATTAAGTTGTAAAGGATATAAAATTAAATTCTAAAACATTTCTCAAATAGTCCACTCTCTGCTAATTATTATCTAGTTTCTATCAGCAAGTCAAACATGCAGATATCTGTTTTTTTGTTGTCAAATTCTCAATATTAAGAGTCTGCTGATCATGAATGTTTCTCAATTATAACAATTGCTCATAGATCTGAACCTACCAGTAGTATTAGAAACTTTTCAGGGTGTGTGTGTGTGTGTGTGTGTGTGTGTGCGCCTGCTCAGTTGCTCAGTTGTGTCCAACTCTTTGTGACCCCAGGAACTGTAGCCTGCCAGGCTCTTTTGTCCCTGGGATTTCCCAGGCAACAGTACTGGAGTGGGTTGCCATTTCCCTCTCCAGGGGATCTTCCCCACTGAGGGATTCAACTCATGTCTCTTGCATTGACAGGCAGATTCTTTACTCCTGTGCCACCTGAGAAGCCCAAATTTTCAATGCCATAGGTAATTTTCTGACTGTAGAAAAGGCAATAATACTCTGGCGGCCCAATTCTGCAGCAGTACTCTATAAGTCAATCCTGATAGCTGAATCTACTGTGTCCTTATTAAGAGTTCTTTGTGATTATTCTGGACTTTCTTTTTTAACATTTAATATACAAGGGCTTCCTTGGTGGCTCAGATGGTAAAGAATCTGCCTGCAATGCAGGAGACCCAGATTTGATCCTTGTTTGAGAAGAAATCCTGGAGGAGGAAATGGCACTCCATTACAGTATTCTTGCCTAGAGAATTCCATGGATAGAGGAGCTTGGGAAGCTATAATCCATGGGGTCACAAATAGTCGGATATGACTGAGCAACTAACACACACACAAGCTACCCTAAAAATGAATAAAAAGTATTTCAATGGCTCAAACAAGATCTTTCTCTCTCTCTCTGTCCCCTAACAGTCTAGAAATATGAAAACAGTAGTACAAATTATCCAAAAAATCTATTCTAAGTGGTCAACCAGAACCCCTATTTCCTTCTTTTCTGTTGTTCTCTTCTCCTCTAAGGTACTTACCTCATCTGCATGGTTAAAGTGGTTCATGAAGACTCCATCAGTATTCTAGCCCATAAGATTAGGAAAAGTAAAAGTGGAGATCAGGTAACTGTCTTGTACAGAAGACATACAGAAAGTACAATTCCTAGTTATATTTAATACCTTTGGTAATCACCTAATTATAAAGCCTTAATAATCTAGTCAAGGCTATGGTTTTTCCTGTGGTCATGTATGGATGTGAAAGTTGGACTGTGAAGAAGGCTGAGCACCGAAGAATTGATGCTTTTGAACTGTGGTGTTGGAGAAGACTCTTGAGAGTCCCTTGGACTGCAAGGAGATCCAACCAGTCCATTCTGAAGGAGATCAGCCCTGGGATTTCTTTGGAGGGACTGATGCTGAAGCTGAAACTCCAGCACTTTGGCCACCTCATGCCAAGAGGTGACTCACTGAAAAAGACTCTGATTCTGGGAGGGATTGGGGGCAGGAGGGAAAGGGGATGACAGAGGATGAGATGGCTGGCTGGCATCACTGACTTGATGGACGCAACTCTGAGTGAACTCCGGGAGTTGGTGATGGACAGGGAGGCCTGGTGTGCTGCGATTCATGGGGTCATGAAAAGTCGGACACGACTGAGCAACTGAACTGAACTGAACTGCTGAAAGCTAAATTAGGGAGTGATGTCACATGAGTATTGTGTACTATGTAAAAACTTGAGGGATTTCTGTAACCACAAGAAAGTATAGGAGAATAGGTATAGGGGGACAATTGCAATCTGTGTCACAGTAAGTTGGGATAAATTATTTTCTCAGTAGTGGAACATGAGCTGAATTGCCATTATTTATACAATAGTGTACTCTGTAAGAATATAATCCATTTATTCCTTCAATAAGTACATATTGGTGCCTACCATATTCTTGTCCCTACTCACAGAATGCTTAGAGAATAGTGCTATAGGCAGGCAAGTGGACAGTAAATATAATGAAATAATATAACTAACATTTTGAACCCATATTTGTGGGTCATGCCGTATAATTTTTACATGCTTCTAATTTTGTAACCTTTGCAATTAACTACTCAAAAAAGTGCTTATTATATTCCTTTTAAGGTTAAGAACTCTGAGACACAGACAGCTTATATTTCTTGTCTAGGAACACAGAGGTACCTAAATTAAAGATCCTGGATTAAAATTCATATACTCATTCCAGATGAATGCAATTACCTGTTATATCATATTGGCTTTCATAACGTGTTACAAAGCATGAAAGCACAGAGATGAAGCAATTAAAGAATGCAGAAGATACATGTAGGAGGAAAAACTAAACCAAAGTGATGATTAAGTTTTATTTTTATTATTATTTTTTGTGTGTGGTTGTGATGTAAAGGTGGAGAGTATGGTACATTCATACAGTGGAATATTTCTTAGAGACAAAAAAAACAAATTATAGATACTTTTAAAATCAGGTATGAATCTCAAAAACATAAAAGCATACTATGATTCTAGATGAATGAAGAACCAAAAGGAGTAATATAAGCTTAGTGTATAAAACAAAATAGCAGGCCATCTATAGCCTTTAAGAGTGGGGCTGACACACTGAGAAGGGACAAAAGAGATGTCTAGGGATGATGGAAATGTGTATATGTGAGAACAGATTGTTAAATTTAGTTATATTTTACAATTAAAATTTCACCTTTTACTTAGTGTCTATTTTATTTCTAATTAGTAGGTTTTATGCTTTAATAGTCATGAGGATAAGACATTTTGTAATACTTACTATGTATTCTAGGCCTGGGTAGATGAAGAAATATATTAAGGTTAAAAATCATTAAGGTGGAAAATCAACAACAGTTATTTCCTCAGCAGATGTAGATGTTGTTTCCTCAGCAACAGAGAAATGGGGGAAGATGGGAAAAAAATCAAGAATCACTGCCTGATTTTTGGCTCAATCAAGTAGAAAATGTCTGTTTACAAGGTGCTGTTTACAAAGATGAGCAAAGGGAGAAAGAGGTAAGGAAATGATTTCAGAGCAGCATTGATGAGTATTGAATCTAAGGGAGTGGATGCGATCTCCCAGGTGTAGGGTAGAAATTAAGAAGACCAAGGGAATCTTTTGGAGTACTGATATTTGTGGAAAAATATGCTACAGAAAGAAATTGCAACCAGTCAAATGAAACAATTTCTTTTTTTTTTTTTTTGTATTATACTGTATCTATTCTCAAACTTAACCATGTCTCAGCATCACCTACCTAGAAGGGTTTTTAAAATATAGATTTTCATAGATTATTGTATCCTACCTAGAGTCTCTGACTCAGTACATCTAAGATAAGTGGAGTTAGCATTTGATTCTAAAATAATCTTATATTTGTTGCTGCTAATAGTTTATTTATTTATTTATTTTAAATTTTTATTTTTACTTTATTTTACTTTACAATATTATTGCTGATAGTTTAGAGCCCAGGTTCAGAATAACTATATTCTACAGAAGATATTATAAAAATGCTCCATTTTTGATGCATCAATTATCATTATTAATTATCACAAGTAAACAGAAAGAAGAGTTTGCCATAGTAAACTTGGAAGCATACATGAAATGAATTTAAAAAATTATAACACACATATATATGTATTATGCATATAAATATATACATAGATAATTACACATGCAATGACATGTATTTTGTTGAATGAGTAATCACTAAGCATTACCATAAAGATATGGTATAACAATGTATGCTTGAATCACTTCACTCTATTTCAACCATCTTAACATTAATTATCCCACCAAAAATAATTGCCTATAATTATAAATATTATTGTATCATATTTGTAACCATTTCTTTTCCTATCTATTGGCAAAAAATTTTAGCAAGACTAGAAAAAGAATTAACAACAGTTAGTAACTTAGAATGGAGAAGGCAATGGCACCACACTCCAGCACTCTTACCTGGAAAATCCCATGGATGAAGAAGCCTGGTGGGCAGTCGGACATGACTGAGTGACTTCACTTTCACTTTTCACTTTAATGCATTGGAGGAGGAAATGCAACCTACTCCAGTGTTCTTGCCTGGAGAATCCCAGGGATGGGGGAGCCTGGTGGGCTGCCGTCTATGGGGTCGCACAGAGTCGGACACAACTGAGGCGACTTAGCAGCAGTAGCAGCAGCAGTGACTTAGAAAGCAAGGATATTGGAAATGAAGAGAGAGATAAAATTCTTTTTCAAAGAATGGGTCATGGAATTATTACTACACAAGGATGTCTGTTAATTTTTTCAAATAGGCTTCCCACATCTTGATTAGAGTATTTCTCTTTTTTTCTTTGTATTACTTTAAAGACAGAGATTACAATAGAAAGTTTATCAATTTTGAATATTTTCCAAAACTTTTAGAAAAACAAGGAATAAAAATTAGTTGTAAATCTACTTAAAGATTCATTGAAAAAAAAAATGAGAACTAGAAACATGAAGAATCTAAGTAAATACTGATGAAAGGGAAAAATGACTCAAATAAATAGCATAACAATAAAGCATAGACATTCCTCCTTAGAAGAGTCATGCAAGAGTATCTTTCGCAAAGCTCATATGCAATGCTGATGTGTGGAATTTATTATTATGTATTTAATTATACATGCATGTAAATATATACATTTATATATAAAGAATTTGATTCCTATTTCTCAGTACTAGTGAGGATCTTTTCCAAGGCAAACCATTCAATATCACAGTAATCCAAGTCTATGCCCCAACCAGTAACGCTGAAGAAGCTGAACTTGAATGGTTCTATGAAGAAAAGTTATGATCAACCTAGGTAGCATATTCAAAAGCCAGAGACATTACTTTGTTGACTAAGGTCCATCTAGTCAAGGCTATGGCTTTTCCTGTGGTCAGGTATGGGTGTGAGAGTTGGACTGTGAAGAAGGCTGAGCACCGAAGAATTGATGCTTTTGAACTGTGGTGTTGGAGAAGATTCTTGAGAGTCCCCTGGACTGCAAGGAGATCGAACCAGTCCATTCTGAAGGAGATCATCCCTGGGATTTCTTTGGAAGGAATGATGCTAAAGCTAAAACTCCAGTACCTTGGCCACCTCATGTCAAGAGTTGACTCATTTGAAAAGACTTTGATGCTGGGAGGGATTGGGGGCAGGAGGAAAAGGGGATGACAGAGGATGAGATGGCTGGATGGCATCACTGACTTGATGGACATGAGTCTGAGTGAACTCCGGGAGTTGGTGATGGACAGGGAGGCCTGGCGTGCTGCGACTCATGGGGTCGTGAAGAGTCAGACATGACTGAGCGACTGAACTGAAAATGGCAGATTTTAAGTTTTATGTACCTATGGGAAAACTCGTTATACTGAAGAGACAGAGAGAGAGTGGGGAAAGAAGTACTGGAGCAATATCTTTGATTAGATGGGAGGAAATAGTGCATAACTAGAGAGGTGACAGTATCTACAAGCACAGTCATTCATGTTAATAAGAGAAGGGGAAAAGCAAGTGAGAGAAAAGTTATAAAATAATCATCTGAGGAAGCATCAGACTGAAAGGATTTGCAAAATATAATAGACTTCCTAGGCAACTCAAAGGATCCGCTTAAGGTTAATAGTCATGATTATAATGTGACATCATCAATCATAAATTATTTTGCTAGTCAGCTATGTTCAGCTGCACAAGTCCTGCTAGAAGTTTGCATTTGTCTTTGAAGTTTTGCCAGCTGCATTTGACCATATACTTGATTTGATGGTGCTTACAAGACTTTGATTAAAATGAGAAATCATAAGTCATCAAGAAAATGAGGATATGATGTATGTTATAGTGAAATATTTTATTTGGCCAATGAGCTATATATCATTACAATCACGTCACTAGAAGAAATAAAATAGAAACAAGTTAAGGACTGGAGAATTGGATATTTGAATTTGAGGGGATGGAAAGGATATGCTTACTGGACATAAGATTCAGGGAAGTGCTATCCAATAAAGATTTATGTGATGATTAGACTGTTCAAATAATCACAGTAACCATTAGCAAATATGACTATCAAATCCTTGATATGTGGCTAGTATAACTAAGGAACTATTGATAATTTATTGTAATTAACTTAAACTTAAATCCTACATATAGCTCTTGGCTAATTTATTGGACAATTACTAGTCAATGGGATGAATAGAAGAATGAGTGGCTGAGGAAGAGTGGAATAATAGCACAAGCACAGCTGGAGAAAGGGAAAGTGATCTAGATATGAGGGGCTGCGGTGGACACGGTGAAAATAGATGATTAGTCTTTACACTAATAGATAATGGATGATTTAGTCTGAGGATGTGTGGCTCAGATCTGGGACATTTTAGAAAAGAAAGAGAATACTCAGGATTCCAGTACCTAGAGTGACAATGAGGTCCAGTAGAATAAGATGTGTGAGAATGAAAATATCCATTCCCAGAGTGGTATACATCAGAAGTTGTGATCTTAAAGGAGAGTCACATTTCAGTCAGAGTAATAAGGTGAAGGAAACCTTCAGCAAGAGACTGAATATATATAAGATACTTTGCTGAAAATAAGCAGGTTAAAGGTGGCATGGTAGAATGATTCTTTAAATTTATAAGAAGTGTGAGTTAGATTAAAATATTAATAAGCAGTATTTTATTGGGATGAAAATATAGGGAATGAGGAATGATCTGGGGATCCTAGACATCTTATGAGAACTGCTATAATTAGGGGTAAAGAGCATAAAGAGTTTTTCTATACAGTCTTGGGAAGTTTAGTATAACATATTTTCATTCAATAAATGCTAGTTAACAAACGATCATGTGTGAGATATGAAAATATCCTAGAAATAATTGGACAGTGCATAAAATAGACATAGTTCCCACTTGTATTATCTGCAAAAAATGCCACTTAGAGTAATAAATTCCAAAGATTTATTTTTTGGTCTGTAAGTGAATAATTTTTGTGTGGTGTATGCTTTTCTTTTCAGACATGACTGACATGTCAATTGTTCAGCCTTCATTAAAAAAGAATTGGTGGATCCTTTAACTCTCTTAAATAATCAGTCTTGATTTTATCCACTGAGATTGCAAATTATTTTAGCTGTCCTTTACAAGCCATTCTCTAGCTGTGCTATGATTTTTAAAACTCCTTTTGATATACAAGGGAAACATGGAGAGTAGCTATCAGGACTACTTGATACAGAAGAAAAGTGAGGACATATGTATAATAAATTGAACTATTATTCCAAAGGTTTTTAAATATAAATTTATTTATTTTAATTGGAGGTTAATTACTTTACAATATTGTATTGGTTTTATAAAGTGCCATCATAAGAAAAACTTTATTCTAAATGCTAATCCATCAGTTTTACAAAATTATTAGAAAGTGTTTTCTGTTTTATTTTTAATCACAAAATTCTGTTGTCCATTTTGAACACAGAAAAAAACTGTGCTTTCTTTCACAGGAAAACCACAGTGGTGATTAACATACTGTGTTGGAAAGTAATTATAACATAGGGAGACTTTTCATATTTCCAAACCTAAATTTTCAATGCTAATAACTAATTGATGAATGCAGTAGACTTTTCCATCCATTGTTTTCTTACTTCTCTCTCAACTTAAAGCCGCTGATCTTTCCTCTCTAAAACTATTTCTTTGGACTTTTATGACACCATTCTCCCTTGGTTTACTCACCATTTTTTCTCTGTATTTATCTCAATGCTTCCTCCTAAAACTTAGTGTTCATAGATTCTGTCTTCTCCATCTCATTCCCAAGTATTCATGTTCTCTCTGCTCTATCAAGTTGATGACTCCAGAATGAATACTTATGATTGGATCTCTGTCTCAAATTTCAAATTTGCCTTGAATGATCTAGCATAAGATCACCATTTTCAAACATGGATTCATTTCCCCCTTCCAAATATGTATGTTCTCCTATGTTTGTTATTGTCTATAGTAGACGTTATAATCCTAGCCATTCTATCTTCAGACCAGAAACCTGGAGTCTTCAGATTTCTATTGTTACCCTTTCCAGATACTTTTTTTTTCCCTCTAGATATGTACATTTTTTTAAAGAGGACTTCCTTCTTTCAGTTTCCAGTGAGTGATGTCTAATAAGGCTTAAAAATGTCTGCCAAGTTGTGTTTAATGACTGAAACACTAAATATCAATGTTTTATGTGACATTTCTTCATTCTACTCTAATTTGTCAATGGTTTAAAAAACATTTTCATTTCACAGTTTTGTTTTCATTTTTTTAAATGTATTTTTCAGACTACCTTTTTGTTTCAGCTTTTAACCTTTATAATAAATGAAGCTTAAAATTATAGCATAATACTAAACTAAATTCACAGATGGAAAATTGTTTACCAAAATAATATGATCTACTTTGGCCAATTCACCTATCTCTTACATAAATTTCTTTATTAAAGTATAACCAGATGACTGGAAGTTTCTTGACAAAAAGAAAAAAAGTAGAACTTAATTAGAAAGAAAAAGTACTTGCAACATAATAATAAATTAGTGATTATAGGCTTTTTTCATGTTCTCAACATAATAGTTATGTTAAAAAGTGAGTGATGTTTCAAATATATATTTCAAACTTATAAAGTTTGTCAAAATTCAAACAATAAGTTTAGACAATAAATAATTCACTTTAGACAATAAACTTAGACAATAATTAAGTTTAGAATTATTTGTCCTTATGCTAAATACCTACCCTTTCTCTCTTCTGAATGGGATGAAGGTTAATTAATTTGTGTTGATCTTTGTATACTTAAAGTATACACTTAAAAATTTCAGCCTGATGTCATTTTTTTCCTATCTAGAAAATTAATTAAACAAAATTTGACACCGTCTCAATTTCCGTAGCAAATTTTACCTCATGTGAGATAATATTGCACTAACCCCTCTCCTCTATTTACTGAATTTAAACCTTGTAGTTTTTAGGGAAAGAATGTAATTTTCCTTGTTGCATTTTTTTCCCCTAGTAGAAACACGTGATTTTTAGATGACACTAAACTATTAAAAAAAACAACCTCTGGAAAAATCACTATTTTATTTTCTTTCCTTCACTTTGGATTGCCATGCGAAAGTGATTCTGGCTACATGTTTTAACTCTATGGATGTAAGGTTTTGTTTGGGTCTTTCGGTCCAGCTAGTCAAGGCTTTGGTTTTCCCTGTGCTCATGTATGGATGTGAGAGTTGGACTGTGAAGAAGGCTGAGCGCCAAAGAATTGATGCTTTTGAACTGTGGTGTTGGAGAAGACTCTTGAGGGTCCCTTGGACTGCAAGGAGATCCAACCAGTCCATTCTGAAGGAGATCAGCCCTGGGATTTCTTTGGAAGTAATGATGCTAAAGCTGAAGCTCCAGTACTTTGGCCACCTCATGCGAAGAGTTGACTCATTGGAAAAAACTCTGATGCTGGGAGAGACTGGGGGCAGGAGGAGAAAGGGACGACCCAGGATGAGATGGCTGGATGGCATCACGGACTCAAGGGACATGAGTCTGAGTGAACTCTGGGAGATGGTGATGGACAGGGAGGCCTGGCTTGCTGTGATTCATGGGGTCGCAAAGAGTCGGACACGACTGAGTGACTGAACTGAACTGAACTGAACTAAGTCTAGTATAAGGTAAGGCATGAGAAACAGAAGTGGTAGCCAGGCCTTTTGACCACAAAATAAATCTTTATTCTTTAAGGAGGTTATCAAAATGACAATTGGCAGTTTATCATCATTTCTGTGTCCCCCATGTCTTATTTAACATTTGGTTAAAAACACAGAAAGAAGGAAACAATTTGCTGTTGTTGTAGTGGTTCAGTTCCTAAGTGCTATCCAACTCTCCAACTCCGTGGACTGTAGCCCACCAGGCTCCTTTGTCCATGGGGATTTGCAGATTAGAATACTGGAGTGGGTTGCCACTTTCTTCTCCAGGGGATCTTCCAGGATCAGGGATCAAATGCACATATCCTCCATTGGTAAGCAGATTCTTCACCACTTAGCCACCAAGGAAGCCCAATACTTTGTACTGAACTTCTACAATTATTATAGTATCTTAGTGATATAATGGAATATTGAGAAGAAGAAAAAGAAAGAAAAGGAAAACATTCTTCTTGGCTTTCGTCCAATGCCCAGGTGCCCATTAAAAAGGATTCAAGATAGCTTTGATGATGACAATTTGCTTTCAAACAAATATCTTCTGTACAAGTTAGACAGTTACTTAAATAAACACAAAATGTAAGCTTTTCTTTACCCAGCATTTTATACGGCATTTTTTTTGGCCATTTATAAATTCAAAGTAAATCGTGTTTTCCTTCTTTTTCTATAAGTTCAGATCTAACGTGAGTAAAATGGTTGTAATGACAGTTGGCATTTTCAAAATATGTCTCCAAAATTTCTCCATAAACAATTATCATTTATGTTTCTGTGAATAACTGTACATTAAAAGGAAGAAAACTTAATTGAACTGAAATAACAATGTTTCATACAACACCAGTCTGTCTTATAAAACTTTTTTTTAATAAATGCTTTTTCAAGGAAACTTTGTTGTTGTATGACCCATGCAGTTCATCCAACATGATAATTATATTGACTATACAATAAAACTAAGCACTCTAGACAGACTAGAAAAGACTTACTGTTAAATTTATTATATTACCATTCATCATTCTTATATCTTGGAATGTACTTGATTACCTATAGTAGAATAATAAGACAGTTAAGAGAAAGGATTTTGAAATAAGCCTGCCTGCATAGCAATCCAATTTCTAAACATATCTAGCTGTAGAACAGTGGTTGATCTGTTTAAACTCCTAAATTCTCAGATATTTAATCTATAAATTGGAAAGAACAACATTACTTATGATGGAGTTATTGTAAAAAAAAATCAACTAGACAATTAAGTTGAAGTCAGATACAAAATAAGTACTTAGCAATCTTTGCTATTATTTTAAATATCAGCTTGGAGGATAACGGATCACAAATTATTCATTTTTCCTGGATTAAAAGTGGTTCTGCAGAAACTAATCTCGGATTTCCCTGGCAGTCCAGCCATGAAGACTCTGTGACAGCAGGGGGTCCAAGTTTGATCCCTGGTCAGGGAAATAAGGTCTCACATGCCACATGCTGTGAAAAAATAAATAAGTAGTGCTAGACACACGACAAAATTAGATCACTTGAAAATTAATGTCCACACATTGTTTTGACAAACTACAAACTGAATTATCATTTAGTGCTGCCACGCTAAGTCAAATAACTGAATCATTTGGCTTCTAGACAGGCAGACATGTACACAGTTATACCAGGAAAATCAGTTCCTACTTATCCAATTACAGTAGAATTTTAAATTTTAAACTAGTTTCAAAAGTAATGTTCTAATTAATGGAACGGTTATAGACATTTGTAATAGGAGAAAACTGAAATAGTATTTCAGTGTCCTAAAAAACACCGAGGAACAAGAATGTCAGAAAAATCGGTATAGATTAGTAGCAAAGATAACTTGATAGGAGTCACAAAATGAATGTTCCTGAGAAGTGCTAGAGAGGCTGCATTGCGCAGAAGAAAAAAAAAAAATTGCAATAAAATTCATGTAACTGCTGTGCTATAAATCAGTCTGAACCTCCATTCATAAGGTTTTCATATACATAGAAATGTGGCACTGCATGTTTTGGAACACATAAATAATAAATTGAAATATGTTAGGCATTATTTTTCAATTTTAAAAATTATATTTACATTAAAATTGTACATTTGGTGGATAATTCATACTTGATGTAAGTGTTGCTGCTGCTAAGTCACTTCAGTCATGTCTGACTCTGTGCAACCCCAGAGACGGCAGCCCACCAGGCTCCCCCGTCCCTGGGATTCTCCAGGCAAGAACACTGGAGTGGGTTGCCATTTCCTTCTCCAATGCATGAAAGTGAAAACTGAAAGTGAAGTCGTTCAGTCGTGTCCGACTTAGTGACCCCATGGACTGCAGCCTACCAGGCTCCTCCATCCATAGGATTTTCCAGGCAAGAGTACTGGAGTGGGGTGCCATTGTACTTTGCTCAAATAAAAAGAGATTTAGGTTTATAGAGTAGGGTCCTAGACTAGGTAACTACTGCATATGTAGCAAATTTATAGCATTTTTGAGATAGATAAGTTGGTAGAGTTCACTAGAAATTTATTTAGATAAAGTGGGAAAATAGGAAGAATTGTTTCAATACACTAATACATCTACCTATAACAATCATTTTCATTACTCTATTTGAACAAGAAAATATTAAACTGATTATTGGAAATGTGATCATGATTTTGCATGTAATAATTCTAGTGGTTAAAAATTTTCCTCAAAATATTATCATAAATTATACCAAGTAGAGCAATGGTGTCAGTTGGACTCTTTAGGGAAGAATCATGCAGATAAGACCTTGAGTGATATAGATTGATACTAACCAAATGACTCAATTTTAACTGCAGTTTGCATAATTTGTAGATAGATAAACCATAAATAGCAAATAAGAACAGAAATCCAGGCTGATTTAAGTTTGGAATCCATTTACATTCACTCTTGAGTGAAACTATAAGACTATATATAAATTACCTTAAAGTATTTGAACTTGGAAGAATTAGAGCTGAATATCAATCTTATTTCTGTCAACTTCTAGTTTCATCTTTGAATGAACTGTTGTTTTTTTTCTTAATCACTATTTTCAATGAAATAGTGATATGTATAATGGAAATGTTTATTGAGAACTGTCTACTTGCCAGATACTATTAAAAAGCACATTTTTAGTACATGTTCTGTCATTTATTTTGTGTCCTCAAACTCTCACAAGCTAAGAGAGAAATTCAGAAACTTCCATCCCTTCCATTAAAGGAGTCAGAAATTCAGAAACTTCCATCCTTCCATTAAAGGAGTCAGAAAACTGAGCAGCAGTCAAATTACACATTTAGACAGAAGGAAAATGGGAACTGAAATCAGACAGTTAAATATTCAATGCAATCTGAAATTTTTTCTTTAATGTCTGATAGGCCCATGGAAAAATACTGAGTTCTTAGAATTAATAAATTAAAAGCAATAAAATGAAAGAAGGAAGTACCATTACAAAACAGACTTAGGTCCCTTATTTTTACTAGTTTTAATTATTTATGATAATATTTCATAATATAGCAATTAATGTTCCATAGTAAAATATATAAAATTAATGACAGAATATCAGACTTCTAACTTACACAAAGCTATAAGTCTTTTAAGAAAAGAATGAAAGAGTTTAACTTCTTGAAAGACAGAATTTGGGTCTTGGAGATTGGTGAAATTAAAGTAATTGAGTTCAATAATATTTTAACTAAAATATTACTTGTATTTATTAAGAATTTACTTAAATTTTTTATGTAAAGAACTTAACATATATAAACATAATAATAAGAGAGCTAATTTACAGTAGATGAAAGAAAGGCATCAGAAAACAGTATATAAGAAGTTACAAAGGAATTGTAAAGGCAAATAGATCCAAGAAAATTAAGACTATAAGATTGTCTTTATACATTGCCCTTTATTTTCAGCTGGTTTAAGAGGATAAAAGCTAAAAGTTTTACATAAATTTACTTGAAACAGAAGGTATAATTGTAGGTGGTATAGTATATACAATGCCAAAAATAACTTTGTTTTCCTCACTCATTCCCATTAAACTGTATTATGAGTGGCATCAACTCATCTCTCTGCTGAAAATATCTTTATTATAAAATATTTATGAGATTGAATATGGGAAATCATCCAATGAATAGGTGATACAGAAGATATAAGATAAGTAGGTTAGAAATGAAAGATAATTCCTGAATAGTGGGCAGATGATAGATGATAAAGGTTAAGAAAGAATCACAAACACAATGTATCAAACTGTTGAATGTTATAAGAGAAATAACAAAATATATTGATAATATTGACTAAAAAGAATGGCAGAAAACCATAATGTTAAAATGGTTTTATGCTTTGGAGAAAGCTTTGCAGTACAATTTAAGCTAAAATAAAATGTTGCCTTACCTCCTAGGCCATTCTTTTGGAGCTTCTAGGAAAATAATTAGGAATACTCTGGAAGGATGTTACATGTAATGTAAGTGGTAGAGGAATGGTACTGTGAAAGTGGAGGAATGGGATTTATCGGAGCTAATTTCCCAAATTCATAGTGAATTGAAGTCTCCAGATGGCACAGTGCAACAGAATAAGAATTAGAGAAATAGTGCAAGGAAAGTATAGGCAAGGACAAATGCATATCTTATAAGAGGATGCTAAATAAAGGACTTCCATTTTAAAGTTGTAGCCTAAGATGGCAGGAGTGGCATGGCCTAACATTGGAAATGTCTATCATGAAAAGAAGAAATTTCAGATCATGTTATAAAGGCCCCTTGAATATAATAGTCATTAGTCTGATGAACTTGGGCAGCATGTTTTCAGAAGAAGAAGCACCAGAGGCAGAGGATTATGAATGATTGTCTTGTTAATGGGTGTTCAGAGCATTAAATGAAACAATAAGTAAATGCTTTATGAATCAGAGCAAAAATGTGTTTTTTAAAATGTGTTTTTTCCAGAAGGAAGGATAAGTGGAAAGATTAAGAGTTCTGTAGTCAGACAGTGAGGGCTATGGGTACTCAACCTCCACATACCATTAAAATACCTGTAATTTTAGGAAGGTTACTTAATATTTCTGTAGTTCAGTTATTTCGTTCTAAAATGTGAACAAAAATCCATGTGTTTCTGAGACAACTAATGAGCTAGCAATAACAAAACACAATAGGTTCTCTCTAAGCATGAATTCTTTCACTTTGTGCCTTGGTCCTTTTTTATGTTTCTTGTGATACTGCCATATGTCCCTTCTTCCTGAGAAAAATATCTCTTTGCCTTTTTCATTCTGTCAGTATGATCAACTCCTACTCTGTATCTTTTTTTAAATAACAGCCTTTGGGGTGGGGGCGGGGAACACAAACATTTTTTGAGGATAGTTTTATTTTATTCTGCTTTATTTTTTATTGACTTAGAATTAGTACAATATTAATTTCAGGTTAATTAATATTAATTTCATCACTGAACCATAACAATGATTCAATACTTTTGCAGATTATACTTCTTTGAAATTTAATAAAAATTAAAAAATGCCTGTACTTCCCTGTGATACACAAGTAGTTCAGCACATGTTGAGTGATCTGACAGATAAGTTATGCTTGAGAAAAAGTCACACTTAATAGTGTTAAAACTATTGTTACTGGTTCTAATAAATATTTAAAATCGTATCATGACCAAATTAATCTCAAACTTTTAAGGAAAGACAACCAAAAACTCATCAGTTTTGTGATTAACAATAAACATTTATTACTACTTAACCAGTTATGTACCCATTTTAAACTCATCTTCAAGAAAAATATATTTTTGTACTAAATAATGTATATGTTATTGTAAGAAGTAGGAAAAATAGAATTTGCCTTGTAGAGACTAACTGAAATGAATAAAGCAGTTAATCTAGAAAACAATGAGTATCATAATTGAGTGAAAAAAATGAGTATATAAGAATACATCCAGCAATATACTTTACATGTAGAAAATATACTGATTTCACCAAAGAAATCACTTCACTAAGAATTGCATTTTATTTATTCAGTGGTATGCCAGAACCCTGATGACTGGGGATACCTGACTGAGCTGAACTGCATTTGCCTAGTTACAAACAGCATGTACAAATGACAAGACACCTTCATTTGTTTTAGCTTATGTTAGCACAATGTTTGTAAATATTGAATGCGGACAAGTTGTGCTTAGGTGTAAGATTTGGGGTGAATTCTTATGTCCCTCCTGAGGCTCTATCTTTGTCCAAACTGTAATGAAAAGGGGACAGTTTCAAATATCTATATTTTAAGCCCACAATGTCTCAGTGGTGAATTAAAGAAAACTGATGAATGAATGTCTCTAAAATCTGTTTGAGGAACAAAGTTTTCTCAGCAAGAAGCAAAAAAGGTAGAAACCATTTATTTCATGAAAGCAGCCCCATTGTATTAATATGATCTTGCTGTTCCAGCATTATGATAAATGTTTTCCTTGGAATTTCCAGACAATTTTTGGAATGTAACTTTTGGAATTACATTTTCAGTAGAAAACAGTAGATGTAATGTTACTGTTAGGCAAACATGCCATGTGTATTCCCCCATTTCATAATCTTTATTCTTGTTGGGCTTCAATCATGTTTCTAATTTGGAGCAAATAGAAAGCAAACATGTCACTGTCTGGAAGGGACAGATACAAACTGTGACATCTTTTCTACTCTTCTCAGTTAATGCTTATACAATGTATGTTGATATTGGGCATTACAAAACAAAGAGAGCCTCTGCTCTCTAAATCACTGAATGGAGATCTCTGATCAGATCTTAACTCCTATTTTCTTCTGGAAGAAGTAATTCTTTATGTTTTAAGTCAATTTTTAATTTTTATTTTTATTGTAGCATCTCAGTTTACCCTATATCTAAGGATAACCCTATATCTAGGTGGGTAGGAATAATGAAAGATGGGGTCACATAACAAATAATTTGGGCTTCCCTGTCAGCTTAGATGGTAAAGAATCCAGGTGCAATGCAGGAGACCTGGGTTCAGTCCCTGGGTTGGGAAGATCCCTAGAGAAGGGCATGGCAACCCATTCCAGTATTCTGGCCTGGATTATTCCATGGGGTCACAAAGAGTCGAACAAGACTGAGAGACTTTCACTTTCACTTTCACCAATTAATTTGTGGAGCTGTTTCATGAAAGTTCGTCATCAGAATTTATTTTTTCTCTCTGCTTGAAGTGATCATAAAGTTAGTAGGAGAAATATAGCTGTATTTGTCATCTTGGAGATACTAATAATTCAAGAAAGCTGAGATAACTGTTGAAAGTGGTTCCAGGGAATTTGGCAAGGGATAAAAAGGGAGGGATATTAAAAGATTTGGATTTATTAAAAGAAACACATTTTTAACCCATACACAAATTAAAAGAAGGAATGGATGAAGACACATACATACTGTAGTATAAGGCCCAAAATTTCAAGTGTTGCCTTGAAATCTTTGAGCCCCGAAGGACCCCCAAGACCTAAGCATGAGTTCCCATATTCTTACAAGATGTAAGCCTGTCTCTCTTAGCACCTGCTGGTTCACTCTGATCTTGAATACAACACCACTGTGGCTGTGTGTGCTGTGCTTCCTTAAGGCTATGGATGTATGTGACCAATAAACTGTGGTCAATCTCATCTGTCCAGTGTAGGGTGTTGTGTATTTGGACATCTCCTACTACTTAGAGTAGGAAATTCCTCCTATATCAACATGGTGTGTCAGAACACACACACACACACACACACACACACACACACACAGGCACACATTGGATTAAGCTTTTACAGAATTCAACTAACATCTTTAACAAGTGACAGGTACCAAACCTAGGAATTAAAAAGAAAAAATAAGAAAACAAAAAGGAAGAGATATATGCTATAGGAAATGCAACCAGATTTAAATAAAAGTAAACAGAAAAAAAAGCCTAGCATCTTTTAGAAAGATGGGACTATACCTGATTTTAATAAGTATAAAATTATTTTGGAAAAAAATTTCATGATATTCTCATCAGTAGTCAAAAATGAGAGGCAAAATGAAATGTGAGATATTCATAGTTGGCGAGTATTGAAATAGTTGTAATAGGACATTCAAGAATAAAAAAAAACTCTTAAACTTACATTTTGCACATGGTAACAAACATTCTGAAATGTGTCATCAATCTGAATCATAGATAACAGAAAAATTTAAATACAGAGAGCTATTGTCATTCACTAAGTAATCTACAACCTGCCTTTTGTATTTAAAAAGATAAACATTAACTCACTATACATTTTGCATAGCTTTTTTAATGTAATCCCAAACATGTGTGTGTGTGTGTGTGTGTTTTTTTTTTTTTATAATATCCAATGTGAGTTTTGTACCATGGACTGTCTCTTAAATGTAATTCCACATAGTAATAGAGTTGAGTATACTTACACAGGTAAGACTAATTAATACTGAAGTTGTAAAGGATGTAAAGTTATGATAATGTCTACGACCAATAAATAATATAGAAAAGAAAAAATACTTATTTTTAAATGTGAGGACAATATCATAATGAATCATCATAGTTTTCATATGCATCGCTACAAGAGATTAAATCATGCCATTCATTTGATCCAGCTGATTGAGATTCTCAATACAACTTTCTGTCTGGGAAATAGATTAAAAAATCCTTAAGTAATTTTTGTGGTTGCTATAGTTGTTTAAGCATACTCAAATCATTCTAAGGTTATAATTTACATATTCAACTCTTTTGTGCTACCAACACAAAAATTATAAATAAGCAATATTTATTTATGAGCCATATTAAAAAGTGAGGTTATGTCATCTCTCTATCTGAAAATCAGTGAATTAATTCAACCTTTTGGTTTATATGTATTTGTATGGTAATAAAAGAATGGTAAAGCTTAAAAAGTAAAATAAGTAGGAGGCATGTTTTAACCAGATGATGGATTAGCATGTTGCCACTAATGCCTCTGTACTATTCCTATTTTCAAATATCTAAAATATATAACTATCTATCACTTCAGAATGGCAAGAATCATCTTAAATATAGAAGACTCTAGGAAGTAGAATTGCACTGGGATTTATCAATAGATGTACCATGGGAACTTATGGTAGTATATTGAGGACATAGACTCTTTAATAAATTTCCGGTATCCCTGTAATATTCTGGAATTACATGGTGTATTATACTAATGAAATGTTAAAACTATATTCATCTATATTTGAAACAGTTCCAATGTCTATAAGATGCTTGTGCACCATTTGCAAGTGCTTTTATGGGTAGGAAGGTTATTATAATGTATGTTATGAGTTCTCACAGGAGTTTCTATAGGTATTTATAAAGAACCTACAGTTCTTGTGATGTTATTTACTTAATGACCTTTGGTTAAAGTTTTTAAAAAGTTCAGTTCAGTTCAGTTCAGTCGCTCAGTCGTGTCCGACTCTTTGAGACCCCATGAATCACAGCATGCACCAACTCCCGGAGTTCACTCAGACTCACGTCCATCGAGTCAGTGATGCCATCCAGCCATCTCATTCTCTGCCGGTCCCTTCTCCTACTGCCCCCAATCCCTCCCAGAAGCACAGTCTTTTCCAATGAGTTAACTCTTTGCATAAGGTGGCCAAAGTATTGGAGTTTCAGCTTTAGCATCATTCCTTCCAAAGAAATCCCAGGGTGATCTCCTTCAGAATAGACTGGTTGGATCTCCTTGCAGTCCAAGGGACTCTTAAGAGTCTTCTCCAACACCACAGTTCAAAAACATCAATTCTTTGGCGCTCAGCCTTCTTCACAGTCCAACTCTCACATCCATACATGAGCACAGGAAAAACCATAGCCTTGACTAGATGGACCTTTTTTGGCAAAGTAATGTCTCTGCTTTTCAATATGCTATCTAGGTTGGTCATAACTTTTCTTCCAAGGAGCAATTGTCTTTTAATTTCATGGCTGCAGTCACCATCTGCAGTGATTTTGGAGCCCAAAAAAATTAAGTCTGACACTGTTTCCACTGTTTCCCCATCTATTTCCCATGAAGTGATGGGCCCGGGTGCCATGATCTTCGTTTTCTGAATGTTGAGCTTTAAGCCAACTTTTCACTCTCCTCTTTCACTTTCATCAAGAGGCCTTTCCGTTCCTCTTAACTTTCTGCCATGAGGGTGGTGTCATCTGTATATCTGAGGTGATTGATATTTCTCCCAGCAATCTTGATTTCAGCTTGTGCTTCCTCCAGCCCAGTGTTTCACATGATGTACTCTGCATATAAGTTAAATAAGCAGGGTGACAATATACAGCCTTGACGTACTCCTTTTCCTATTTGGAACCAGTCTGTTGTTCCATATCCGCTTCTAACTGTTGCTTCCTGACCTGCATACAGATTTCTCAAGAGGCAGGTAAGGCCATCTGATATTCCCATCTCTTTGAGAATTGTCCACAGTTTATTGTGATCCACATAGTCAAAGGCTTTGGCATAGTCAATAAAGCAGAAATAGATGTCTTTCTGGAGCTCTCTTGTTTTTTCCATGATCCAGCATATGTTAAAAAGTCAAAATAAATGCTAATACAGAAAAGATTACTTACTCAAAGCCCCTTGACTCTACTTCTGTGCAAGCTGATATGAAAACCCACACACACTTCTCTTGGTGTGAACAAACTATGCCAATGTAAGCCCATTCACTAGATCCATTTCCCAAATGAAATGAGACAAGCTAGTTTTCCCTCTCTTCTCTCGCAAGCTATTTTCAACCTCTTGAAATTCTGCTCTACTTTCTCCAGGAAGCCTCATTTTGTGAGCAATAAGCTTTTCCACACTCTCTTGATACATGTGTGGTATCATCAGTCTTGACACTCAACCAACATTTTGAAAGTGAGGCTTATTCTGATTCTGTAGAATGACTACACAATGAAGGAATGAATAATAATTGAAGCAATTTCACACTAAGAAAAAAGCATTATTAAAATAAATTAAATAAATAAAATTAATTATGACACTGTTCACTATCTATTGTCAATACTGTTTTTGTCATTTATTTCTCCAAGCCAAAGCCAAATATAGCTGTTTATATATTTGCTTCTGCTTAGGATGTAGACATTTCAAGAATATCACACCTACCCAAAAAATAAGAAAAAAAATGGTTAGACTTCTCCAAAGAAAGGGGCAAAATGATCCATTGCTTCTGGGTGATGGGTAAAACTGAAAACATTTTTTTTATTGAAGGACAGCTAAGAAAATCTCTTGAACTCAGAATAGTGAATCAGTAGAGACAGATAACCTACCTTTACAACTGGTAATTGTAATCATCAATTTTCCTGCATCATCAAAGAATCCTCTATGCATAATCTCTAATTATTGTTATTTATTGAGAGTTTTGTCAATATTTATAATACTATATAATAGTATATTTCAATAATGTCAATGCTATTATTATGTCCTTTAGATTTTGTTCTTTTTAGCCTCCTTAATTGGACAAGGATCATAATAAGTGCCTTTAAATATATTAGTAATGTGTTTCTATTTTTCTCTGCATTAATGTCTTATTTTTAAATGAAATCTAATTCTTTAAATTGTGTTGCATAGATATCTAAGACTAGTTCACCTCATTGCAAATTCCTCCTCTGATATTTTATAAAGTATCATTTTAAATATATTTAATATTTTTGCCTAATAAAATAAATAATGACTTTTTTTGTTTTCTGGTTTTCACTTTTACATTTGCCTGCTATACTTTCCCCAACTCTTATGTTTTCAATATTTTCTAAAGCATTACTTTAAGAAAGTCTTGCAATGAGAGAAGATTGACATTTTGCTTTGAGATACAATATGAAACTTATTTTCTTGGGTTTATGTGTAAGATTGAAGGTGGGAGGAGAAGGGACAACAGAGGATGAGATGGTTGGATGGCATCAGCTACTCAAAGGACATGAGTTTGAGTAAACTCTGGGAGTTGGTGATGGACAGGGAGGCAAAGTGTGCTGTATAGTTCATGGGATTGCAGAGTTGGACCAGTCGGACACAACTGAGCGACTGAACTGACTGAACTGACTGAACTGAAGAACTGGACTGAACTGATGTGTATGTTTACATTTATTTTGGTTGATTGTTTAGTTTACTGTTCATTGTTCTAGTTATTGTTGTTTAGTCACTAAGTCATGTCTGACTCTTTTGCAATCCAGTGGACTATAGTCTGCCAGGTTACTCTGTCCATAAGATATTCCAGGCAAGAATACTGAACTGGTATTGCCATTTTCTCTTCCAGGGGATCTTCCTGACCCAGGGATTGAATCTATGTCTCCTGCACTGGCAGGCAGATTGTTTACCACTGAGCCACCAAGGAAGCCCTTGTTGTTCTAATAGTTAATTTCTTAAACCTAAATTTAAATGTTACCTTTCAATCCTTTATTTCTTTTGACAATATCCATCAACTCTTACATGAGCACGATTAGGATATTTCCTTTTAAATTTCCTTCCTCTGCAAAAATAAAGATTTAGTTATAGTGACTATCAATATTTTACTTTTTTTGAGTTGATTTACACTATAGGGAAATTACCTTAACTTCTACTAATTTAATTGCAAAAACCATCATACTTGTACTATCTCATGCTTTCATCTTTCTCCTCTAAATCCTTTATAGCTAATAGTTTATCCTCTAATTTAGGTATTATACTATTAACTTGTTATTATATAATGACATTATTAATATTTTAGTCTTATTTAAATTCTTATTCAATACTCTAAATTGATTTAGGGTACCTCCAAAATCTTTGCCATTGTTTCTTTTAATAAATTAGTTGCTTAAAGTTTGAAATTTAGATATATCTTTAAGAACATATGAGAACACTGAACCCTCAACTGCTGCTGCTGCTAAGTCGCTTCAGTCATGTCCGACTATGTGTGACCCCATAGACGGCAGCCCACCAGGCTCCCCCGTCCCTGGGATTCTCCAGGCAAAAACAGTGGAGTGCGTTGCCGTTTCCTTCTCCAAAGCATGAAAGTGAAAAGTGAAAGTGAAGTCGCTTAGTCCTGTCCGACTCTTAGCGACCCCATGAACTGCAGCCTACTAGGCTCCTCTACCCATGGGATTTTCCAGGCAAGAGTGCTGGAGTGGGGTGCCAGTGCCTTCTCTGAAACCCTCAACTACTGCTTATCAAAAATGCATACCTATCACCTTTAAAATGAAAAGTAGTTTGAATTATACACAGTTTTGGGGTCATTTTCTTTCCTTAAGGCCTCTCTGGTTTTTAAGGCATTGCTGTGAAAAAACCTAGGTTTAGCCTAAATTCTTTTTATTTTATCTTGGCTTCTTCATAATAATTGAAGGTATTTCTCATTATCTTTAAATTCCAAGAGTTTTTAAGACAATGTCTTTGTGATAATTATTTACTTTCAAATTTTTATTCTCCTAAACTCTCATTTTCAATCTTTTCTGAAGCATTTTAAAGGACCCAGATAAATCCAATTCCTATTGGCTAACAAAGGAATGTTTTGATCATCAATTAGTTTTGCAAATGGGGCTATAGTGCATCAAAGGCTTACCTGGTGGCTCAAAGGGTAATGAATCCGCCTGCAATACAAGAGACCCAGGTTCAATCCATAGGTCAGGAAGAGCCCCTGGAGAAGGAAATGGCAACCCACTCAGTATTCTTGCCTAGAGAATTCTATGGACAGAGGAGACTGGCAGGCTATAGTCTATAGGATCACAAACATTTGGACACAACTGAGAGACTAACTTTTTTTTCATACTGCCTCAAACGTCATAATGATACTAAAAACAAATAGTTATTCCTTGTTCATTTTGTAATTTACAAGGAAATCAATTCATTATTTTTTTAAAAAAATAGATAAACAATTAGAAAGAATGATCCATTTTTACTGCCTCTCCTGTAGGGTAACATAATAGTTGAAGAGAGAAAGTTTCTCTTCCTAGAAGTACTCCAGCTCCTAACTGAAGAAAGACTTGTACCACATAATGAATTAATTGATCTAAGCAAGGATCATCAAAAGATTCTAAGAACGCACACACAAGAATTATACATTTCACATCTTCTGATGGAAATATATAGCACCTTCTAGGACCCTGACAAGTTACAGTCCATGGGATCGCAATAGTAGGACACAACTTAGCAACTAAACACCCAAACCACAGCCATGAAGCAGTTTTCCCAAAATTTTAAACTCAATAGTCATTTTTCTGATTTTAGTGTCAATTTTTAAGAGATACATCACAAGAAAAGTATATTAAGCCATAGATAGGAAGCAAATCCAAATCATGAGAAACTTTAAAAGGAAAATATCTGGTGTTTCAAAAAAAAAAAACAACAACAAAAATTGCAAGGGGAAAAAAAGGAAAGGAGTTCAAGGGACTAAAACAGACTCTGAGACATAACTAATTCTAACATACAGAAAACAAGTAATAGAACAATTTGAGTAATTTGAATATTGGTGATATTAAGATACGGTTATTGCTGATTTGGGATATGATTAACAATAGCATTGAATCAAGTTTAAAAAATTAGAATCCTGGTCATTTATGAATGCATAAAAGCCAATTAATCGATGAAATTATATAATTATCTTGAAATTTGCTTCACAATAATACAAAGGGGCTTGAGCTGGTAGTAGAGGAAAAGGCATATTATTTATGAGTTTGCAAGTTTTGAAGTTTTGTAAAGGGCATATGAACTTACTTTACTATTCTTTTTCCTTTTGTGCAAGTGTTTACAGTTTCCTTTTAGAAAAAGCAAAAAGCATAATTCCTCATTAACACATTTACTCTTATTTTGAGAGTCAGAAGGCACAACCAAGAAAAATGTGCTTTACATTTTCAAGAAACAATTTTTGGGTCCACATCTACAGCTGTGACTATGTGTTATAGAGTAGAATATATAGCAATTATATGCTGTAGAGCAGAACATGAAGTTAACTTAAATGAAATAAATGAGCAAAGTTGATATCTACCATTGCATATCAAAAGATTTTTCTGTTATGGGTAAATGCTTGTGTCCCTAATATTATTTTGACATCTTACTGAAAAATTTTCAAGGGTAATTGATAAGGACAATCTATATATGTTATAAAAATCTACTTCAGTTCAGTTCAGTTCAGTCACTCAGTCATGTCTGACTCTTTGCGACCCCATGAACCTCAGCACGCCAGAAAGAAGACTTTTGAGACTATCTTGTCCTTTCAATATTATGACATGCTTGGGTAATTAAGAGACTGTTTATTTTTTTAATTTATTACAAGTCACAGAAGGCATATTTCAAAGGATGCAATTATATTTTATATAAAGAAAAGACAAATTTAAATGTATCCAAAAATCATTAAAAAATCTATAAGAAGTAATCAGAAGAGTTTATTGAATCACTTATTTTTCACAGAAAGTCATCCTAGAAAGGCAAGTTATTTTTATCTGATGTAAATTAAGTGAGAAAATAAAGTATACAATCTGTGAGGATTAGTAGCATGAATGATATCTCATTAAAATCCTTCCCTTTCCTAAAATGTTATAATGCTTTTTTCTTTTCTTACATATAGGTATTGTAATTACAATTAAATGCTTCCTGACATTTGTGGAGGTCATACTGATATTAAAATAATTTTATTGTCGCCCTCTTATGTAAGAAGAACTCATCATTATTACATGGCATTAAAAGATCTTAGTAGTGTTACATGATGATAAAATAGCAGATTAAATAATGATGAGAATTTGAATAGGAGATCAAAATACACAAAACAAATGTAAATTTTCAAGATGTAAATTTTTGACACTATAATTATTTTAATCCTCAATACTCAGGTTATTATTTTAAAATTAATGACCATTTACTTATGTGGGCTATGTGTGTGTATCTGTTTTTACAGTGGGAGAGGGAAGAAAGAGAAAGAACGAAGAGTCGAAGTGAAAATAGATTGGTGGGTAATTTAGGAGCTTTCTTACATTTCAATATCAATCAGCTATTACATGTAATTATTTTTTAAGATATGCCATGTAATTCTGTTTTCAAGAGGAATCAAACTGTCAAATGTTTCAGAGAGCTATTTTAATTATCTAGGTAATTATTTCTTTACCAGTTCTCTATGACTACTACAGGCAAAAAGTTGTCTCCTTTTTTAGTTATAGACAGAATCAATTCTTCAGAAGTTATCTTTGAGGCAAGCTTCAATAAATAGCTCTCAAAATAAATACTAAAGTTTGTCCTAACTAAATTTATATAAAGCTTCTACAGCATCATGTTCTGTGTACTTTTTTTAAAAAAAAATCATTGTTACATAATATTTTGAATGTGTATTTTAGAAATTTCAGGCAAAAAATAAAAAAAGAAACTTTTATTTTCTTTAAGCATGCCTTCATGATTGGGTTTGATTTTTCAGTGATCACTCTCTGTCAAATTTAATCCAACACAGCACAGAACTGAAAGAGAATGCAACAAGACAAAGTAACTTCTCTACAGAGGACAAAAGTTTTCAAATGAGAGAGTAATATTCATGTATAAAAATACATATATGACTCAAGGAAGTATTGAGAATCCAATAATACAAGATGATACTATTTGTCTTGATGAATCTAATCATTGTCTTACATTAATCTAACTAAAGTGGTAACATTTTAGGTGGCATTTATGTTATTGTCTCTTGGACAATAACTTAAGACAGAACCCATTGTCTTAAATCATCGTGTCCCTATTTTTCATTTTTATACATTTCTTCTGGTATTTTCTGAAAATAAAATTGTGAAGAGTAAAGAAAATATCTTCAGCAGACTGGAAATGGTTTGAACATAAGATGCATTTCCATTTTCCTTGCTTATGCCAGAAGCATCAATGAGCAAAACCTTTACAGGATAAATCACATGAGCAATCCCTGGTGTGGAGATGGTAACAGTTTTTCACTTCGGATTGTCAGTGTGTTTGCTTTTGGGAATGCAGTAAAAAGATCAAGCTACCTAAGCTCCCCAGTGTGCTGCACTGAAATCAGTGCATTCCCTTAAGCAAGCAGAATATTTGTTTTGATATCAGCCTTGTTGGGCTTCTTATTTAAGTGGGTAAATTCCAACTAGATACAACTGTATCATCTTTATTATTCTGAATGCAAATGCTCCCCAGAATGTTGTAAAATAAATAGCTGTTATATGAAGATATTAAAACAGTAAACTAATGACACTTTTTAAAGCATCTACTTATATGTTTAAGCAAATTAATCAAAGTACAATAAAGTAAGTAGGGTAGAAAAATGAACTACATGAAAAATAAGGAATAGGAAGAGAACCACAAGCAATACTGCAATATGATTAGAAACGCAGTGGTTGTGTATAAAGTACATAGAAATGGTCATTGAGATCTTTGATTAGCTTTTCCGAATTGCTTGGGTGGTTGAGCAGAGAAATTTGACTACTGATTGGGTTATCCCAATCAGTAGATTGGTTGCTAGGATGACCTAATAGCTAGACTAATCATTTACAGTCCAGTTATTTTGATTACCTCTGTGACTCAAATTGCCCATTTCATAAATTTACCCAGTGCTCAGATCACAATTTGTAAGTGACTGAGATGATCAGTTACACAGAAATAATCAGAGCTCTAAATTTTAGAACAGAATTGGTGAATGAAATAAAGAAATGGGAAGAACTCATTCTAAAACTCTAAAAACTAACATAAGGAAGTGTTCTCCTCATAATATAAATATCTCGTGTTGTTCTTATTTAAAATTTGAAGAAAATTTTTGAAACTTCTTTTAGCTGACCAAAACCAGATTATTGAGAGAAGTCAGGAAAAATCAGTTTCTTTCTGTGCATATCAATGAAAAGCACTGTGTTATTTATGATAGTTGAATGGCATTATTTAACTGATTATAATTATACTACAAATTAAGCATTTGTTTAATTGAAATGTGCCCAAGGAAACATTTCACAAATTTCTTACAAATCTGGTTACTGATAAACTTCAGTTGTCATGAAATATAAAATACCTTGCTAAATATTGTAGGTACCATCACTTCTCTTTGCTACTAGCAGCTTAAGAATTTAAAATATTTTATTTATTTGTTTATTTTTTTTCAAAATGACATTGAGGGCAAGAAGGGTATTGTCCATAAAGACTGATCCTTATAAATTGTGCAGACACAAGTCTACCTTGGATATGTTTTATCAGCATTTTAAAAGTTCAGTTAATGCTATTTCCTTGTATGTATTCATATTTAAATTTATAGATCTTCCTCCTCTTCCCCCACCTCCAGTCCTGATTTTGGCAGCTTTTCTCACATAGCAACAAACCTCTAGATACCAGCATTTTGCCAGATATACTAATACACTTTCCTTAGTCTTTCAGCTAGATGTTTTCTTGAGAGAATTTTTGCAAAATAATTTCACCTTAAACATCAAATATATTCAAATTCATCTGGTAAGGCAATGTTAGAAGTGAAAAAAAATAGATCCTCTGTTGAGAATTATATAGGGTTTTTACATCATTTAGGCTTTTGTGTTTAATGTTAGAAAGTAGATATTTTATTTATGTTGCTTTTGTTCAAAAAGTCAGCCAAGAAGTTGAGGCACAGAAAATAAGAAATCTAGGGTTTTGTTAAAGAGAAAAAAAAAAAAAAAAAAAAAGCACTCTGTGCCATCTCCCTGGAGTTTCTTCATCTATTTTTTGTGATCCAATGACAAGAGGATACTTGTGGTCTCGGACAAGCACAAAATTTACTTTCTCAATATTTTTATCCTTTGCAGAGAACAGAAAACAACCTGCAGACCAAAATCCTACAATGAGCAAGCCCTTGGGGACCCTGGGAGAGAGAAATTGAAGACTGGAAAGGACAGGAGTGGCTGCAAAGACTCTGAGTTATTGGTTTTCTTTTATGAAATATTCTATGCCCACTGCCTTGACACACAGGTTGTTACTCAAAATTACAGCTAATTTGGGTACTAGCTCAAATTTAGAGTTTAGACCTTTCTCTTAGAGCTTATACAGAGATGCTTACAAATAATTAGTACAAATTTAAGTAAACTTTCACTCTATAATCTTTATTGAATCTTCAAGCTTGATCCCTGAGTCAGGAAGATCCCCTGGAGGAGGGCACACAATTCACTCCAATATTCTTTCCTGGAGAATCCCATGGACAGAGTAGCCTGGCGAGTTACAGTCCATAGGGTCACAAAGAATCTGACACGACTGAAGCAACTTAGCATTTAACACTTCACTAAAGTACTAATACGATTTGGATTCCTCAAGAAGCAAAATGTATCTAGAAATGCTCTCAGAAGCAATGCCTGAAGAATAAGAAAAGGAAGCAAAAGGGGACAGAGGGAAGTTGGGCTGCAATGTAGTCACAATGTCTCTGGTGACCTGCAGGAATCTGTGAACCTAGGGTAGCCCTTCAGAGTTATACTCTGTTTGTGAAAGGGCCAAGTCTGCATACTCTCATATAATTTTAAGTGGGCCACCCTGTGAAGAGAGAATGACCTTAGAAAGTGGCTTTGTGTAGTTAAAGGAAATTTCCAGAGGACTACTGCTGAGGCTCATAGTCAAAACCATTCTCAGAGGCTAGGAAGATATTCCTTTAGACCTGAGAGGGCATGTGGGTTTAGCAAAATACCATTTTCTACAATAAAAATCCATGTCCACAAACACAAGTTCATTTATGCCTAACTGAAGATGAAACTGTTATAAGGCAGTATAGGATACAAATGAGTGTGCTATTCAATATGTGGGGGTGGTTTGGGGATTGTAGAGTAAATGAGAAAAAATTGAATTGATTTAAATCCATTTCTAATCCATAAGACTTTGAAATGAACAGCTACTTCTTTTGAGAAGTGAAGGTAATTATCAAAAGTTTTGAAAATAAGCATTAAGATTTTAAGATTGAAGAAACTTCCATATTCCTGATTGGATAACAAAAAAGAAATTTTCAAGCATCAGCTGTAATAAAGATAGCTCTCAGTTATTTGAAGCACACAGTTTGAGTTGTCTTGATGCAGGCACAGTGGTAGGTACTTTACATATGTTAATGTAGTGATCTCCATACATTTTCTTAAAGCTACAGAGCAATTTTTAAAAAGTAAACTTGAAAAGAAAAGCTTTTGATGGTAAAAGAGGTAGCAAAGCAGCTAGCTGTCCAAAGAATTAAAAAGAGATTAGTAAATCAGTTTTCTCTTTCTTCAAGCCATCTAACAAGTATTTCTGGGTTTCCCCAGAGTTCCAAGGAAAGTTCTGTTAAATCTATCTAAAACATATTCAAAATGTATTTAAATTGCTCATATGAAGAATATCATTGTCTCCCTTAGAATATATTTTTAGAAAGCCTTTCACTGCCTCCTTTTCTAATTCTTGACATTACAAAATTCACTTTCCATAACTTTGGCAAGGGAATCCTTTAAAATATGAATTAGATGTTATGATTTTTCCACCTAGTTTCACTTATTAATATGTCCATGACTTTTAGAATGAAGTATACCATATAATAAATGCTTAATAAATAATTGTTGATGCCACTGACCCCCAAAGATGTCTTACAATACTAAATATGTCACCATATGATCTGCAACATCACTCCTGGGCATATATCTGGAAAAACCTATAATTTGAAAAGATACATGGCAATGTTCATCTTAGCACTACTTACAATAGCCAAAATGTGGAAGCAACTTAAATGTCCATTGATAGATGAAAGGATAATGAAGTCCTGGTACATATGTACAATAGAATATTTTCCAATCATAAAAAAAGAATGAAATAATGCCATTTGTAGCAACATAGATAGACCTAAAGATGATCATACTAAGTGAAATAAGCCCCAACGAGAAAGACAAATATGATATGATGTCACTTATATGCGGAATCTAAAGAAAAGATACAACCGATTTACTTATAAAAACAGAAATATACCCACAGACCTAGAAAATAAACCTATGGCTATGAAAGTGAAGTGAAGTCACTCAGTCGTGTCGACTCTTTGTGATATGGACTGTAGTCTACCAGGCTTCTCTGTCCATGGGAATTTCCAGGCAAGAGTACTAGAGTGGGTTGTCATTTCCTTCTCCAGAGGATCTTCCTGACCCAGGGATCGAACCCAGGTCTCCTGCATTGCAGGCAGGCGCTTTACCCTCTGAGCCACCAGGGAAGGGGAAGAGGTAAATTAGAAGTTTGGATTAATATATACACACTACTCTATATAAAATAGGTAAACTAAAGGACTTCTTGAGTGTAGCTCAGTTGGTAAAGAATCTGCCTGCAGTGCAGGAAACCTGGGTTCGATCCCTGGGTCAAGAAGGTGCTCTGGAGAAAGAAATGGCAACCCACTCCAGTATTCTCACCTGGGAAATCTCATGGACAGAAGAGCCTGGTGGGCTGCAGTCCATAGCATCACAAAGAATTGGGCATGACTGGGTGACTAACGCTTACTTACTTACTTCTTGTGTAGCACAGGGAACTCACTATTTTGTAATAGTTTATAAAGGAAAAGAATCTGAAAAAAATACTGTGCTGTACAGATGAAACTAAAAAGACATTGTAAATCAACTATATTTAAACAAAATGAAATTTAAAAAACGTAATTTCAAAAAAAATGTTGAATAAGAAGATATTGCTCTGCAGTGTCAAGTCATCTCAGTTGTGTCCACCTCTGTGTGACCCTATGAACTGTAGCCTGCCTGGCTCCTCTGGCTGTAGGATTATCCAGGTAAGAATACTGGAGTGGATTGCCATGCCCACCTCCAGAAGATCTTCCCAGCTCAGGGACTGAACCTCATCTTCTGCATTGCAGGCAGATTCTTTACCACTGAGACACCACGGAAGCCCAAGAAGATATTATTCAATATCAATACAAAAAATCTTGAATGGTTTTCTATCACATTTAGGCTAAAATATAATCTGCTATTACCCTCAAAGTGAAAGTGAAAGTCCCTCATCTTGTCCAACTCTTTGCAACCACATGCGCTATACAGTCCATATTCTCCAGAGCAGAATTCTAGAGTGGGTAGTCTTTCCCTTCTCCAGGGGATCTTCCCAACCCAGGATCGAACCCAGGTCTCCCACATTGCAGGCGGATTCTTTACCAGCTAAGCCACAAGGGAAGTCCCGCAGGTTCATCATATGGTCTATTTCTATCTCTTCAGACTTATCTTATACCATATATATTTTACTCACTTTATTCATTCTAATATTAAGCCTTAAATATCATAGAACATTCCCTCTTCACAGAACATGATGTTCCTTTTTCACAGGATATATTGTCCCCCTTTTCCCATGCAACCATACAGACTTTTGTATACCTGATTTCTCTACTATTTTGTTTCATACTAAAAATCACCTCCTCACAGAAATTTTCCCTTGCCATTCAAAATAAATTAGACCTTAAATAAATTTATACCATCCAATTTTTTTCCTTGATGGAACTTGTAATGCTCTTATTATATATGGATAGATATAGATATAGATAGTTGAATAATGTAAACTCTAAAAGAGCAAAATATATACCCATCTTCCTTTTTATGCATACCCAGTTTCTCACAAATTTGCATATGTGTATATGAATATATATGAGGAGGCATGCACATGTAGACACAAACACACTATAAGTGATTTCACGGCATCATGATTTAGTTGAAAGTCAGGACTAAGTTGGCAGCACAGACTATGAGAATGTGTAAATGACTTCGTTTTTCTTTAGCTTCCCCAAAGATAAGTGAACAGAATGAAGTTTGTCTAGTCCATATGAACACTGTTGAAAATAAGTTAAATTATATCAGTGAAAACAATCTCATGATATAGAAGGAAAGTGTTTTAATTCTGGTTGCTGAGGCAAATTACCATAGACTGAGTGGTTTAAACAATAAACATTTATTTCTCACAATCTGAGACTGCAAGAGATCAGGGTATCAAGATGGTTAGGTTATAGGGAGAAACCTTTCCCAGGTTTTCTCATATGGTGAAGAAAGAATGAGAGGAAGCAGGCTGTAGTGTCTCCTTTTATAAGGGCACTATTCTTACTCACAAGGGCTTCACCCTCATCACCTAGTTACCACTCAAATGCCACACCTCCAGATACAATCACATGGTGGGGGTGGTTAATATCCCAACATATGAACTACACAAACACTTAGTTCATAACAGAAAGCATACTAAGATACCAACAACATCATGTCCCTTAGAGGACTGGATTAAGTAGATATAACTCTCAGTTCAGTTCAGTTCACTTCAGTTGCTCAGTCGTGTCCAACTTTTTGTGACCCCATGAACAGCAGGACGCCAGGACTCCCTATCCATCACCAACTCCTGGAATTCACTCAAATTCATGTCCATCGAGTCAGTGATGCCATCCAGCCGTCTCATCCTCTGTCATCCCCTTCTCCTCCTGCCCCCAATCCCTTCAGCATCAGGGTCTTTTCCAATGAGTCAACTCTTCACATCAGGTGGCCAAAGTACTGGAGTTTCAGCTTCAAAATCAGTCCTTCCAATGAATACCCAGGACCGGTCTCCTTTATGATGGACTGGTTGGATCTCCTTGCCGTCCAAGTGACTCCCAAGGGACTCCCAAGAGACTTCTCCAACACCACAGTTCAAAGCATCAATTCTTTGGTAGTCAGCTTTCTTCACAGTCCAACTCTCACATCCATACATGACCACTGGAAGAACCATAGCCTTGACTAGACGGACCTTTGTTGGCAAAGCAATGTCTCTGCTTTTGAATATGCTATCTAGGTTGGTCATAACTTTCCTTCCAAGGAGTAAGCGTCTTTTAATTTCATGGCTGCAATCATCATCTGCAGTGATTTTGGAGCCCCGAAAAATAAAGTCTGACACTGTTTGCACTGTTTCCCCATCTATTTCCCATGAAGTGATGGGATCAGATGCCATGATCTTCGTTTTCTGAATGTTGAGCTTTAAGCCAAATTTTTCACTCTCTTCTTTCACTTTCATCAAGAGGATTTTCAGTTCCTCTTCACTTTCTGCCATAAGGGTGGTGTCATCTGCAAATCTGAAGTTATTGATATTTGTCCCAGCAATCTTGATTCCAGCTTGTGCTTCTTCCAGCCCAGCGATTCTCATGATGTACTCTGCATATTAGTTAAATAAGCATGGGACAATATACAACCTTGATGTACTCCTTTTCCTATTTGGGACCAGTCTGTTGTTCCATGTCCAATTCTAACTCTTGCTTCCTGACCTGCATATAGGTTTCTCAAGAGGCAGGTCAAATGACCTAGTATTCCTATCTCTTTCAGAATTTTCCACAGTTTATTTTGATCCACGCAGTCAAAAGCTTTGGCATAGTCAATAAAGCAGAAATAGATGTTTTTCTGGAACTGTCTTACTTTTTGCATGATCCAGCGGATGTTGGCAATTTAATCTCCATTTCCTCTGCCTTTTCTAAAACCAACTTGAACATCAGGAAGTTCACAGTTCACTTATTGCTGAAGCCTGGCTTGGAGAATTTTGAGCATTACTTTACTAGCGTGTGAGATGAATGCAATTGTGCGGTAGTTTGAGCATTCTTTGGCATTGCCTTTCTTTGGGATTGGAATGAAAACTGACCTTTTCCAGTCCTGTGGCCACTGCTGAGTTTTCCAAATTTGCTGGCATATTGAGTGAAGTACTTTCATAGCATCATCTTTTAGGATTTGAAATCGCTCAACTGGAATTCTATCACCTCCACTAGCTTTGTTCATAGTGATACTTCCTAAGGCCCATTTGACTTCACATTCCAGGATGTCTGGCTCAAGGTGAGTGATCACACCATCGTGATTATCTGGTTCGTGAAGATCTTTTTTGTACAGTTTTTTGTGTATTCTTTTGTGTATTCTTTCCACCTCATCTTAATATCTTCTGCTCTGTTAGGTCCATACCATTTCTGCCCTTTATTGAGCCCATCTTTGCATGAAATATTCCCTTGGTATCCCTAATTTTCTTGAAGAGATTTCTAGTCTTTCGGATTCTGTTGCTTTCTTCTATTTCTTTCTGCTGTTTTCCTCTATTTCTTCGCACTGATCACTGAGGAAGGCTTTATCTCCTTGCTGTTCTTTGGATCTCTGCATTCAGATGCCTATATCTTTCCTTTTCTGCCTTGCTTTTCACTTCTCTTCTTTTCACATCTATTTGTAAGGCCTCCTCAGACAGTCATTTTGCTTTTTTGCATTTCTTTTCAATGGGGATGGTTTTGATCCCTGTCTCCTGTACAATGTCACGAAACTCCATCCATAGTTCATCAGGCACTCTGTCTATCAGATCTAGTCCCTTAAATCTATTTCTCACTTCTACTGTATAATCATAAGGGATTTGATTTATGTCATACCTAAATGGTCTAGTGGTTTTCCCTACTTTCTTCAATTTAAGTCTGAATTTGGCAATGAGGGCTTCATGATCTGAGCCACAGTCATCTCCTGGTCTTGTTTTTGCTGATTGTATAGAGCTTCTCCATCCCTAATAGGGCATGCTCTGAGAATCTGATCTCCATTTTGTTTGCATAATTGTAAGAACATAAATTTTTTAAACAAGAGAGATACAGTAGAACAGATACTAGAGTAGTTTGGCCACCTCATGAGAAGAGTTGACTCATTGGGAAAGACTCTGATGGGAGGGATTGGAGGCAGGAGGAGAAGAGGACGACAGAGGATGAGATGGCTGGATGGCATCACTGACTCAATGGACGTGAGTCTGAGTGAACTCCGGGAGTTGGTGATGGACAGGGATGCCTGGCATGCTGCAATTCATGGGGTCGCAAAGAGTTGGACACAACTGAGTGACTGAACTGAACTGAACTGAGATTGTTTCTAGTTTTAACATCTTATTTTATAAATGAGTAAAATATCTGAAAGATGAAAAAATTGGTTATGGATCTCACGGGTAAAAACAGCTGTGTTGGCAATAGAATTCAGGTCCATTGATGTCCCATCTGTTGCTCTTTGCCCTAGACTGCATCAGAATAGGATGTGTGAACAACATGTTTTCACAGCTCACAGATCAAGAGCCATCCTCTTTATGACAATTAGCATCTTGTTAATCCAGTACAATGAACATTAAATAAAAAAACTAGGTGATGTCTAGAAATAGCATCACTTCTGAAAAAATTTTTTAAAAAATATAACCTTAAAACTATTTTGGCAGATCACTATTCACTTCCATGACCACTTCTATATGATACAAATATTCTTAAGGTAGTAAATGATCATTTTTTAACTGTTAACCATGTAGCAAGACAAATTTAGCAGTATTTAGTGAGTTGATGCTTTTGAACTCATTTGGAGAAAACTGTTTAGAGTCCCTTGGACTGTAAGGAGATTGTAAACTGTCCATCCTAGAGGAAATCAGTCCTGAATAGTCACTGGAAGGACTGATGCTTAATCTGAAACTCCAACCCTTTGTCCACCTGAATTGAAGAGCTGACTCATATGAAAAATCCTTGATGCTGGGAAAGATTGAATGCAGGAGGAGAAGGGGATGACAGAGGATGAGATGGTTAGATGGCATCACTGATTCAATGGACATGAGTTTGAGTAAACTCAGGAAGTTGGACATGGACAGGGAGGCCTGGCATGCTGCAATTCATGGGATAGCAAAGTCAGACACGACTGAGTGACTGAACTGAACTGAACTGAATGGGCTTTATTTTTTAACCAAACACATTTCTTCTTACTTAAACAATTGCCTCTTTGTAGATCTCAATGCACCTCAACAGAAGAATTAAAGTTTGTCCTGTTCTGTCCAATGGAGCTTCCTTATCACTTCAACTCAAAATTATTTTGATAATTTGAGATTGGTATTAAATCACTATGGTTAAAACACTTTACCTCTTATTTCCTAGACTATCTTTCCTATATTAAACAATTCAACACAGAAACTGTGGTTTAAAAAACAGCATTAGAAACAAAAAAGCAAATTAAAATTGATTCTTTGTTGTTAATTTACCAGATATAAAATAATCTCAAGTAACTTAATTAAACTTAAAAGCCTTTGCACAGTAAAGAAGTCATCAACAAAACAAAAAGATAATCTCCTGAATGGAAGATATTTGCAAGGTATATGCCTGATATGGGGTTAATATAAAAAAAATAAATAGGGCTCATATAGGTCTTCCCTGGTGGTTCAATGGTGAAGAATTCACCTACCAAAACAGAAGACACTGATTTGATCCCTGATCGGGGAAGATCTCACATACTGTGGAGCAACTAAACCCGTGCATGTCAATTATTGAGCCTCTGCTTTAGACGATACGAGTCACAACCAATGAGCCTATGTGCTGTAACTATTGAAGACCACGTGCCCTAAGCCAATGCTCCACATCAAGAGAGGCCACTGCAATGTAAACCCACTCACTACAACTAGAGAGCAGCCCCACTCCCACAGCTACCCCCACACAACAACAAAGACCCAGCAAAGCCAAAAATAAATAAATAAGTTTAAAAAATAAAGAGTTCATACAATGCAATATCAAAAAGAATCACCTCAATTTAAAAATGCACAGAAGACCTGAATAAACATTTTTCCAAATAAGATATACAGATGGCCAACAGGCATATGAAAATATTCTCATCATCACTAATAAATAGAGAAATATAAATCAAAACCAGGAGTTATCATCTCACACCTTTCAGAATGGCATTCATCAAAAATTCAATGAATAATAAATGTTGGTGAGGGTGTGGAGAAAAGAGAACACTGTGGTGGGAATGTAAACTAGTGTAGCCAAAATGAAAAACAGTACAGCAAGGCCTCAAAAATTAAAAATACAACTACCATACAACCTAGCAATTGCATTTCTGGTTATATATCCAAATTTGAAAAGGTACATGAACCCCCATGTTCGCAGTTCAGTTCACTTCAGTCACTTAGTTGTGTCCACCTGTTTGCAACCCCATGGATTACAGCATGCCAGACCTACCTCTCCATAGCTAACTCAGGAGTTTACTCAAACTGATGTCCATTGAGTTGGTCATGCCATCCAGTCACCTCATCCTCTGTCATCCACTTCTCCTCCTGCATTCAATCTTTCCCAGCATCAGGGTCTTTTCCAATGAGTCAGATCTTCACATCAGGTGGCCAAAGACTGGAGTTTCAGCTTCAACATCAGTCCTTCCAATGAATAGTCAGGACTGATTTCCTTTAGGATAGACTGGTTGGATCTCTTGCAGTCCAAGAGACTCTCATGAGTCTTCTCCAGCACCACAGTTCAAAAGCATCAATTTTTAGCTCTCAGCTTTATTTATTGTCCAACTCTTACAGCTATACATGACTACTGGAAAAAACATAGCTTTGACTAGACAGAGTTTTGATGGCAAAGTAATGTCTCTGCTTTTTAACATGCTGTCTAAGTTGGTCATAACTTTTGTTACAAGGAGGAAGTGTCTTTTAATTTCAAGGCTAGAGTCACCATCTGGAGTGATTTTGGACACCCGACCCCCAAAAGTGTGTCACTGTTTCCACCATTTCCCCATCTATTTGCCATGAAGTGATGGGACCACATGCCATGGTCTTCGTTTTCTGAATGTTGTGCTTTAAGCCAACTTTTTCATTCTCTTTCACTTTCATCAAGAGGCTTTATAGTTCTTCTTCAATTACTGTCATAAGGGTAGTGTCATCTGCATATCTGAGGTTATTGATGCTTATGCATATGCTTCATCCAGCCCAACGTTTCTCATGATGTACTCTGTATTTAAGTTAAATAAGCAGGGTGACAATACACAGCCTTGACGTACTCCTTTTCCTATTTGGAACCAGTCTGTTGTTCCATGTCCAGTTCTAACTGTTGCTTCTTGACCTGCATACAGATTTCTCAAGAGACAGGTCAGGTGATCTGGTATTCCCATCTCTTGAAGAATTTTCCAGTTTGTTGTGGTCCACACAGTCAAAGGCTTTGGCATAGTCAACAAAACAGAAGTTGATGTTTTGCTGGAACTCTCTTCCTTTTTTGATGATCCAGTGGATATTGGCAATTTGATCTCTGGTTCCTCTGCCTTTTCTAAATCCAGCTTGAACATCTGAAACTTCATGGTTCACTAACTGTGGAAGCCTGGCTTGGGGAATTTTGAGCCTTACTTTACTAGCGTGTGAGATGAGTGCAGCTGTGTGGCCGTTTAAACCTTCTTTGGCATTGCCTTTCTTTAGGACTGGAATGAAAACTGACCTTTTCCAGTCCTGTGGCCACTGCTGAGTTTTCCAAATTAGCTGGCATGTTGAGTTTAGCAGTTTCACAGCATCATATTTTAGTATTTAAAATAGCTCAACTGGAATTCTGTCACCTCCACTAGCTTTGTTCGTAGTGATACTTCCGAGGTTGGTGATCACACCATCGTGATTATCTGTGTCGTGAATATCTTTTTTTTATAGTTCTTCTGTGTATGTTTGCCGCTTCTTCTTAACATCTTCTGCTTCTTTTAGGTCCACATCTTTTCTGTCCTTTATTGAGCCCATCTTTGAATCAATTGTTTCCTTGGTATCTCTAATTTTCTTGAAAAGATCTCTAGACTTACCCATTCTACTATTTTTCTATTTCTTGTCATTGATCACTGAGGAAGGCTTTCTTATCTCTCCTTGCTATTCTTTGGAACTCTGCATTCAAATGGGTGTATTTTTTCCTTTTCTCCCTTGCCTTTCGCTTCTCTTCTATTCACAGCTTTTGTAAGGCCTCCTCAGATACCCATTTCGCGTTTTTGTATTTCTTTTTCTTGGGCATGGTCTTGATCCCTGCCTCCTGCACAATGTCAAGATGCTCTGTCCATAGTTCTTCAGGCACTCTGTCTATCAGATATAATCTCTTGAATCTGTCATTTCTACTGTATAATCATAAGGGATTTGATTTAGGTCATACCTGAATGGTCTAGTGGTTTCTCCTACTTTCTTCAATTTAAGTCTGAATTTGGCAACAAGGATTTCATGGTCTGTGCCACAGTCAGCTCCTGGTCCTGCTTTTGCTGGCTGTATTGAAATTCCCCATCTTTGGCTGCAAATAATATAATCAATCTGATTTTTGTATTGACATCTGGTGATGTCCATATGTAGAGTCTTCTTTTGTGTTGTTGGAAGAGGGTGTTTGTTATAATGATACAGAGAACACTTAGCTATTCCCAGTGGGGAGAGAAGAAAGGGAGGAAGAGAAGGATATGAGAAAGGAATTAAGAGATATAAAAGTACTAAGAATAAAATAAATAAGATGCAAGGATATTGTGTACCTGCAACTAACATTGTAAATCAACAAGCTTCAATAGCAAAATTAAATATTATTTATATTTTAAAATGTTTTGAGATAAAAATTTGCAAGAATAGTGAAAAGTAATATGTTATATAAGAACACAATTATTATGTGTTCTTATTAAGCTATTTCTAGATTCCTCAATTCCATTTTTCACACACATATTTTTGCATATATATATAAACCATAAATCACAAATACATGTATATCTGTATGTGTGTGTTCATATCCACACATTTTTATACATTCATGTACCTTCCTGGGGGTTATTTGTCAGAGTACATTATTATTAGAGATTATTATTTAACTATTATTAAAGTGCATATAGTATAATGTCTTTTTATGCCATAATGTTTCACGACTGTTAAGAAAAGGATTATTGTATTAGTTAGGGCTCTCCAGATGAACAGAACCAGTAGGAGACTTCTAGTATTAAAAAGGAGAGCCATTACTTTGCCAACAAAGGTCTATATAGTCAGAGCTATGTTTTTTTCAGTAGTCATGTATGGATGTGAGAGTTGGGCCATAAAAAGGGCTGAGCGCTAAAGAATAGATGCTTTTGAGCTGCGGTGTTCAAGAAGTTTCTTGACAGTCCCTTGGACTGCAAGGAGATCAAACCAAGAAATCCTAAAGGAAATCAATCCTGAATATTCACTAGAAAGAGTGATGCTGAAGCTGAATTTCCAAACATTTTGGCTACCTGATGCAGAAAACTAAGGCATTTGAGAAGACTCTGAAGCTTGGATAGATCAAAGCAGGAGGAAAAGGGGATGAAAAAGGATGAGATGGTTGGATGTCATAACTGACTCAAAGGACCTGAGTTTGAGCAAGCTCTGGGAGATAATGAAGGACAGGGAAGCCTGACATGTTGCAGTCCCTGATGTCTTAAAGAATTGGACACGTCTGAGTGAATAACAGTGACAAATAATAGACGGTATTTATTATAAGAAAGTGGGACACAGGACTATGGAGATGAGAATTCCCATAATTGGCCCTCTGAAAGCTGGAGACCCAGGAAAGCTGGATAATTCTAAGAATCACAGAACTGACGGTGTAAATCACAGTAAGGAACAGATGAACATGTTCAGGCAGACACAGAAAATTCTCCCTCCCTCTGCACTTTTGTTTTACACATGCCCTCAAAGAACTGGATGTTGCTCACCAAAACTGGTGAGAGCAATTTGCTTTGTATAGTCCACTAAATAAAATGCTAATTTCGGCCAGAAATATCTTCCCAGATACACCCAGAAATCGTGGCCACCTCCTATCCCAGTAAAGTTGATGTACAAAGTAATTATTAGAAATCTCAGTTCAGTTCACTTCAGTTCAGTCACTCAGTTGTGTCTGACTCTTTGCAACCCCGTGAATCGCAGCACGCCAGGCCTCCCTGTTCATCACCAACTCCTGGAGGTCACTCAGACCCACATCCATCGAGTCAGTGATGCCATCCAGCCATCTCAACCTCTTTTGTCCCCTTCTCTTCCTTCCCCCAATCCCTCCCAGCATTAAAGTCTTTTCCAATGAGTCAACTCTTCGCATGAGGTGGCCAAAGTACTGGAGTTTCCACTTTAGCATCATTACTTCCAAAGAAATCCCAGGGCTGACCTTCTTTAGAATGGACTGGTTGGATCTCCTTGCAGTCCAAGGGACTCTCAAGAGTTTTCTTCAACACCATACTTCAAAAGCATCAATTCTTTGGCACCCAGCTTTCTTCACAGTCCAACTCTCACATCCATACATGAGCACTGGAAAAACCATACCCTTGACTAGACGGGCCTTTGTTGGAAAAGTAATGTCTCTACTTTTCAACATGCTGTCTAGGTTGGTCATAACTTTTCTTCCAAGGAGTAGGCGTCTTTTAATTTCATAGCTGAAATCATCATCTGCAGTGATTTTGGAACCCCAAAAAATAAAGTCTGACACTGTTTCCACTGTTTCCCCATCTATTTGCCATGAAGTGATGGGACCAGATGCCATGATCGTTTCCTGAATGTTGAGCTTTTAGCCAAATTTTTCACTCTCCACTTTCACTTTCATCAAGAGGCTTCTTTGTTCCTCTTCACTTTCTGCATAAGGGTGGTGTCATCTCATATCTGAGGTTATTGATATTTCTCCTGGAAATCTTGATTCCAGCTTGTGCTTCCTCCGGCCCAGCGTTTCTTATGATGTACTCTGCATAAATGTTAAATAAGCAGGGTGACAATATACAGCTTTGATGTACTCCTTTTCCTATTTGGAACCAGCCTGTTGTTCAATGTCCAGTTCTAACTCTTTCTTCCTGACATGCATATAGGTTTCTCAACAGGCAGGTCAGGTGGTTTGGTATTCCTATCTCTTTCAGAATTTTCCACAGTTTAGTGTGATCCATGCAGTCAAAGGCTTTGGCATAGTCAGTAAAGCAGAAATAGATTTTTTTTTTTTTCTGGAACTCGCTTGCTTTTTCTCATGGCCCAGCAGATGTTGGCAATTTGATCTCTGTTTCCTCTGCCTTTTCTAAAACCAGTTTGAACATTGGGAAGTTCACAGTTCACATATTCCTGAAGCCTGGCTTGGATAATTTTGAGCATTACTTTGCTAGCCTGTGAGATGAGTGTAATTGTGCGACAGTTTGAGCATTCTTTGGCATTGTCTTTCTTTGGGAGTGGAGTGAAAACTGACCTTTTCCAGTCCTGTGGCCACTGCTGAGTTTTCCAAATTTGCTGGCACATTGAGTGTGGCACTTTCACAGCCTCATCTTTCAGGATTTGAAATCGCTCAACTGGAATTCTATCACCTCCACTAGCTTTGTTCATAGTGATGCTTTCTAAGGCCCACTTGACTTCATATTCCAGGATGTCTGGCTCTAGGTGAGTGATCACACCATCATGATTATCTGAATCATGAAGATCTTTTTTGTACAGTTCTTCTGTGTATTCCTGCCACCACTTCTTAATATCTTCGCTTCTGTTAGGTCCATACCATTTCTGTCCTTTATTGAGCCCTTCTTTGTATGAAATATTCCCTTAGTATCTCTAATTTTCTTGAAGAGATTTCTAGTCTTTCCCATTTTGTTGTTTTCCTCTATTTCATTCTTTTGTTTTCCTCTATTTCTTTGCATAGATCGCTGAGGAAGGCTTTCTTATCTCTTGCTATTCTTTGGAACTCTGCATTCAGATGCTTATATCTTTCCTTTTCGCCTTTGCTTTTCATCTCTGTTATTTTCACAGCTATTTGTAAGGCCTCCTCGGACAGCCATTTTGCTTTCTTGCATTTCTTTTCCATGAGGATAGTCTTGATCCCTGTCTCCTGTACAATGTCACAAACCTCTGTCTATAGTTCATCCGGCACTCTATCTATGATATCTAGACCCTTAAATCTATTTCTCATTTCCACTGTATAATCATAAGGGATTTGATTTAGGTCATACCTGAATGGTCTAGTGGTTTTTCCTACTTTCTTCAATTTAAGTCTGAATTTGGCAAAAGGAGCTCATGATCTGAGCCGCAGTTAGCTACTGGTCTTGTTTTCATTGACTGTATAGAGCTTCTCCATCTTTGGCTGAAAAGAATATAATCAAGCTGATTTCGGTGTTGACCATCTGGTGATGTCCATGTGTAGAGTCTTCTCTTGTGTTGTTGGAAGAAGGTGTTTGCTATGATTTCAAATCCTGAAAGATGATGCTGTGAAAGTGCTGCAAACAAATGACAGTGCATTTTCTTGGCAAAACTCTATTAGTCTTTGCCCTGCTTCATTCCGCATTCCGAGGCCACATTTGCTTGTTACTCCAGGTGTTTCTTGACTTCCTACTTTTGCACTCCAGGCCCCTATAATGAAAAGGACATCTTTTTTGGGTGTTAGTTCTAAAAGGTCCTGTAGGTCTTCATATAACTGTTCAACTTCAGCTTCTTCAGTATTACTGGTTGGGTCATAGACTTGGATTATTGTGATATTGAATGGTTTGCTTGGAAACGATCAGAGATCATTCTGCCGTTTTTGTGATTACATCCAGGTACTGCACTTCAAACTCTTTTGTTGACCATGATGGCTACTCCATTTCTTCTAAGGGATTCCTGCCCACAGTAGTAGATATAATTGTCATCTGAGTTAAATTCACCCATTCCAGTTCATTTTAGTTTGCTAATTCTTGGAATGTCCATGTCACTCTTGCCATCTCCTGTTTGACCACTTCCAATTTGCCTTGATTCATGGACCTAACATTCCAGGTTCCTATGCAATATTGCTCTTTACAGCATCAGACCTTGCTTCTATCACAAGTCACATCCACAACTGGGTGTTGTTTTTGCTTTGGCTCCATCCCTTCATTCTTTCTGGAGTCATTTCTCCACTGATCTCCAGTAGCATATTGGGCACCTACTGACCTGGGGAGTTTTTCTTTCAGTATCCTATCATTTTGCCTTTTCATACTGTTCATGGGGTTCTCAAGGCAAGAATACTGAAGTGCTTTGCCATTCCCTTCTCCAGTGGACCACATTCTGTCAGACCTCTCCACCATGACCCACCCATCTTGAGTGGCCCCACAGGCATGGCTTAGTTTCACTGAGTTAGACAATGCTATAGTCCTAATGTGATTAGATTGACTAGTTTTCTATGAGTATGGTTTCAGTGTATCTGCCCTCTGATGCCATCTTGCAACACCTACCATCTTACTTGGGTTTCTCTTACCTTGGACGTGGGGTATCTCTTCATGGCTGCTCCAGCAAAGCGCAGCCACTGCTCCTCACCTTGGACGAGAGGTATCTCCTCACTGCCACCCCTCCTGACCTTGAACGTGGAAATCTACTCCTTGTCAACTTTGCACTCATCCACATCTCCCTACACCATACTTAATTCCAAATAAAGACAAAACAAGGAAGAGGTGGCAAGAATACAAAGACGAATTGTACAAAAAAATTCTTCATGACCCGGATAATCATTATGGTGTGATCAGTCACCTAGAACCAGACATTCTGGAATGTGAATTTAAGTGGGCCTTAGAAAGCATCACTATGATCAAAGCTCATGAAGGTGATGGAATTCCAGTTGAGCTATTTCAAATCCTGAAAGATGATGCTGTGAAAGTGTTACACTCAATATGCCAGTCAATATGCCAGCATATTTGGAAAACTCAGCAGTGGCCACAGGACTGGAAAAGGTCAGTTTTCATCTCAATCCCAAAGAAAGGCAATGCCAAAGAATGCTCAAGTTACCACACAATTGCACTCATCTCACATGTAGTAAAATAATGCTTAAAATTCTCCAAGCCAGGCTTCAGTAATGCATGAACGTGAACATCCAGACATTCAAGCTGGTTTTAGAAAAGGCAGAGGAATAAGAGATCAAATTGCCAACATCTACTGGATTATTCAAAAAGCAAGAGAGTTCCAAAAAAAAAAAAAAAATCTATTTCTGCTTTATTGACTATGCCAAATCCTTTGACTGTGTGGATCACAATATACTGTGGAAAATTCTGAAAGAGATGGGAATACCAGACCACCTGATCTGCCTCTTGAGAATCCTTTATGCAGGTCAGGAAGCAACAGTTGGAACTGGGCATTGAACAACAGTCTGATTCCAAATAGGAAAAGGAGTACATCAAGGCTGTATAATGTCTCTCTGCTTATTTAACTTATATGCAGAGTACATCATGAAAAATGCTGGGCTGGAGGAAGCACAAGCTGGAATTAAGATTGCTGGGAGAAATATCAATAACCTCAGATATGCAGATGACACACCCTAATGGCAGAAAGAGAAGAAGAACTAAAGAGCCTTTTGATGAAGGTGAATGAGGAGAGTGAAAAAGTTGGCTTAAAGCTCAACATTCAGAAAACTAAGATCATGGCATCTGATCCCATCACTTCATGGGAAATAGATGGTGAACCAGTGGAAACAGTGTCAGACTTTATTTTTTTGGGCTCCAAAATCACTGCAGATGATGACTACAGCCATGAAATTAAAAGATATTTACTCCTTGGAAGGAACATTTTGAGCAACCTAGACAGCATATTGAAAAGCAGGGACATTACTTTGTCAACAAAGATCGTCTAGTCAAGGCTATGGTTTTTCCAATGGTCATGTACGGATGTGAGAGTTGGACTATAAAGAAAGCTGAGTGCTGAAGAATTGATGCTTCTGAACTGTGATGTTGGAGAAGACTCATGAGAGTCCCTTGGACTGCAAGGAGATCCAACCAGTCCATCCTAAAGGAAATCAGTCTTGAATATTCATTGGAAGCACTGATGCTGAAGCTGAACCTCCAGTACTTTGGCCACCTGATGTGAAGAGCTGACTCGTTTGAAAATACCCTGATACTTGGAAAGATTGAGGGCAGGAGGATAAGGGGACGACAGAGGATGAGATGGTTAGATGGCATCATCGACTCAATGGACATGGGTTTGGATGAACTCTGGGAGCTGGTGATGAACAGGGAAGCCTGGCATGCTGCTGTTCATGGGGTTGCAAAGGGTGGGACATGACTGAGTCACTGGATTGAACTGAAGATCGTAGTTCTGCCTAATATTATACATCTCTTCTAGTTGTTGGTATTCAGTCCCTAAGTTGTGTCTGACTCTTTGCAACCCATGGACCACAGCATGCCAGGCTTCCCTGGGCTTCACTATTTCCCACATAGGAGCTTCAGCTTTAGTATCAGTACTTCCATCTCTCCTGTCTACATCTGAAAACTAACTCTTTCTGTGGAAGAGGAAATAAATTTACCTTGATATAATGTAATTTAAATACTATGATGTAAAATTAATAAAACATAAGTGGTTGTTGCTGTTGTTCAGTCACTGAATTTTGTCTCACTCTGCAATCCCATGGACTGGACACTAGTTTCCTCTGTCCTCCACCAAGAACATAAACATGTAAAACATAAATGCTGTTGAAATCAATACATCTTATGTTACACAACAGGATAACAAGAGAAAATAAAGCAATTAAATATATAAATAATACATGTATATATATATATATATAAATGTATATAGATGCAATATGTACACACATAAAGATGTATTAATAAGAACAAAATAGGGAGACAATATTCATGACAAGTATAGTCCTTGTCTCTGTAATTGGTCATATAGTTGTAGCAAATATTTGTAATTACTTTCTTTCACTAAACTTTTTGTATTCCTTTCAGCTCAGTTTGTCATGGTTCTTTTCCTGGTTGGGTAATCCAAACTTTCATTCCTGAAGAGTCTTTGCAATTAGTAGTGCTGCCTGTATTGAGATGATGTAAATTTCCATGGGTATGGTGATGCTAAGAAATGTCCTAAGGGCTCACCTGTATTCCAGACATACTCTTCCTTATCTTCATTGTGTAACAGTATTTCAGTTTCCTTCAACATTCAGAAAACGAAGATCATGGCATCTGGTCCCATCACTTCATGGCAAATAGATGGGGAAACAGTGGAAACAGTGTCAGACTTTATTTTTTGGGGCTCCAAAATCACTGTAGATGGTGACTGAAGCCATGAAGTTAAAAGACGCTTACTCCTTGGAAGGAAAGTTATAACCAACCTAGATAGAGTATTCAAAAGCAGAGACATTACTTTACCAACTAAGGTCCGTCTAGTCAAGGCTATGGCTTTTCCTGTGGTCATGTGTGGATGTGAGAGTTGGACTGTGAAGAAGGCTGAGCGCCAAAGAATTGATGCTTTTGAACTGTGGTGTTGGAGAAGACTCTTGAGAGTCCCTTGGACTGCAAGGAGATCCGGAGATCAACCCTGGGATTTCTTTGGAAGGAATGATGCTGAAGCTAAAGCTCCAGTACTTTGACCACCTCATGTGAAGAGTTGACTCATTGGAGAAGACTTTGATGCTGGGAGGGACTGAGGGCAGGAGGAGAAGGGGATGACCGAGGATGAGATGGCTGGATGGCATCACTGACTCAATGGACGCAACTCTGAGTGAACTCCGGGAGCTGGTGATGGACAGGGAGGCCTGGTGTGCTGCAGTTCATGGGGTCGCAAAGAGTTGGACACAACTGAGAGACTGAACTGAACTGAACTGAACTGTGGTTATCAGAATCAAACATTCTATCCTGCATAATTCCCCCCTTCACTGCCTGTTGATTATTTTGAGGCATCTCCAGGGGCTAGGTGGCAATCTTTACTTTCAGCTCAATAGAATTATTATTGTGTCTCCTAGTAGAACTATTTCTCCCCTGGGAACAAAGACCTCTAGGTCAGCAGAGAATAAGATCATGGCAACAGGCAGCAAAAAATGTTGCTTGTGGCTTACTAAGAATAATAGCAAGTAGTGCCACTTTCATTTCTACCCTTTGGCTCCTGGACACATGAGTCCTGTCTATAGGAGAAACAGAACTGTATATTGGATTTTGATTCTAAACATACACAGTCTTCTAAAGAACCTTGCCTAACCCTGAAACGTATTCCTACTTAATAAGCACTGTAATTAAATCTTTAAAAGGCCATTTCAGTCCTCTACCAAACCAACTGCTTCAGAAATTAAGCCACATGGTAAGACCAGTAACTTCCATGAGCATGGGCCCATTGTTGCACTTCTTTTGTGGTAAAGCGAGTTCATTGATCAGAAGCAATGCCATGTGGAATACCATGATGGTGGATAAGGCATTCTTTAAGAACACAAATGGTAGTTTTGGGTAAAGTAGTTTTGTGCTGGTAAGGAAAATCCATATTCAGAGTAGGTCTTTACTGAGTAAGAACAAAATGATAACCTTTCCATGATGGAAACTGTCCAGTGTAATTAATTTGCCAACAGGTAACTGACTGATCGCTTCAGGGAATTTTGCCACACTAGGGTGAGCATTGGTCTCTGCTGGCAGATTAGGCACTCAGCAGTAGCCGTAACCAGGTCAGCCTTAGTGAGTGGAAATCTGTGTTGCAGAGCCCATGTATAACTTCTATCCTTGCCACTATTGCCACTTTTGTTTGAGAACCCACTAGGCAATCACAGGGGTAGCTAGGGAAAGAGGTTGGCTGGTATTCATAGAACAGGTTATTATAGTCTCTTGATTATCAAATTCTGCTATGCTGAAATCTCTCTTTGGTGAACATTCACAGACAAAAATATCTCCTTCTTTTTTTTTTTTTTTTTGTCATCTGCATATCTTCTTTGATGCTGCTGCTGCTGCTAAGTCACTTCAGTCTTGTCCGACCCTGTGCAACCCCATAGACAGCAGCCCACCAGGCTCCCCTGTCCCTGAGATTTTCCAGGCAAGAACACTGGAGTGGGTTGCCACTTCCTTCTCCAATGCATGAAAGTGAAAAGTGAAAGTGAAGTCACTCAGTCCTATCCGACTCTTTGGGACCGCATGGACTGCAGCCCACCAGGCTCCTCCATCCATGGGGTTCTCCAGGCAAAAGTACTGGAGTGGGGGTGCCATTGCCTTCTTCTTTGATGAGGTGCCTGCTAAGTTGCTTCAGTTGTTTCTGACTCTGCAACCCTATGGACTGTAGCCTGCCAGGTTCCTCTGACTGTGGGATTCTCCAGGCAAGAATACTGGAGTGGATTGCCATTTTCTCCTTCATTGGATGAGGTATCTATTGATACCTCTTGATCACTTTTAATTGGAGTGTTTTCCTATTGTGATGTTAAGCTTTCTTATGTATTTTGGATAAAATTTCTTTAACATATAAGTTTTTGGAGATATCTTCTCCCAGTGGGAGGCTTGCTTGTGTTCCCTTAGTATTTTTCACATAGGAGTTGTTTTTAATTTTACCTCAACTCATCTTTTTTTTTTTTTTTTTTGGCCTCTGGATCATGCTTTTGGTGTCATGTCTAAAAACTCATTGTAAAACTCAACGTCACATAGATTTTTCTGCCATAAAGTTTTAATTTTGTTTTTTCACATTGAAGTCTGTATCCATTTTTTTGCACGTGAATTTTCAACTATTCTAGCATTTGTTGAAAATTTATACTTTTACCTTTAGATTGTTTCGTTTCGTTTTTTCCTTTGTCAAAGTCCAGTTGACTATATTTGTGTAGATCCTTATGGGCTCTCTATTCTGTTTTATTAATCTGTGTGTGTTCACCAAACCTATACTTCTTTTTTTTTTTTTTTAATGATGTGTGTGTGTGTGTGTGTGTGTGTGTGTGTGTGTGTGTGAGTTGCTCAGTTGCTTTGCAACCCCTTGGGTTGTAGCCTGCCAGGTTCCTCTGTCCATGGAGTTCTCAAGGCAAGAATACTGGAGTTGTCATTCCCTTCTCCAGGGGATCTTGCTGGCTTAGGATTTGAATCTGGGTCTCCTGCACTGCAAGCAGACTCTACCATGTGAGCCACCAGGGAAGCCCAGTAATTCTTGAAGTTGTGGATGTGTAATGCCTCTTTTTTTTTTTTTTTTTTAAATTCTTCAGTATTTTGTTGGCTATTCTGGGTCTTTTGCTTTTCCATATAAATGCTATAATCAGTTTTTCCATATCCATGAAACAGCTTGATGAGATTTTTGTAGTTATTGTGTTGAATCTATATGCTGTTTGCAATAATTCACATTTTAAAAATATTAGAGTCCTTTAGTTCATAAATGTGGAATAGCTTCCTATGTGTTTAGATCTTCATTGACTTCTTTCATTAGTTTTACAGTTTTTCTTATATATATTCTGTACATATTTTGCTAGATTAACTCCTAATATTTTACTTTTGGGGACTATCATAAATGGTAATTGAAAAAAATTCAAATTCAATTTTTTTTTTTTCTTGCCAGTATGTAAGAAATAAGTTAATCAATATAAAATCATGGAATTTTATATATTAACTTAGTATTCCATGAACTTTTCATACTCATTTATTAGTTCTAAGAATTTTTGTTTGTTTGTTTCTTGATAAGTATTTGGGATATTTTACATAGACTGTAATGCTATCTCTAAATAAAAAGAGCTGTATACATATATATATATATATATATATATATATATATATATATATATATATTCTTCCTAATTTGCATGGCTTTCATTTCCTTTTCTAGTCTAACTACACTAATTGGGCCTTCCAGTACAATGTTGATAGGAATACTAAGACAGGATATCCTTGACTTGCCCTCAATCTTAAAGGATAAGCATTTTGTTTCTTACCATTAAGTGGGATGTTAATTATAAATAGTTACAGATGTTCTTTATCAAGTTGAGGAAGTTACCACCATTTCTAGGTTTCTGAGTTTTTTATGAATATCAGGCATTGGAATTCATTGATTTTTTTTGTAAATCAATTGTTGTGTTCATAATTTTTCTTCTTCAGTTGGTTAATGTGGTATATTACATGGATTGATTTTCAAATGTTTAACTAGACTTTCATACCTGGAATGAATCACAATTTCTGGTGCTATGTAATTACTTTTATACATCGTTGGAATTATTTCCTAATGTTTTCTTGAAAAATTTTGCATCGATTATTATGAGAAATAATGGTCTTTAGTTGGGCTTTCTTGCAATGTCTTTATCTATGTTTAGTATTAAGGTAATGTTAATCTCAACTGTTCACAGGAAATTAAAAAGTGTACCTCTCACTTCTGTTTTTGGGAAAAGAGAGCTAACAACTAGATTAATTTCTTTCCTAAAGTTTCAGCAGAATTCACCAGTGAATTATTCTGAGCCTTGCATTTCTTTTTGTGTGTGTATGGATATGTGTACACATTTTATCTGTAGGTCTTTGAATTTCTTGGATCTGTGGTCTTACATCTGTTAATCATTCATTACCTCACATATTTCTCTCTTTGTTCCACTTCTGGTATTCCCATTAGGCTTATGTTTCACTGTTTTCATTTGTCCTACATTTTTTTGTTTTTGTTGTTGTTGTTATTAAAAAGTTTATTTGGATCTGAGATACTGTTTATATATTAGTCAACTAATTTTAATATTTTATGCTCCTTTTCCCATCAACGTGGGATAGCTCCTCTAGGCCCTCCTGTGCCTGCTCAGCCACCACTCCTCGGGTTGCTCATCCGGGCACCAGCCCTGTCCTCGGGCAGAGGGTCTAGAGGAGCTATCCCACGTTGAAGATCAGGAAGAGTGGTGGTAAGGAGATACCCCTCGTCCAAGGTAAGGAGCAGCAGCTGTGCTTTGCTGGAGCAGCCGTGAAGAGCTACCCCATGCCCAAAGTAAGAGAAACCCAAGTAAGATGGTAGATATTGCAAGAGGGCATCAGAGGGCAGACACACTGAAACCATACTCACAGAAAACTAGTCAATCTAGTCACACTAGCACCATGGCCTAGTCTAACTCAATGAAACCAAGTCATGCCTGTGGGGCAACCCAAGTAGGGTGGGTCATGGTGGAGAGGTCTGACAGAATGAGGGAATGGCAAACCACTTCAGTATTCTTGCCTTGAGAACCCCATGAAGAGTATGAAAAGGCAAAATGATAGGATACCGAAAGAGGAACTCCCCAGGTCAGTAGGTGCCCAATATGCTACTGGAGATCAGTGGAGAAATAACGCCAGAAAGAATGAAGGGATGGAGCCAAAGCAAAAACAAAATTGTAAAGAGCAATATTGCATAGGAACCAGGAATGTCAGGTCCATGAATCAAGGCAAATTGGAAGTGGTCAAACAAGAGATGGCAAGGGTGAACGTCGACATTCTAGGAATCATTGAACTAAAATGGACTGGAATGGGTGCATTTAACTCAGATGACCATTATATCTACTACTGTGTGCAGGAATCCCTCAGAAGAAATGGAGTAGCCATCACGGTCAACAAAAGAGTCTGAAATGCAGTACTTGGATGCAATCTCAAAAATGACAGAATGATCTCTGTTCATCTCCAAGGCAAACCATTCAATATCACAATTATCCAAGTCTATGCCCAACCAGTGACACTAAAGAAGCTGAAGCTGAATGGTTTTATGAAGACCTACAAGAACTTTTAGAACTAACACCCAAAAAAGATGTCCTTTTCATTACAGGGGCCTGGAATGCCAAAGTAGGAAGTCAAGAAACACCTGGAGTTACAGGCAAATTTGGCCTTGGAATGCGGAATGAAGCAGGGCAAAGACTAATAGAGTTTTGCCAAGAAAATGCACTGGTCATAGCAAACACCCTCTTCCAACAACACAAAAGAAGACTCTACACATGGACATCACCAGATGGTCAACACCAAAATCAGATTGATTATATTCTTTGCGGCCAAAGATGGAGAAGCTCTATACAATCAACAAAAACAAGACCAGGAGCTGACTGTGGTTCAGATCATGAACTCCTTATTCCCAAATTCAGACTGAAATTGAAGAAAGTAGGGAAACCGCTAGGCCATTCATGTATGACCTAAATCAAATCCCTTATGATTATACAGTGGAAGTGAGAAATAGATTTAAGGGTCTAGATCTGATAGATAGAGTGCCTGATGAACTATGTAATGAGGTTCGTGACATTGTACAGGAGACAGAGATCAAGACCATTCCCATGGAAAAGAAATGCAAAAAAGCAAAATGGCTGTCTGGGGTGGCCTTACAAATAGCTGTGAAAAGAAGAGAGACAAAAAGCAAGGAGAAAAGGAAAGATATAAGCATCTGAATGCAGAGTTCCAAAGAATAGCAAGAAGAGATAAGAAAGCCTTCTTCAACAGTCAATGCAAAGTGAGAAATAGATTTAAGGGAGAAATAGATTTAAGGGACTAGATTTCATAGATAGAGTGCCAGATGAACTATAGACAGAGGTTCGTGACATTGTACAGGAGACAGGGATCAAGACTATCCTCCTGGAGAAGAAATGCAAGAAAGCAAAATGGCTGTCCGAGGAGGCCTTACAAATAGCTGTGAAAATAACAGAGACGAAAAGCAAAGGAGAAAAGGAAAGATATAAGTATCTGAATGCAGAGTTCCAAAGAATAGCAAGAAGAGATGAGAAAGCCTTCTTCAACGGTCAATGCAAAAGAATAGAGGAAAAGAACTGAATGGGAAAGACTAGAGATCTATTGAAGAAAATTAGAGATACCAAGGGAACATTTCATGCAAAGATGGGCTCGATAAAGGACAGAAATGGTATGGACCTAACAGAAGCAGAAGATATTAAGAAGAGGTGGCAAGAATACATGGAAGAATTGTACAAAAAAGATCTTCATGACCCAATAATCATAATGATGTGATCACTAATCTAGAGCCAGACATTTTGGAATATGAAGTCAAGTGGGCCTTAGAAAGCATCACTACGAACAAAGCTAGTGGAGGTGATGGAATTCCAGTGGAGCTGTTTCAAATCCTGAAAGATGATGCTGTGAAAGTGCTGCACTCAATATGCCAGCAAATTTGAAAAACTCAGCAGTGGCCACAGGACTGGAAAATGTCAGTTTTCATTCCAATTTCAAAGAAAGGCAATGACAAAGAATGCTCAAACTACTGCACAATTGTAGTCATCTCACACGCTAGTAAAGTAATGCTCAAAATTTTCCAACCCAGGCTTCAGCAATACGTGAACCGTGAACTCCCTGATGTTCAAGCTGATTTTAGAAAAGGCAGAGGAAACGGAGATCAAATTGCCGACATCTGCTGGATCATGGAAAAAGCAAGAGAGTTCCAGAGAAACATATATTTCTTCTTTATTGACTATGCCAATGCCTTTGACTGTGTGGATCACAATCAACTGTGGAAAATTCTGAAAGAGATGGGAATACCAGACCACCTAAACTGCCTCCTGAGAAATCTGTATGCAGGTCAGGAAGCAACAGTTAGAACTGGACATGGAACGACAGACTAGTTCTAAATAAGAAAAGGAGTATGTCAAGGCTGTATATTGTCACCCTGCTTATTTAACTTATATGCAGATTACATCATGAGAAACGCTGGACTGGAAGAAACACAAGCTGGAATCAAGATTGCCGGGAGAAATATCCATAACCTCAGATATGCAGATGACACTACCCTTATGGCAGAAAGTGAAGAGGAACTAAAAAGCTTCTTGATGAAAGTGAAAGAGGAGAGTGAAAAAGTTGGCTTAAAGCTCAACACTCAGAAAACGAAGATCATGGCATCTGTCCCATCACTTCATGGGAAATAGATGGGGAAACAGTGGAAACAGTGTCAGACTTTATTTTTTTGGGCTCCAAAATCACTGCAGATGGTGACTGCAGCCATGAAATTGAAAGATGCTTACTCCTTGGAAGAAAAGTTATGACCAACCTAGGTAGTATATTCAAGAGCAGAGACATTAGTTTACTGACTAAGGTCCGTCTAGTCAAGGCTATGGTTTTTCCTGTGGTCATGAATGGATGTGAGAGTTGGACTGTGAAGCAGGCAGAGCACCCAAGAATTGTTGCTTTTGAACTGTGGTGTTGGAGAAGACTCTTGAGAATCTCTTGGACTGCAAGGAGATCCAACAGGTCCATTCCAAAGGAGATCAACCCTGGGATTTCTTTGGAAGGAATGATGCTAAAGTTGAAACTCCAGTACTTTGGCCACCTCATGTGAAGAGTTAACTCATTGGAAAAGACTTTGATGCTGGGAGGGATTGGGGGCAGGAGGAGAAGTGGACAACCGAAGGTGAGATGGCTGCGTGGCATCACGGACTCGATGGACATGAGTCTGAGTGAACTCCGGGATATGGTGATGGACAGGGAGGCCTGGTGTGCTGCGATTCATGGGGTCGCAAAAAGTCGGACATGACTGAGCGACTGAACTGAACTTCCCATCAAACCTTGGAAGGTTTCTTGGTTTTCTTGAAAGAAACTGCATGAGAAGTCATGCTGAAGGTCTTCTTGCCTTTCATATTCCACAATTTGAATGTGATATAACTAGGTGTATGTGTATGTTGTGTGTGTGTGTGTGTGTGCTGTATAGCCTTTATTATATTGATATATCTTACTTCTGTGCCCACTTTCTGGAGAGTTAAACCATAATCTGGTGTTTAATTTTGTCAAAAGCTTTTCTGCTTTGATTGAGAATACCATATGGTTTTTATTCTTCAATTTATTGATGTGATGTATCACACTTATTGATTTGTGGATACTGAAAAATCCTTGCATTCCCTGGTATAAATCCCACTTGATCATGGTGTATGATCTTTCTAATGTATTGAATTTGGACTGGTAGTATTTTATCCATCTGTTTTTATGTATCATTTGAAGCCTGTGCTTTCTTACTGAATTTCTGTCTATATAATATGTCCACTGATGAAAGTGGGGTTTTAAAGTACTCCACTATTATTATGTTACTGCTAATTTCTCCTTTTATCACTGTTCAGTCCAGTTCAGTTCAGTTCAGTTGCTCAGTCGTGTCTGACTCTTTGCGACCCCATGAATTGCAGCATGCCAGGCCTCCCTGTCCATCACCAACTCCTGGAGTTCACTCAGACTCGCGTCCATCGAGTCCGTGATGCCATCCAGCCATCTCGTCCTCAGTCATCCCCTTCTTCTCCTGCCCTCAATCCCTCCCAGCATCAAAGTCTTTTCCAATGAGTCAACTCTTCGCATGAGGTGGCAAAAGTACTTCAGTTTCAGCTTTAACATCATTCCTTCCAAAGAAATCCCAGGGTTGATCTCCTTCAGGATGGACTGGTTGGATCTCCTTGCAGTCCAAGGGACTCTCAAAAGTCTTCTCCAACATCACACAGTTCAAAAGGATCAGTTCTTTGGCGCTCAGCCTTCTTCACAGTCCAACTCTCACATCCATACATGACTACTGGAAAAACCATAGCCTTGACTAGACGGACTGTTAGTATTTGCCTTACATATCGAGGTGTTCCAATGTCAGGTGCATAAATATCTACAATTGTTATATCTTCTTCTTGGATTGATCTCTTGATCATCATGTAGTGTCCTTCCTTGTCCTTGTCCTTCTCTTATAATAGCCTTTATTTTAAAGTTTACTTTGTCTGATATGAGTGTTGCTGCTCCAGCTTTCCTTTGATTTCCACCTGAATGAAACATCATTTTCTACACCCTCACGCAGTTCTCTTACATTCTTGAATATTCTGTGCCCCCCACTTCTTGTTTTTCTTATCATTTCAGTTTGGAAAGTTTTTATGGAAATATTTTCAAGCTCACTGATTCTTTTCTGGGATAAATTCCATCTACTAATAAGTCTATCAAAGGCATTTTCCATTTTTTTATTACAGTGTTTTAGACTTCATACACTTATTTTTGATCTTTTATTTGCGTTTCTGTCTCTCTTATTATATTATTTATCAGTTCTTTCATGTTGTCCACTTTTTCTATTAGAGCCCTTAAAATATTAATCATAATTACTACATTTCCTTTTGGGCAATTCCAACATCTGTGTCATAACTGATTCTGATGTTGTTTTTTACTCTTTTGACTCTGGTTTTTCTTCTCCTTTCATTATGCCTCATCAGGTTTTTGAAGCTGACCATGATGTAATAAGAAGAGTTTTGTTGTGAGGCTTCATGCTAATATAGCTAGGGTTAATTTAACCATGTCTAATGTTTATTGTGGAGAAGGCAATGGCACCCCACTCCAGTACTCTTGACTGCAAAATTCCATGGACTGAGGAGCCTGGTGGGCTACAGTCCATGGGGTCACAAAGAGTCGGACATGACTGAGCGACTTCACTTTCACTTTTCACTTTCATCCATTGAAGAAGGAAATGGCAACCCACTCCAGTGTTCTTGCCTGGAGAATCCCAGGGACAGGGGAGCCTGGTGGGCTGCCGTCTATGGGGTCTACAGAGTCGGACATGACTGAAATGACTTAGTAGCAATGTTTATTGTGGGGCTTCGCTGGTGGCTCAGATGGTAAAGAGTCTGCCTGCAATGCAGGAGGCCTGGGTTTAATCCATGCATTGGGAAGATCCCCTAGAGAAGAGAATGACAACTCACACCAGGATTCTTGCCTGGAGAATCCCATGAACATAGGAGCCTGGAAGTCTATAGTCCAAGGGGTCACAAAGAGATAGCATGATTGAGTGACCAGTTGTAGGTGCCAGAGGCTTCTCAAGTTCCTCAAGTGACTGTTTTGACCCTTCTGTTAAATTTATGCTTACTCTTTATAGGAGTATATAGGCCATTGTTATTTTACTTGATCCCTATTAATTTGGTAAAATTTGTGGAAAGGGAAGCATACCAGAATTCTAAAGTGTTCTAAAAGCACTCATGATTTAAACTCAGGTGTTTAGTGGGCCTGTACCACTAGGCTGTGACCATGACCATTGTCTCTTACCTTATCCCCCAGTTCCAATTTAGGGCAGATAGGTAGGATAGAGCTGTTTAGATTGAAGAAGTGCCTTTCCTGAACATGGGACAAAGCTCTGGTAAAATTTTTTCCCTTGAAATGATGGTCCTTGTTGTAAACAACACTTTGTAATTATTGAACAATATTTATTTCTCCCCAAACCATCAGCACTGCCAAAGGCAGGAGGGTATCTGTCTTAGGTCTCAAACACGTGCTCCTTACAAGGTTCATGAAAATTCTTGAAAGCATGAGGGCCCACAAATACTGAAGCTCTAGTAGTTTCTCTCTTTCATTATTATATATACTCAGACTTCAGCAGTTCATCAAAATTACCATTAAAATGTTGCTACCAGCTTAGGGTTCCATTAAATTCTGCTTCAAATAAGCAAGTTTTGGCTATAAGTTCTGGATTCAGCTGTCTTTCCATTTTTTCCAATGGTGGTTTTCCTTGGGTGGGTCCAAGAAAAGTTATTGACTTTCAATTTGTTCAACTTTTTCTTATTGTAAGAACAGCTAAGATAAGACCTAGCTCTTTACATGGCATGTGTGTGTGTGCTTCATAGCTCAGTCATGTCCAACTCTTGCAGCCCCATAGACTGTAGCCTGCCACGATCTTCTGTCCATTGGATTCTCCAGGCAAGAATATTGGAGTGGGTTGCCATTTCCTTCTTCATTACATGGTATAATTCTATTCAATTAACTTTTGAATTTCTCCTAATCTGCTAAAGGTTACTGTAGCATGCAATTTACAATATTTCTGTGAGGAAAACTATTAATTGCTAACATTTATGGATCACTTACTATGTGTCAATGAAGTATGGCTCTAAGTATTTGACACAAATTGATTTAGTCTTTGCAACAACCTATAGAATAGTGGTGACTCATATTATCTTATTACAGACATAAAAGTTGTGACCAGAAAGATTAAATAACATCATATATTATAAGTGGTGTGCAATTGAGATTTACACATAGAAGACCATGTGAAATTAATGTGCTATAGAAATATATACTTACTATTTGTGATGTTTAATTTTATGAAATTTAATTTTGTTAAGTGCCAAGACATTTGAAAAAAAAAAAAAAACATACTGGGTCTCTGTAAGGGTGTTTCTAGATGAGCTTAACATATTGAATCTATAGAGCGAATAAAGCAGATTGATCTCCTGAGTACAAGTGGACCTCATCTATTTACTTTAAGAAATGAAAAGAACAAAAATGTTAAGACAGAATTCTTCTTGCCTGACTGTTTAAGCTTTCATGAGCCTTTTCTAGACTTTGGACTTGAACTGAAACATGGGTTCCCCTTGGCAAGTCTATCAGCTTTTAGACTGGAACTTACATCAATTTCTTATAATCGATTTCTCTGTGTATTTCTGTCTTTCTCTCTCTCTCTCTCTTTCACTATCTATCTATTATAGCTTTTTCTCCAGAGAAATCTAATACACCATTCTTGTCCAATCCATGATTATTTAATTCATCCACTCATTTAGTTATCTATTCATTTGTATGATAAGACTTAATTAGAACCCTATCTCAAAAACCTTAAAGGACAATATTGATAAAATTGAGCATATCAAATTAACTTTCCAAAAAGCAAAAATAACATAATCAATGTCACAAGAAAAATAATTCGCTGTATGAGAAAATTATTTGCAAGATAGAAGTTTTGAATTCCACAACTCCCAGAAGTAAGTAAGTGTTAGTCACTCAGTTGTGCCTGACTCTTTGCAACCCCATGGACTGCAGCCCATCAGGCTCCTCTATCCATGAGATATTCCAGGCAGGAATACTAGAGTGGGTCGCCATTTCCTTTTCCAGGGAATCTTCCTGACCAAGGGATTGAACTGGGGTCTCCTGCACTGCAGGCAGATTCTTTACTGACTGAGCTACAAGGTAAACAACTTACAGAAGTTTTTAAAAATCAATAAGAAACAAACACCACACAAGAGAATACTGAAGAGTAAAAGCAGTATGCTTAGAATAAGGAAGTATAAATTTTGAATAGACATAAGAAAAGTTCCTCTAAGATTGTCTTACATAATAATTATAAGATTTTCTATTTTAAAGAGAAACTATAGTTTGAAATATAATGTGTATTCATGCAAACTCCTCTTTGGGAGAGAGAAATTTGCTAATATGCATACATATGCAGACATACACAATCTCCCACAGCAATTTTATGACCATAACTGTAATATATAAATTTACTGCTATTAGATTTGCTATAGATCTCACATAAATAAGACAAAGTAATTTTGCTAGCAATTTAATTTTTAAAAAGGAATCAGAAATTAAAATTCCTTTTTATGCATAACATCTACATTATGCACATTAACTTTAACTGAAGAGAGTATGTCTGTTGTTTGTGTAAGCTTTATATTATTATATGACCCACACTAAGAAAGACATTAGATACAAAAAAAGGAGCATATTTCCTGTCATCAAGAATTTTAGAGTTTAATGAGGTCCAAATGGAAATCATAGACAGAATTTTTTAAAAATGAAAACCCTCCAGTGAACAGAAAAATTGATATACAGCCTCATACTTTTGGCTGTCAAACATACTGGAATAAGGCTTGTGCATGGGGACACATAAGAGAGTCTTGAGAGATGCAGCTGAAGTGACAGATGTGGTTCAGATCATAAAGTTTTGTGTGTGTGTGTGTGTGTGTGTGTGTGTGTAATATTTGACTTGTACTCTAGAGCATAGAGAAATCCTTGATGGATTTTAAGCATGGAAGTGAAATTATTAAATTTAATTTTTAAAAAAAGACTGATATTTGTATACAAAAGACTAGAAAATGTAGATTCTGCAATGCATTCATATAAAAATCCAGTGATATAAATAATGGTTTAAATGGCAATGACTATGAACAAGAAGAGGACACAGAGAAGGAATTTCAAGGAACAAATGGTCAACTCTTTCACATATTACTAAAAAAATAAGAAGGATAGTAGTTATGTTTTCTTGTTTCAGGAACAGAATTATTGAAGATGTTGGTAAGAACAATTTCATTAATGAAATAGAACCATTGATAAGATTCACATTGAGAAGTTACAGAAGGAGAAAAAGTATAATCCATAAGTCTAGATTCCTTTTTCAAGAAGTATATCTGAAGAGAGGAATATTTTTGTGATATTGAGAGGGGACAAAGTGACAAATTAATATTCTTATGTTTGGAGAGGCTGGTGAAGGTTATTCATGGAGAAGAAGGCCTCAGGGATCAAGGAGAGGCTGGGAAAATAAGGAACAAATATCTTCCACTGAGATGAGGGAAAATTGAGAACACCTTGTGTGTACATTGAAGATTAATGGTCAGTGTTTGGCAATTAAAGAATTTTATGCCCTATGTTCATTCTTTTATCTCTGAGGCACAAAGCAATTTTATTTTTTAAATGGAAGTAGGAGGGAAGGCAGGGTTAACTTTGTGTTCTCTGAAAATAGAGATTCAGTACATTATTCACATATTTTACTTAAAGCATAAACCCTATGAAGAAAGTGAGTTGATTCTCTGTAGCACTCATATTTGGCGTTATAAGCATAGCAAGACATTGAGAAAGGTAGCTGATACATTTCCTCAATCATTCCAATCACTTAGAATTTAAAAACAATACATCAGCATTGTCCATTCATATCACAACAGAAGCTCCTTATATTCCAAGAAAAATATATCAGCCCAGGTTCAATGCATGATACTGGATGCTTGGGGCTGGTGCACTGGGATGACCCAGAGGGGTGGATGGTACGGGGAGGGAAGAGGTAGGGGGGGTTCAGGATGGGGAACACGTGTATACCTATGGTGGATACATGGTGATGTATGGGAAAACCAATACAATATTGTAAAGTAATTAACCTCCAATTAAATAAATTTATTAAAAAATAAAAACATATGGAAAATTATAGAAATTATGGTGGAAAGATCCTTAAGGAGTATTTAAGCCCACCAAATATCCTGACAACCCAACATCCACTTGATATGCAGAGAAAAATCTATTACAGTAAGACATACTGCCAAGCATTAGGCTCAACTTTTCCTATTTAAAAATCAATAAAACATTCACATTGCAGGAAATGTGATAAATATATTTATGAAAGAATAAAACTTTTTCATATGAAAATAGCATAGGTTCTCTAAAATCTATAGCTATATTGATAAATAGATGAATCCATTGTAAATGTAAAATATTATCTGTTTAAGTCAATGGCTATAATTAATTTGCTAAGGCTATTTTAACTTTTCTTATGTTGATCATTTTTGTTCTTTAGGTTTCATCAGTAAAGCAAGAATATCTTGTCCTCTATTGTAGCTCATATAGAAAAATGTTATTTCTATGTTTCCTGAAGCAAAAAGAGAACAATAACAGCAGAACAGAAAGGGGGAAAAAGAGCGAATATAGTATACATTGGCCTCTAATCAAAAGGGAAAGAAGAATAAGTAATTTTTGCCACTGCTGCTGCTGCTAAGTCACTTCAGTCATGTCCGACTCTGTGCCACCCCATGGACAGAAGCCCACCAGGCTCCCCCATCCCTGGGATTCTCCAGGCAAGAACACTGGAGTAGGTTACCATTTCCTTCTCCAATCCATGAAAGTGAAAAGTGAAAGTGAAGTCGTTCAGTTGTGTCCGACTCTTCGTGACCCCATGGACTGCAGCCCATCAGGCTCCTCCATCCATGGGATTTTTACCACAGATAGCTTTAAATTCCTTTTCCTGTGCAAAGTCTTCCTAAAACTCTGAACTGCATGTGGACATGTTTGTTTAATTTTATGAAGTACCAGAGTACATATCCTGGTACAGTACCTTGCTATAGCCTTTTATTTTGTCATTTTTATAGACTAAAAGAAAGGCCAGAATTTACTTTTATTCCTTGTAAGATTTTAGTTATATCAATTATACTTATTGAACATTTTGTTGAGAGCTTCCAGGAGCAGCAATAATACGTATTTGTAGTTTTTGGATTTCAATCAAAGACATAGTAATATAAATAGTTTAGATTCATCAGTATTATTCCTGGTTCTATTGGTCAGGGTTCCATCATAAACAAAACTATACTGTGAGAAGTAGCTCACACAATTTTGGAGGCTAAGAAGCTTCACAGTCTGCTGTCTGTTAGCTCGAAGTTTAAGAAAGACAGGGGTGTAATTTAATTTAAGTCCAAACACCAGAGAACCAGGGGAATCAACGTGGGGCCAGAAGATGGGTGCAAAGAGAGTAAATTTTCCCTCCCTCTATCTTTTAATTTTGTTTAGACCCACAACAGACTGGATGATGCCAACCCTCACTGATCTTCTTTACTTGATCTACAGATACAAATGCTAATCTACTCCAGTAACACCTTCATGGATACACCCAGAAATAATCTTTTACTAGTCATCCAGGCTGGAGAAGACAATGGCACCCCACTCCAGTACTCTTGCCTGGAAAATCCCATGGATGGAGGAGCCTGGTAGGCTGCAGTCCATGGGGTCGGGAAGAGTCGGACACGACTGAGCAACTTCACTTTCATTTTTTACTTTCATGCATTGGAGAAGGAAATGGAAACCCCCTCCATTGTTCTTGCCTGGAGAATCCCAGGGATGGGGGAGCCTGGTGGGCTGCCGTCTATGGGGTTGCACAGAGTCGGACTGAAGCGACTTAGCAGCAGCAGCAGTCATCCAGGCATCCCTCATGCCAGCCAAGTTGACACAAAAGATTTACCATCACATCAGCCAATAAGAATGAACAAAAGTGGTTCCTTTCTTTCTGTTCTGACATACCTATCCACTTTAAGTATCCAAGACTGATAGGAACCACTTCATCACAGTATTCTGAAATCTAATCAAACTTAAACCCATACACAAGCACATACTATACAGTAGTCCCTGGGCCAGATATTTCATGTAAAATCTTTACTTCTCATAAATTAGAACAATATAAGGAAGTAGTCTTGTCATCCCAACTTACAAAACAACAATCCTAGACTTAAAGATATAAATATTAAGTAACTTGACCAAGGTTACATCATTGTTAAATGGCTGAGCTCAAATTTATGTTCATATTTGTCCAACTACAGAAATCTATGCTAAATTTATTACAAACACAATGAATATATGTGTTGCTTTGAATACAAGAGTTAATTCCAACGCTGAAGAGAATTTGGTCATTAGACATATTACTGACTCATATCCAGAAGATAAGATAGACTGACCAACCAGTGGCCTCACACACAGAGAGCAAGATTGCTGAGGAACAGATACCACATGGTGAATCGATAAAAGTTCTGAAGATATGAACTTAAAATTTCCTCCATAAAAGGCACTTACCAACCACTGAATTATTAATACATTTAGGTGAAAGTGAACAAATTAGCTGTCACTGTTTCAATTTAAAAATTAGAGGGTAATAGTAGACCATTGGAGTAAAATTAGACAAGATCTAAAATAAATTTCAGGTCTATGAATAAAATGTAAGAAGAATCTACCAAAAGCTTGGAGAAAAATTGAAAGTTTGCGGGGAGTGGGGGCAGTGGAGAGGGAAAGAGAGATTCCTGTAATTGATGCTAAGATACCAACACACACAAAGTTACGCCCTGAAATGTCATATTTGTGGGAATTAACATTGCTCTGATTATTTTCAAATTAGCCTGAAACAGACTTGAGAGAAAGTTGGTAAATTTTCATATATGTATTTAAAGGCTTGGATTTTTTTCATTTGTCTGATTTTTAGAATTTAATTTAGCATTTAATTCCAGAAAAAAAATAAATCGCATTTATGACTTGTTTTACAAAAGAACATTTGAAATAACCCAAAGTACTTATACCTTAAAATTTTAATGTCAATGCCTTAAGTTGCAAATTAATCAATGTTAAATTTTTCCAATCTCTCACATATTTTTTTTTTTTTGTCTAGTTAGTTTTAGTCAAGATAAAAAGGTCAAAGCTTTGTCTCTGAAGACATTAAGTCTCTCTTTTTAAGTTTCACTTTGAAATAATTATAGTTTCACAGGAAGTTACAAATAAATATATAAGGAGGTCCCATGTACTTTTACCCAGCTTTTCCAAATGATAGTTATTGCAGAACTACAGGACAGTGTCAAAACCAGGAAATTGACACTGGTATTATCCACAGAGGTTATTCAGGTTTCGTGTGCATATTTTTCATACACTTTTGTGTGTGTATATTTGTGTAGGTCTACAAAATTTTATCACTTGTATAGTTTTGTGTGACTGCCACTATAATCATGAAACTTAACTGTCCGTCACCAGAGTCTTCCTCATGCTACTTATAAATGAATACATTTTCTATGTTTACATCTTTTAATGTTAATGTTTCCATTAATACTTCAAGTGAAGTATTATCAAACAGTTTGTCACTATAAGAACTGTGAATCTTTACTATAACTTTACAAAGAGGAAGTATGTAGTCATTCCTTGCTAAATAACTGTATCTTTTATGATAATGCAACTATGTGGCTTTCTGAAATTGATTTCACTGGAAGTATAAGTAAACTTCTTGGGTGTTTCCAAGTGTATTTTGAACTTCATCTGATTTCTCTTCACTTAACTGTGTCAGTGTCATGTATTGTACTGTGTTATGACTGTATTTGTATAAGCAAGAACATAATGGAGGGAATTGTATCATTGAGATCCTCTCAGTTTAAGAATGGTAGCCAAACTGCAAAGGATGGGTTATTCTATAATCATGTGTTATAAGCTATTTTGCATCATTAATTTCTTTGTGTAGTCATCAAAAGGAGCTAGAAAATAATTACCTTTTTAAAAGGTTATGTCTTTATAATTTCATCTCAAGTTAAAAAGATTTCTGCTGCATCATTCAAATGCTTAAGAGGTGTGACTTCAATAAATGTTGCTATATCTCAGATATGAAGCTATTTTGAATTCAACTGAATTCGTGACTGGACAATAAGCTTTTCTCTTCTCTATTCTAAGAATCAATGCTTTAAAATAACATTTTACTATTGAACATTTTATTTATTTAAAAAAATTCAAATTGTAGAAGGACCATGGATATTTTTACTGTGAACAATTCTGTCCTTTTTCAGACAATGGTGTCCAGTGGCTAAAAGAAAACAAAATAACCCTACAAACTGTTAGAAAATCTAACAGTGTGGCATTCAAGCAGATATAAATCTCAGGCTACACTAGAAAAAAAAAAAAAAAAAAAAACACTGAACTCTAAATACTGACTTGTCAGTATCTAGGAAATCAGAAATCAAGTCAATCAATATTTAATGGAAGGAGCTCCCATTCCATTTCATAGTTGCAGATGTGTGAGGGTTTTTTCCAAAAAAATTATTTATAGATTTGTTAAAGATATAAAACATAGAGACACTTAGTCAATTTTCCTTTCTATTGTAATTTCCAATAATATGAGGCAAAATGCTGACTTTGAGTAATAAAGGAAATTTAGCTGTTCTGCTGCTGAGTAGTCTTCTATGTCCATATAGTAGGACTTAGCATTCCCACAAAGGCACACTCATACAATAGTCTAAGAACTTCTGAGTTTAAAGAAATAAAAAATAATTATATATTTTTGTGAATTTCAGCTAGCTCAGTGGTGTGACTGAATCTAGCCGTTACTATCAGTTATACTAAAAGCTTTCCTTAAGTACTTCTAGTGTTATTATTAATATCACACATACATAAAATACTTTCATCTTCCCTTGTGGCTCAGCTGGTAAAGAATCCACCTACAATGCCAGAGACCTGGATTTGATTCCTAGACTGGGAAGATCCCCTGGAGAAGGGAAAGGCTACCCAATCCAGTGTTCTGGCCTGGAGAATTTCATGAGGTTGCAAAGAGTCAGACACAACTGAGTGACATTCACTTCAAGTACTTCTAGTGTTGTTATTAATATCACACATATATAAAATACTTTCATCTCCTTCTGCAGGTTTAGATAACATGTCAAATGGTGTCTTTCTAAGGAAAATATAATATCCCACATTTTCTCTATCACTGATTTAAGGGTTTTTTTCTTCAATCCTTGGTTTTCCCATATTTTTACTTCTCTTTTCTTTCCCATTCAGACCACCCTTTTCTTTCAAGATACTATTTCATAAATGCAGCATCACTTGTCTTGACACATTATTGCCTCGTCATATCAAGCTTTCAGTATGTTCTTCAACTCGGATTCCAGTTCTAAGAAAACACCTTTTGTCTCTAATAGAATGTTACCTTATCATCATTTTAGTCATTTTACACTATTTTTTCTTTAGTCTCTTCCACATAATGGTTAATTCCAAAAACTAAAGCAGAAAAAGGTGATTGCAATGCTACAAGTGTTTACTAAGATTCCACTTAATCTTCAGACCTTGCTAAGCTCTGTGGATATAAAAAGAGAAACATAGGAAAGATTTTCTGATGCTGATCCATGCTACTGTAAATAGTACTGAAACCACAGTATTCAATGTCCATTAGTCCCCTGTCACATAATTACCACCTGCTTTGTACAGCACTATACTAAATATTTTGAAGTGGTAATATGAGTATATGGGTTTATAATGACAATACAGTCAGATGAAGCCAGATAACATCATCGAGTGAACAATCTAAGGTACAAATATAAGCAGAAAATGATTAACAAGATATAGACCATATCAATCACTTACTTTGTGCCTGAGACTTTGAAAATATCATCTCACTTAATCCTCACAGCATTCTAAGTTTACTACCATTACAATCTATGTTTACAAATGAAAGGAACCACACTGTGGATTATACATCTTTATGCATTATACTTCTGGAGGAGAAAATGGCAACACACTCCAGTGTTCTTGCCTGGCAAATACCATGGACAGGGGAGTATGAAGGGTTACAGTCATTGGGGTCACAAAGAATTGGACATGACTGAGTAACTGAGCACATGCATTATGCGGGGCTTGAAACCAATCCATCTTTACCTTTTGATAACATCTATGCTCATAATCAATGTATTTTTCCTGTATCAAGGTGCAGGGATCCAAAATATGCCAATTTGCCAATTAATGGAAATATTTCTGTGACATAATATGCTATGCAATAATAAGATAGGTTTTAGATGGCACAAATGACAACTAGGGATATTTTACAATCACAACTTGCATTTCATTCCTATTTGAGAGTCATTTAGCCTTTCCTTCAATACTCTCAATAGAAGAGACCTAACTTCCTTGCATTGCTGATTATTTCATTATTAGTCATTCATGTCCATTAATTTGTTCATTGATTCAACATTAGTTTTGGAAGAACTTTTATGTGAAGGGCAGCCCGCCAAGCACTAAAGGAGACATAATGATACATTCAGACACAGATCTACATTCAAGGAGTTATAATTTATTACAGGTTTTTAATTTTTCCTATTTTTTGAATAAAAATTTGCTTCTTAATTATTTTCATATGGCAATCTTATAATGCTTTTGAGAGCAAAGGAGAATGACTTCTACATGGCAGCCCTCCAGATAAATGAAAAAAAAAGTAATCTCTCCTTAGTCTCACACTTCTATAAGCTAATCATTTTTGAATCCATCAAATTAGCCCACTACCATCCATATTGGTATCATTTTTATGTAGTATAAATTTTAAAGATGTGGAATTTCAAACTAAAAACAGTATTCTAGATGTATGTTGATTGGTACTAACTATAATGAGAACTATATTTCTCATAATTTTAATATTAAACTATTAATGCAACTTAAATATATATTTCATTTGTAACATGTCACTCTCATGTTTCATGTCAATCAGCTCAATTGCTCAGTAGTGTCTGACACTTTGTGACCACATGGACTCCAGCACTTCAGACTTCCCTGTCCATCATCAGCTCCCAGCTTTCTCAAACTCATGTCCATCAAGTTGGTGATGCCATTCAACCATCTTGTCTTCTGTCGTCCCCTTCTCCTTCTGCCTTCTATCTTTCCGAGCATCAGGGTCTTTTCCAAGCAGTCAGTTCTTCCCATCAGGTGGCCAGAGTACTGGAGTTTCAGCTTTAGCATCATTTCTTCCAATAAATATTCAGGACTGATCTCCTTCAGAATGGACTGGTTGGATCTCCTTGCAGTCCAAGGGACTCTCAAGAGTCCTGTCCAACGCCACAGGTCAAAAGCATCAAATCTTTGGTGCTCAGCTTTCTTTAAACTCCAGGTCTCACATCCATACATGATTACTGGAAAAACCATAGGTTTGACTAGATGGGCCTTTGTCAGCAAAGTAATGTCTCTGATTTTTAATATGCTGTCTAGGTTGGTCATAACTTTTCTTCCAAGGAGCAAGCGTCTTTTAATTTCATGGCTGCAGTCACTATCTGCAGTGATTTTGGAACCCAAGAAAATAAAGTCTGTCACTGTTTCCATGGTTACCCCATATCTTTGCCATGACGTCCCATGACGTCCCATGACGGGACTGGATGCCATGATCTTAGTGTTTTGAATGTTAGGCTTTAAGCCAGCTTTTTCACTCTCTTCTTTCACTTTCATCAAGAGGCTCCTCAGTTCCTATTCACTTTCTGCCATCTGGGTGGTGTCACCTGCGTATCTGAGGATATTGATATTTCTCCTGGCAATCTTGATTCCAGCTTATGACAAATATAAACACAGATTTTTTTCACCTGGATTATTCCTAAGTGACCACCTGAAAATTAAGTAAAATTTAGGAACATATTTATAGTTTTATATTATCAATTTGTTTAAAATTTTGTGTGATATATTTATTAGTATATTTGTTGTTGTTCAGTCACTAAGTCATGTCTGACTCTTTGCAACCACATGAAATGCAGCACACCAGGCTTTCCTGTCCTTCATGATCTAGAGTTTGCTCAAACAACAAACCATGGTCCATTGGAGAAGGGAATGGCAAACCACTTCAGTGTTCTTGCCTTGAGAATCCCATGAACAGTACAAAATTAGTATATTAGGTAATTTTGAGAATTTATTTAATGTGCTTCAGCAATTTTCAAATTTGTTTTGAACCTCATCAGTAACCTCATTTATATGAACATTTATACACATGAACAAATGCAAAATAATTTAGAATTATCTATTTAATTTTATAATAATATTAGAGAAATGTGGAATAAAGAAAGAATGAGAAGGAGTTGAAGTTTTCTGGACATGTTTTTTCTTCTAAGAAAATCTTGCAGTGGATGCTCTTTGCTATTTTTTATGGATAAATAAACTTGTTTGAGTAACAAAGGTAGTATTTTAATAAAACAAATGAAATAAAAAACTGGGGTTGGAGAATCAAACTGATTCTCCAAAATAATGTATCTTTTTACTTTTATGATTCTTAAAGTATTACTTAATCAACATTTCTAGCTCAGGGTTAAAATAATGTAAAACAGAAAAACTATGCTTTTCCTTCTCCTAATCCTCCACTACATTTTGTGATCAGGTTTCAGGCACAAATAGACCCCCAATATGTAAATGTAGAAGATTCATTTATATACATTTTTCTGTATTTTTTTTAGCAATTTCAGTGTAGTCATATTCTCTCAGTAATACCTCTGTGGTTCAGTGTTCTCAAATCGAATTCTGTGCATCAATTTCAAAACTTCTGCAAAAATATGTGCACTAATAATAGAATGTAAAAAAGAAAAAAAAAAAGAAAAGAAACATCTTCACAGTTCTTTTTCTTATAGGAGATTCTCATATCATGTTTTATTGAATGGTCTCCCAAGATAGTTCTTCATTAAACTGTAGCAAAGTCTAACATATATAACTAATTTTAAATTATTTTATTCTTCAGCAAGTGGTATTTATTTTGGAGTTCTGAAAGAGAATGCTGAAGATGGAGAACCAAGGCTTGTGTCCTTCATCTGTCTCTTCCTCAGCTACAATATGGAGACCTTAATAAGAGAAAAGTTTAGAGTCACGCAAAGAGCACAAACCCGAGCAAATATTTTTAAAAGGGTCAATCCCCATAGGAAGACTCAGCCTAATTATTAACAGCTGTTGTTGTTTTTCAGTCACTCAGTCAGGTCTGACTGTTTGCAACCCCATGGCCTCTCACAGTTCATGCTTCCCTGTCCTTCACCATCTCCCAGAGCTTGCTTAAACTCATGTCCATTGAGTCAGATATGCCATCCAACTATCTTATCCTCTGTCATCCCCTTCTCTTTCAGCCTTCAATCTTTCCCACAATCAGGGTCTTTTCCAGTGAGTCAGCTCTTCACATCAGGTGGACAATGTGCTGGAGTTTCAGTTCCAGCATCAATCCCTCCAGTGAATATTCAAGATTGATTTCACTGAGGATTGACTGGTTTGATCTCCTTGCAGTCCAAGGGACTCTCAAGAGGCTTTTCCAACATCACAGTTTAAAAGCATCAGTTCTCTGGTGTTCAGCCTTCTTTATGGTCCAACACTTACATTCATACATGACTAATGGAAAAACTATAGGTTTGACTATATGGACCTTTGTTGCCAAAGAAATGTCTTTGCTTTTTAATACACTGTCAAGGTTTGTCATAACGTTATTTCCAAGAAGCAAGCGTCTTCAAATTTCACGTCTGCAGTCACCATCTGCAGTGATTTTGGAGCCCAAGAAAAAAAAAGTCACTGTTTCTATTGTTTCCCTATCTATTTGCCATGAAATGATGGGACTGGATGCCATGATCCTGTTTTTGAATGTTGAATTTTAAGTCAGCTTTCTCACTCTCCTCTTTCATCAAGAGGCTCTTTAGTTCCTCTTTGCTTTCTACCATTAGGGTGGTGTCATCTGCATGTCTGAAGTTACTGATATTTCTGCCAGAAATCTTGATTCCAGTTTGTACTCCATCCAGTCCAACATCTCACCTGTGCACGTAAGTTAAGTAAGCAGGGTGACAATATACAGCCTTGAAATACTCTTTTCCAGTTTTGAATCAGTCTGTTGTTCCATGTCCAGTATGAACTGGTGCCGTTTGACTTACATACAGGTTTCGCAGGAAGCAAGTAAGGTCAGCTGGTATTTCCATCTCTTTAAGAATTTTCCACAGTTTGTTGTGATCCACACAGTCAAAGGCTTTAGGATAGTCAATGAAGCAGAAGTAGATCTTTTTTTTTTTTTTTTTTTTTTTTTTAATTCTCTTGCTTTTTCTATGATCCAATGGATGCTGGAAATTTGATCTCTGGTTCCTCTGCCTTTTCTAAATCCAGATTGAACATTTGGAAATTCTCAATTCATATACTGTTTAAGCCTACTTGGAGAATTTTGAGCATTACTTTGCAAGCATTTGGAATGAATGCAATTGTGCAGTAGTTTGAACATTATTGACAGTGCCTTTCTTTGAGATAGGAATAAAAACTGACTTTTTCCAGTCCTGTGGCCACTGCTGAGTTTTTCAAATTTGCTGGCCTATTGAGTGCAACACTTTCACAGCATCATCTTTTAGGATTTGAAATAGCTCAACTGGAACTCCATCACCTCCACTAGCTTTGTTCATAATGATGCTTCCTAAAGCCCATTTGACTTTGCAGTTGAAGATGTCTGGCACTGAATGATCACACCATCATGGTTATCTGGGTCATTAAGATCTTTTTAGTATAGTTCTTCTGTGTATTTTTGCCACCTTTTATTAATATCTTCTGCTTCTATTAGGTTCCTACTGGTTTGTGTACTTTATTGTGTCCATCTTCACATGAAGCATTCCCTTGGTATCTCTAATTTTCTTGAAGAGATTTCTAGTCATTCCCATTCTGTTGTTTTCTTCTATTTCTTTGCATTGTTCATAGAAAGGCTTTCTTACCTTCCCTTGCTATTCTTTGGAACTCTGAATTCAGGTAGGTGTACCTTTCCTTTTCTCCTTTTTCTTTCACTTCTCTTCTTCTCTCAGCTATTTGTAAGTCCTCCTCAGACAACTATTTTGCCATTTTGCATTTCTTTTCCTTGGGGATGATTTTGATCACTGCCTCCTATAAAATGTTATGAAATTCCATCCATAGTTCTTCAGGCACTCTATCAGATCTAACTTCTTGAATCTATTTGTCACTTCCAGTGTATATTTGTAAGGGATTTGATTTATGTCATACCTGAATGGCCTAGTGGTTTTCCCTATTTTCTTCAATTTATTTCTCTTATAAATTAGAGATAAGATTCTTGAGGGAAGAGCCCCTGACACAGGGCATGGCAAACTACTCCAGTATTCTTCCATGGAGAATCCCACGTACAGAGGAGACTGGTGGGCTATAGTTCATGGAGTGGCAAAGAGTCTGACATCACTGAGCAACTAACACTTTCACTTTCTCTTTTCATGTTTAATAAACATTTACATTTTATTCATATGTCAAATAGACATTTACTTTTACAAAGGACCATATGTGGCAAGCAATCTTCTAGGTATGAAGTTAACCCTACCAATAGAAAAAGATATGAACCTGGCCTTATACAGTTGCCAATCTAATGAAAATAAATATAAGTAAAATAATTATGTAATTCTGTATTTTGCTAAGTGATTGAGGGGAAATGAAAGAGTGCTGAGTGATAATTATGGTGAGGGAAGTCTTCACTGAAGAGCTTATATTTCAGAAAACACATGAAGGATTAATAGGAATTAAACAGGTCATGAGTAAAGCAAAACCATACTCTAGACACATGGAATAATGAGAATTAAATTCATGAAACAAGAAATGATTTTGGAACATTAGAGTGACTGAATTATTATTGCTATAATTTAAAACTAATTTATTATTTATATATTTGAAATTATTGAAACTATTTATTTGGAAAGTAAAAATGAGTTACAACACTATTTAAATAATGATTTGGTTTCTTCCTATGTACATCTTTTTGCACACCTGGCTATCTAATTTTGTAGCAATAATTTCACAGATGCAATTATTAATTAGACTTAACAAGGCCAAAAGAGAAGACTCTTCTTAAACCAGGCAGTAAGTTTGATAAAGCAATTCTCATATGTAACTCACTATTTTCTGTCCTTTCCTGGGTCTCGGGCTTTGGAAGGAATTAAGTGACTTTATTTGGTTTATGTTCCCCACAAGAGTTTCTAGCCTCAAACCCCATCAGATTCTATGAAGTGTTTAACCAAAATTGTCTCTTAAGCAGTTGATTACCTAAGTTTCTTCTTTCAGAGATGGCTGTTTTCATCAGCAACTTTATTCACTTCTAGCAAATATGTTAGTTGTTCTCTGTGACTATTCCCAATGTCTCTTACTGGTTCTTTCTGTTACTTTTGACAGTTCCCAGCAGCTGTCAGTAGCATTGCTCCCTGGGGGTCACAGATCTCAGAAGCTCTTACCAGAAGTTCTTCAGCAGCTCCTCCTGAGAGTCTCAACAGGGTCTCAGAAACAACCTCTAATGGTAACTATCTGCAGCATGATTCTTTAAAAACACACATCTGAAGGAGCTGCTTCAAACTGCTTTACACTTGCATTAGGGAAACAGCTCTCTGGGTCCCCAGCTGTTCCTCTTCTCATAGAGCTTTTAGGGAAATTTTTGCATTTTGAAAATCCTTGACATGTAAAATAGGATACGGCATATCTATAAACTACCTGCTGATCAGACATTCAGTAAATTTGCTAACCTTATTTATGAAGAGAGGGTAGAGCTAGAAAGCCAGCCAGTTTACCAACTGAATTGGAAAAACAGACTGGGTGGGGCTAAATAATAAGTGGGAGAACAATTCATGTTCTCTGACTTCTTATGTGATTCCACCGATAGATTCACAATCTGCTTAATTGCTTCAAGTTAAAATCAAGATTCATCAGTGTATACAAAACAGGCTGCATAGAGCACTATGAAGCTGCCAACGGAAAACTGTTACCCTTTCTCTTTTCTTTAAAAATAACCCCCTAACGCCAGATGCAGTTAATATTGGCAGAAACAAAGGGAGAACTGACTTTGAGGTTTGCCTTTTGTGAATTTTAAGTGCTAACCAGGCAAAACAGAATAAAATATAAAGTGATGGTAGGACATCTCTAGTATACACCAAGGGGCTCTATAATCTCACTCATATGATTTCAATTTCTAGGGTTTGAGGGTTTTTCAGATAGAGTGATGATAAGTCAGACTTTCTCAGTGTCTAACTACCCAAAACATTCCTTTTAAGCAAGTTTGAAAGCTGCATTAACTCTTTCAGTGGAGTAATTTCCCCAATGGTACCCTGGTGACCTGAAATGCAATATAGCTTTCCTACATGTCTCACTTTCCTCAATTTCAAGGCACAAGTCCAATCAGCCTTTTAGCTGCTGGAAATTGTGCTTATATGAAATTGTTCCAGATGTTTTTTCAGTTTATTGCAGTTTTATGAAAGGTCTAAGATCTATAAGAACATATTATCCAGCATAATCAGTAATCAAGAGTGGATAAGATACTCTTTAAATATCTGAATCCCAATTAATATTTTTGGAAGATTTCACATTAACATAAAGCCTAAACTTCTTAACAGTTTCTGTGACCATTTGTCTAGTTTGTTAAAGACTGTCTTGACTTAAGTTCATTATGACAGCATTATCGTTAATGATGCCCCTATTTACTCTTAAGAGGCGTCCTTGTTTAGATGAAATTATATGACCACCATTATTATTGTGCCATAAAAGCCCTGTGATGAATTGGCCTTGTCTAAAGCCGCAGACCCACTTTGTATCACTCCCCCTTGTCTTTAGTAATCCAGCTTCACTGAACTTCTTGTGATTGCCTGAATGTGAATTGCTCTCTCAACTTTGTGCTTTTACTTGTGGATGGATCACCATGCATAAAACTCCCCTTATTACTTGATTTTTATTCATTTTTCAAGGGGAAATTTCCCTGCCATGTAGCCTTAAGCTTTTGTCTATTCCCTTGGTCAGCACCAACATCTCTAATAGGCTCTCCTTATACATTATCCATGGCCCTGCTGTTTCTCAGCACATATATCTGCTCTCTATGTCTGTTTACTGACCTGTCTCTCCAAGACATAACAAACTTTCAGAGGGCAGGGATATTTTGCATCATTGTACCTTCAGTTCAGTTCAGTTCAGTTCATTCGCTCAGTCGTGTCTGACTCTTTGCGACTCCATGAATCGCAGCACGCCAGGCCTCCCTGTCCATCACCATCTCCGGAGTTCACTCAGACTCACATCCATCGAGTCGGTGATGCCATCCAGCCATCTCATCCTGGGTCGTCCCCTTCTCCTCCTGCCCCCAATCCCTCCCAGCATCAGAGTCTTTTCCAATGAGTCAACTCTTCGCATGAGGTCCTAAAAAGTGGTAGTTGCTCAGTCTTGTCTGACTCTGCGGTCTCACAGAACATAACCCTCCAGGCTCCTCTGTCCATGGAATTCTTCAGGCAAGAATACTGGAATGGGTAGTCATTCTGTTCTCCAGGGAATATTCCTGATCCAAGGATCAAACCTGGGTCTCACTATGGCCTGCATATATTTAAAGATTATCAAGTTTTATACATGAATAAGAAATGAAAGAAAAGAATGGACAATTGTTTAAGTTCATAACTATATTATGCCTTAATAGTAAAACGAATAACCTGGTTATTATCTAATTCTATCTAATCTCCTGAAAATAAGTGCTTTTCATCAGACTATAACAAATTCTGTTTGGTATAACTTTTAGGAACTCAATATAAAGACCTCTGGATTTGTATTATACATGGATATTTTAAGACATTATTACTGACTTTAAACAAAGGATTTTTTTCAAAACAAACTCTTTTTTTGGAATCTTGAATGTGAGCTAATTTTAGAAACATTGATTAATATACACTACCTATTATCCATATATATATACACCTTAAAATGAAGTGTATCTTCAGAGATAAGTACATATTTAAATAGATGTCAAAGTATTTTTTATCAATAGACTCCATAACCCTGACCAGTCATCTATGTAGAAATAAAAATAATTTTGAGAGGACGTCCATGTGGCTAGCAGCATTGATAGTTTTAGCTATCAATTTCCCACAAGCCATCAACACCATCTGTCTATCCCCAGGAAAGTATGATGGACACACTCCCCCACCCAGAGTATTCGTCATTCCACCCATGCCTTCCTGTACACAGACATCCTGTACACAGACTTCAGCAAGCTGTTTTAACAATTGTTATATTTTTATAGTATCTCAAAATTGTCTGCCACCCTACATGTAATCTCTTTCAGTATTTTTAGGAATTCAAGGCTTTAAAAATAGGAACAATTTAATATGAGGTATGGAAGCTTGTATGTGGTGTGCCAGGGGATGAATGGGTCTGTCAATCTATCTGTTTATCTCTTTCTCTCTCCCTCTGAATAGATATAGATATATAGATATAGATAGATATGTAGATATCTATATAGATATCTCATACATATAGATTTATATGTATGATTTTTTTTAGATATTTACATCTATCATCTATCTACCACTTTCCATCCCCTGGATGATCACATCACACTTTCTTCATTCACATATATATCCATATTATAGATCCATAGAGTACAGTATACAGACTTCCATAGCTAATTAACACTTAAATTCTGTAAGTTGGATATATCTGTTCCCATTTTATGAAGGGCAAAATGAAAACTAGTGACAATAAGATATTTATTCAAAAGTAAGATTTTTAAAAACAGGAAAACTGCGATTCAAACTTTATCTATCTGCATTCATGATTCTATTGTATTTTTTTCTACTATGTGGTATTGTCTCTCCTATTTCTTATGTACAAATTACAATCTTCTAATAAAGAAATAGGACTTACCAGGTTGTTCAGTGATAAAGAATCTGCCTGCCCAGCAGGAGACATGGGTCCAATCCCTATGTTGGGAAGATCCCCTGAGAAGGAAATGGCAACCCACTCCAGTATTCTTGCCTGGGAAATCCCATGGACAGAGGAGCCAGGCAGGACTACAATCCATGGTGCTTCAAAGAGTCAGACATGAATCAATGACAACAGCAAATGAAGAAAAATAAAAATCTCCAAACAAATTCTTATTCTTAGTTCTCTTATTCTCAATTCCATGGAATATCTATGAACTTATAAGAATAGACACTACCCAACATTTAAAATCATGTATTTAAACATCTATCACTTACCCAAAAATGTCAGGATCATTTGAAAAATTCCCCTACAACCACTTTCTCTTTCATGTGATTCAAGAGTCTGAAGTAAATTCATCCTCAAACACTGAGACAATACATTTGGAAATTTCTGAAAACTTGATCAGATATTATTTGTTTACACAAAGTTACAATACTTTAGTGAATCACAAGGACAAATTGAGGAGAATTGAACCATAATATACTGAAAACCTATAATATACTAAGTGAGAAGTTATAAGTGAAAATATCTTTATCCTTAGCACAGTATTTAATTTTTATCCCTGTTTTCTCTTTGCTTCTCTTTTACTTTTTATTTATTACACAACAGTCTCAAAATTAACAAAAAAAGTGAATGCAGTTCAAATATTCTTTTTTTTTTTTTTTTTCCGAACCATTTGAAAAAGTTTCTGTCAGGATGCTATATCATTCTTCAGTATGTATTTCCTAAGTCTTCTCCTACATAACCACAAGTCAACCAACAAAATAATAAAATTGTCATTGATACATTATGAGGATCTAATCCCAAGACCTTATTCAAGTCTCTCAAATTGTGCCAATAACATCCCTTAGAGCCAAGCTTAGACTCATGTGTTATATTTAGATGCATTTCAGCTCCATCAGTCTGGAACAGTTTTCACTTTTTCTGACTTTAATGGCCTTGACACTTTTTGAAGATTAGAGATGGGTTATTTTATAGAATGTCCCTCCATTTGGTTTGTCTGATGTTTCTCCACATTTAGATTTTGTAGGTTATACATTTTTGGCAGGAAGGTAACTTTCATTTTATCCTATCGGGTGGCACTGCTTCAATTTTCCTATTACTAAAGATATCCCTTTAGATCACTTAATTCAGTTTCTACCTGCCAGACTCCTGTTTCTTCACCCCTGCTGCTCACAAACTTCTTCTCCATACTGCTCTCCTTTTCAGACACTCTCTCCTCAGCACCCCTGCTCTGACCCCTCACATTTAGGTGACTCTTCACACTACTTCCCATCTCACTAGGGTTCAGACTCTCTTCACTGGGCTGTACTATTGTATGAATGCCTTTATTATATCTCTCAGTCTCTGATTCCTGGAACCAACACCCTCTTACACCCTTTGCTCTTTCATCCCTTTCTGGTCCACCTCCAGCACTCCCAGTCGACTTGTCTCCCTGCACAGCTCTAATATCCTTCACTGAGGTCCTTTAAAAATCTCTATTGGGTTCTGACATCTCACACCTGACTGGCCCCTATGTGAAAGCCCTACTCACTCTGCCTGGACTCCATGATGCTCTATGGGCCTCACTCTCTGCCACTTTGACATTCTTCCCACTTCATTTGGACTCTGATGCCCTATTCTGAGCTATCTAACCACTCTGATACTCTGCTTCACATAATCCAAGCCAGCTGCCCTGCTTTGCATTTAAGTTCCAATCTCCTGCATGGATTACTTCCCTGTACTGCCACCCTCAATACCTCTCTCAAGATCATACACCCTGTGCCAGCCCTCCCACACTCCCACCCTAGTGAACCCTGTCCTCATCCCACTCAGGATGTGGCTACTTCACTAGGCAGCCATCCTGTGGTAATGTTCTTTTATATGTTCAGGCTCTGAGTTGCCTCTGTGTGGAAGCCTTGCATACTCAGCTTATGCCCTGGCACCACAAGACAAGCTATGTTCTAATTTACTGTGTAGATACCTTGTCTGGACTCTAACATTTGAGTCTGAACCACCAATCTTCCCCATTCCCTAATGTGCTTATATGCTTATTTTATGTGACTCCATCAATGCTTTTGGATCAAATTGAAGGGAAGAGAAGGAAAGAGAAAGGAAAAGAAGAGAAAGAATAAAGGACTGAGTACTTCTAATTTATGCTGTATTTTATTTAAATCTATAAGATACCTTAAATCTTATTTTAAAATTACTCATGAATAAAGAAAATAAACAACTTTGATTTGAGTGAGCTATATATAGACTCAAACACATTATGATGATGTTCAACAATTTGTGTCAGAAAAGTGTATTTATCAGAGTAATGCTTTACAAATTTACTTCTCCAAAGATGATTGAGATTCAAGCAAGGTTCTCTTGGATAAAGGCCAGTTTTCCTTTTAAGTCTCTAGAAACCCTTACCTCAAATTTCTTAAGAAAACCACAAGTTGAACTTCCACTTCATATTATTTAATCATATGATACTGACAAGAACTACTCTGATTTAAGAGCAAAGGGCAGTGATAAGCAGAATGAAATAAATAGTGATTAGCAAATAAAATAATTATCCTGAACATTTTAAATATCATCTCTTTCAAGAACTACTGGATCAAATGCTAATTTCTAAGTTTGCATTTAATCCACTTGCAGAAAGAATATTAAGACCCATTAAGTGTCATTCTATAATGGAAATGAAAAGGTCATAACTAAATTGGAGAAAGGCTTTTATCCATTAATGAACAGATAACACCACCTGTTCCAGCACTGCTATAAATTAGTATGAGAAGTTCCCATTAGACTGGGATGCTAGAAGATTCCAATTCAACATGTTGAGACCTAGCCACAAGTTTTTGTACTTCTATACAGATACCTGGCAAATGCTCAGGAAAATAACTGTGATAGAATCTCTAAGAATTCTACTTGTAAGGTAGCAACTGCCTCCTCAGTTCTCCATTGATAAGGAAAGCCCCTTCTCACCTTCCCTCCCTTCCCTGCTCTCAGCTCTTTCCTCCTCCTAGTCTATAAAAGCATACCAATAATACTTTCCTTAGAAACAAACTGCTCAGCTTATACATTGCTGCAAAACAAAACACATAAAAAGTGCCTGAAAGTAGCAACAATCTCAGGCTTCCTAAATATTCATCACCTGAATAAAAATAGTGAAAGAGTTAGTCACTTAGTCACATCCAACTCTTTGCAACTCCATGGACTCTAGTCCACCAGGCTTTTCTGTCCATGGAATCCTCCAGGCTAGAGTGCTAGAGTGGGTTGCCATTCCCTCCCTTCTCCCGGGGATCCTTCTGAGCCAGGAATCAAACTTGGGTCTTCTGCCTTGCAGGTAGATTCTTTACTGTCTGAGCTACCAGGGAAGCCCCTACCCTTCTTTAAATTCAAATACATACTATTAAACTGTGTGCTCTCATTTTAATCCTAAAGATTCATTCTGAAGATAATCTAAAATTTTGCCACTATTACTATAGGCTCTCCTCCAAATCTGAAACTTGTATTACAATGCCACACCAAAATCATCACTGTCCTCCTATTCTCATTTTGATTCTGCCCTCCCTTTACTCCTGTGGTCTCTTATTGATAATATTAAATCGACCCATTGCTCAAGACAGAAATTCTGCTACTCTCATTCTCACAACCAGTCAGTCAACAAGTCCTCTAGAACTTAAAATATTTCTAAAATCTTCCTGTCCTTCTGTATCCTGTGTCTGGCGAGGTCAATTGACTCCTTGTCATTTGGAAAACCTATCTGATCGTCTCGTTTCTAGTATCTTCCCTTAGAAATATAATGCCCACTCTAATTACCCTTCAACCATATATATAAGTATCTTTACTATATGAAGTTTTCAAGTACATCTGATGAAAAGTAAGTCTAAAAGACTTGATATAATATTGATCTTCTGCTATCAATGACATCCATTCCCAGTAACTCTTCCATCTCCTGCCATATGCAACTAGTTTCATGGCTTTCCCCCAATCTCATACATCAGCGACTACCAAAAGGACTTTTTCCCCTCTATTAGAAATAACTTTATTGCTTCTTGAGAACTTTTGTCATAATTTCCTTACAGCATTTATCAATTGGCCTTGTATTAAATTTACTTCTCAATATGACGTTCTCCTCATTATAATTATTACTCCATATTTATAACTTTCCCCTCAAGCATCTAAAATGATGAATTTGTCATCTAAGTATGTTGTATACAGTATGTTATATCTCAGATGTTCAGTATATTCTGAATTAAAATGTGACTATAGGGTTTATGGCAAAAGTGACTATGCAATGGGATGTGAAATGAACTGACTTTTTGATAAGCAGTAGAAGTCAAATAGATATTCATGTAAAGAGAAATAAATCTGTGCTCCTACTTTTAATATAGGTACAAAATAATTTGAGATATTATTACAGATCTCAGTGTAAAAGTGACATAATAAGGCTTTAAAAAGAAAACACAGGAGAAAATCTGCATAATTATAAAGCAGAAAAAAGTATTTTATAGGATACAATAAACACTTCCCAGAAATACTATAAAATTATAAATTGAACTGTGAAAGGACACCATTAGGAAAGTGAAAAAGAAAGTGACAGACACAGAGATAAAATCTTCAATCTTGTGTCTGGTTAATGATTTTATCTTGAATTATATAATGAATACTACAAATTCAGCTAGAAACAAAATACATAACACAATAGAAGAATAGATAAAATACTTGAACAGATATTTCACAAAACCAAATATTTTAAGATGGGGTGGGGCATAAGTTTTATTACTCATCCTGGAAATCCTACTTAAAAGAGTATGGCCCCAAATACCAAGATTATATGAAGTAAATAGCACTCATATAAGATGCTAAAATAAATGTAAAATGGTCAAACTTTTGGAGAAAAAATGGTGATATTTTAAAAGTCTCACTGTATGTAAACAGTACAACTTCCCAGGTAGCATTAGTGGTAAAGAACCTGCCTGTCAATGTAGGAGACATAAGAGACATGGGTTCGATCCCTGGGTTGGAAGATACTCTGGAGCAGTGCATGGCAACCTGCTCCAGTATTCTTGCCTTGAGAACCCCACGGACAGAGGAGCCTGGTGGTCTAGAGTCCACAGAGTCACACGGAATTGGACATGACTGAAGTGACTTAGCACCCACTAGCACAGCACAAACACCATACCCCAGAAATTTTACTCCTAGGTGTATAACTAACAAAAATGTCACCAAAATTCAGGCTTACAAATTCAGTAATCATGACATTACCAACCTGACACTATCCAAATATTCATCAGTAGTAGATGAGATAATGGTATGGCACAATCACACAGTTGCATGTCATAAACCAATAACAGTGAAAAACCACAGCTATATACAACAATAAGCTGAATCTTAAAAACAAAAAACAGTAAAGAAGCAAAAGAGAAATTGTACAATTCAGTCTCTGTAAAACTGAGAAACAAGGAAACTACTATTTGAAAATATATCCAGAGGATGATTACCCTTGCAGAAGTTTGTGACTAGAAGATGGCATAGGATATCTTCTGGGAAGCTAGTAATATTCTGTGATTTTTATTGTTAGGCAATTTGTTTTGTTATTTTCATTATTTTTTATCTGGGTACTGATACACAGATATGTTCAACTTGCAGAAATTCATAGATCTGTACACTTACAATGTCTATGCTTTTTAACATGCATGCTATACTGGAATAAAATTTTAAAACTTCTACATAGAAAAATATTTACCTATCTGGACATACTTACATAAAATATAAAGATATATCAATCTATAAACTCTATTGTAACTATAATTACAAACTTTAGCTATACATTTGCATTAACACTAGGGAAGCAGAAATCATGAGGATTCTCAGAGAACTAGGAGGCCATTCTAAATATTTTGGATGTATGATGACCCCAAGGCATGCTGCACTTTAGGGTCAGCATAGTTGTGTCCCTGGCCTGAAATTAATTGTATCTGTATCCCAGGCTTAAGAAAGAAATTATTTGGACTCTTCCTGTCATTGTCAGTGGCCCAAAGGATAATAATATTCTTTATTATTATTTGTTTTGTTTTTATGCTTAATTTTGCAAATATCTTAGATTCTCAAAAATACTCTTCATTGACTTTGAGTGTAGAGTGCTGAGCAGTTGGCTATTTAATAATCAGGAAAAACTTTACATACTTTTCTTGGGAAATAAACAAAAAATGATGTTCTTTGACCTATTTATTTTCTATAATTGGTTTTAAAGATGTCTTACCATTAAAAGCCATTCAATTTTTCCATCTAAATATTGGTTATTTTTCTAATTTTATACTGAATTTATATAACTGTAATGACACCTAGGTTGGTAAGATAAAAATTGCAATGAGTTAGAGTAAATATGACCTAGGTTTCTAACTTCATATTGTTTATTGGTATATACGATATGGGGAGGGTGGTGGGCAGGGGGTTCAGGACTGGGAACTCATGTACACTCGTGGCAGATTCATGTCCATGTATGGCAAAATCAACACAGTATTATAAAGTAAAAAAAATAAATAAATAAAATTAAAAATAAAGAGCAAAAAAAAAATAATAGTAAAAAATAAAAAAATTTAAAAATGGGATTCAAAATGAACAAATGAAAGCAATTCTCAGTAATAGTAAAAGATTATTAACATATTTCCTTAAAATAAACAAATTCAGTTCTAGTCATTTTTTATAAATGGATTGACAGAATACAAAAATGTCAAAAGTTCAGCAAAATATTCTGTATGGTAATAATTGAATGTATGTTACTTTAACCTACAAAATTTATTTTTTAATTTCTACTATATGATCATCTTTCTTCTACCTTTTCTATTAGTTTTAGCATGCTTGGGGCTGGTGCACAGGGATGACCCAGAGAGATGTTATGGGGAAGGAAGTGGGAGGGGGGATCATGTTTGGGAACGCATGTACACCGTGGTAGATTCATGTCAATGTATTGCAAAACCAATACAGTATTGTAAAGTAAAATAAAGTAAAAATAAAAATTAAAAAAAAATAAAGTAAAATCTCTGAGAAGCAAATTTGATGTCCCTTATAAAAGAAAAAGCCAAATAATTTTAACCTTCTTTTATACTTAGATGTCAACTGGGTAATTAATACATTTATTTTACTATAGAATTTGGATATATTTGTATAATTCAAAAGGTTGGGTTTTGAAGGAATAAATATGTAAGTTTAATTCATGCTAGCTGTAGAATTTCTGGATGTCTTAGACATCTGTGTGTGCTCCTGTGTGTGTGTTTGTGTGTATACACATATACTATATTGCATGCATTTATCCAAATACTTATATAATTACTAACATATATCTTTTAGAAAAGAAAATAATCTTCCCCTTATCATTATCTTATGATGCAGCCTGGAGAATATTCCTTAGCGTATGTCTAAAGCAGAAATCTAAGTGGTAGATTCTGTATAAAAGAATCATATAATCATTTTTATCATTAATCTTTTCAATTTTAGCCCCAAATTAACTAATATTATATTAATGTCAAGTGTGACTAACTTAGAATTCTGCTTATAAATTTTTTTCACATTTCCTTCCAAACAAATTTCCTTCACTGCCTTTTCCGAATTTTACATTAGACTATAAGTGCAAATTTAATGAAAGCACATTTCAGTGGAAACACAAGCTAATTAAGTGACTATGATGTGTGCATGGTTAGTAGGGGCAATGAGGAAGTAGCTTAATCTCCCTGAATAGGTGATACATGGTTAGCACTATGTTGAACATTTAACATCACTTCACCTCATTTCATTTATCTGTAGAATTTAAATGAAGATATTTTGGGGATATAAAAGAGCTTAAAATCAATACAAGGTGGCTACTATCATTAATAACGATAGACTTTAAATATTATTTCTTGTTTACTCTTCATAGGCAAGTGAAATATAAAACAGAATGACTGAGAAGATGAACAGATATACCTCAGGTATATAGTTAAGAAATTTTAGGTGTATTATCAGATTCCCTATTTTCTTCTCATTCATCATTTTACTCAGAATAGTTATGGAATACTTATCAATTTCTAGTCACTGTGCCAGGCACTAGTAATATAAGAATGAAAATTTTAAAAATTCACATACAATAGGGGCTGCTGCTGCTGTTAAGTCGCTTCAGTCGTGTCTGACTCTGTGTGACCTCATAGACGGCAACCCACCAGGCTCCCCATCCCTGGGATTCTCCAGGCAAGAACACTGGAGTGAGTTGCCATTTCCTTCTCCAATGCATGAAAGTGAAAAGTGAAAGTGAAGTAGCTCAGTCCTGTCCGACTCTTAGCGACCCCATGGACTGCAGCCTACCAGGCTCCTCCGCAAATGGGATTTTCCAGGCAAGAGTACTGAAGTGGGATGCCATTGCCTTCTCCTACAATAGGGGAATAAGACACATAAACCAAATGTTGCAATACAGTATGAGAATTGCTATGGTATATACACAGATAGGGGGTTGCATGATGGTAGAGTAGAAAGGCATCTAAAATAGGGCAAGGGGAATGAGTCGTCAGGCAAGGCTCTTCAGGAGATGTTAGCAGTGTTAGTTGCTCAGCTGTGTCCCACTCTTTATGATCCCATGGACTGTAGCCCGCCAGGGTCCTCTGTCCATGGGATTCTCCAGGCAAGAATACTGGAGTGGATTGCCATTCCCTTCTCCAGAGGATCTTCCCAACCCAGGGATTCACCCTGGATCTCCTGCATTGCTTGCAGATTCTTTACCGTTTGAGCTACAGGGAAGACTTTTTCAGATGATAAAATGCCTCAAAAAACAAGTGGAGATGGGCACTTACAGGAATGTGAAACAGGAATGACAAATTCACAATGGCTTAGAGTAGGCAAAACTTTGTGTTGGTGGCATTGGATTTGGTCTGCTTCTCTATGGAGATTGGTGAGAAATGGCACTGCAAAGATAAACAGAGGCCAGATTATGTAGAGTACCCTTTATATAACACCAGAGCCTGGAAATGTTTCTATAGGTTCAGTTCAGCTCAGTTCAGTCACTCAGTCATGTCCGACTCTTTGCGACCCCATGAATCGCAGCACGCCAGGCCTCCCTGTCCATCACCAATTCCCGGAGTTCACCCAAATTCATGTGCATTGAGTCGGTGATGCCATCCAGCCATCTCATCCTCTGTTGTCCCCTTCTCATCCTGTCCCCAGTCCCTCCAAGCATCAGAGTCTTTTCCAATGAGTCAACTCTTCGCATGAGGTGGCCAAAGTATTGGAGTTTCAGCCTCAGCATCAGTCCTTCCAATAAAAGCCCAGGACTGGTCTCCTTTTGCATAGACCGGTTGGATCCCCTTGCAGTCCAAGGGACTCTCAAGAGTCTTCTCCAGTACCACAGTTCAAAAGCATCAATTCTTCCGTGCTCAGCTTTGTTCACAGTCCAACTCTCACATCCATATATGATCACTGGAAAAACCATAGCCTTGACTAGATGGACCTTTTTTGGAAAGTAATATCTCTGCTTTTTAATTGCTATCTAGGTTGGTCATAACTTTCCTTCCAAGGAGTAAGGATCTTTCAGTTTCATGGCTGCAATCACCATCTGCAGTGATTTTGGAGCCCTCCAAAATAAAGTCTGACACTGTTTCCACTGTTTTCCCATCTTTTTGCCATGAAGTGATGGGACCAGATGCCATGTTCTTAGTTTTCCGAATGTTCAGCTTTAAGCCAACTTTTCTACTCTCCTCTTTCACTTTCCTCAAGAGGCTTTTTAGTTCCTCTTCACTTTCTGCCATAAGGGTGGTGTCAGCTGCATATCTGAGGTTACTGATACTTCTGTCAATCTTGATTCCAGCTTGTGCTTTTTCCAGCCCAGAATTTCTCATGATGTACTCTGCATATAAGTCAAATAAGCAGGGTGACAATATACAACCCTGATAAGATCTAGTCAATGTCCAAAATGTGGTCTATATCAGATCTAGGCGCAGATGTGGCTTCCTAGTTTCTCAAATACCGTTCTTTGGGTACAGTTCCTTTCAATCTGTAGAACTATAAACAGACAACACATCACATAAACATATCACACAAACACATAATGATAAATTAGGGCTAGAATTCTCAGAAGAAATATTTCTATTCAAAAAGAATGAAATGGTAGGCATACAGAAATTACTTGTACATTGCAGATTTGCAATCTAGCTAAGCAAATGTTGAACATTCTTTCATTGAATTCAATTCTATTTCTGTCCAGGAGATATTCTCCATTGTAGGTCAGCTCTTAGAGGCATGCTTCCTTTTTTTTCCATCAAAAGTAACACGTGTGCATTTAAATAGTTTCCTATCTGCTAGTAGAATTGAGGCATGCAATATCTTCTTTTTCTTTGGTGTGATATGTGCACTTTCAGTCCATTATGGAAAATTTTTTGCTGATAACTATAATGAGCTTCCCTGGTGACTCAGAAGTAAAGAATCCACCTGCAATGCAGGAGACGATGGTTAGATCCATTGGTTGGGAAGATCCCTTTGTGTGTGTGTGTGTGTGTGTGTGTGTGTGTGTGTGTGTGTGTGTGTGTGTGTATTTCCTTTGTAAATATTCTGGGACTCTTACTGGTGTTCACTCTATTTGGCAAACACATTTTCACAAGTCTGTTTTTGTTTCTAATGGAGGTGCAGCACCCTTAAGCATCTTAGTAGCTCTGCTGTTTAATTGATAGAACTATGAAGCATATCCTTAACACTCTTAAAAGTGTGTAGCCTCAGTGCTCTGAGGAACCATCTGTCATCATTCTGAAGCTTTAACAAAGGATTTTAAAAGCACAAATAATGTGAGATTAAAGAATTTAATTTTCTCAAAAGTTTCATACTCTGTGTTTCTATGGATAAGGGCAGGGGAAAGGAGATAGGGAGAGGTTTGAGTTTTTGAAAATAGTATCATCTGCCAATAGGTTAAAAACAATAATTTTTTCAGGTACATTCTTAAATACTGTATAATTATGAGCATATATTGTAAATGGTCATAAGCCATTCTTTGGTAAATTGAAATTTATTACATCAGAAACAATCATATTCTGTGTTGCTTTCAAAAGAGTGTGATTTTCCCCCTATATTTGTATCAAAATATCTCAAAGAATAACTGATTACACCTTGAGTCTTGAAAAGTAGATTAAAATAAGTCAAAACCTTGTGGATAAACTTCAGAATTTTTTAAACAGTTATTTATAACCTGTAATAAAATGAATTGACCCATGCTTTCAAGACCTGATAATTATTAAGGAAATTAAATATGCTATAAGGAGACTAATGAAAATGGCAAGGATAGAACTATTGGGATGAAGTAAACAGTATCAGCTTTGAATCATCTGGACATCGCATATCTTCTTAGAAGAACACTATAAATCAGCGGTTCATACTGTGACATCAATTAAAACCAGAGATTCTGAGGAAAATATCACTCCCTTCAAACCTTGCTGGTCCTGTCAGAATATCAGAGAAAGTGCACTGAAAAAGCCAGAAAGTCACGTTCCAAATATTTGTAAAAAAAGCAAAACTATGAATAATGAAATTAAATATGGAATGTAACAAACAAATTTCACTGATTTCAAATTCCAAATTTTGCCTTTACTTGTGTATTTTCTTTTAACTTTACTGTACAAATATTTTTAATAGAAAAATTTGATCTAGTGGTTTAGAGTTTTGACAATAAGGTATATTTTAAAGATAAAAACAGTATATTCCTCTTCCATATGACTTTTTAAATAATTTAGTTTCCCTATTACCTTGCTGATTTAAAAATCTATACTTTATTTTGTATATTTATAACTATTGTATGTGAATACATTAGGTAATTACATATCAGTTTCAAAACTAACTTCTAAATTTATGCCAATTCTCTTTTTTCCTGAGTAATACTTACAAGATAGCTCAATTCCATCTTTATTAGGATAATTTAGTTTATATAGCATATAATTTCCTGAAAACAAAATTATATGTATGACTGTCTATATTCACATGCACACTTTACACTTGTAAATTTACACTGGCAAATCATATATTAGAGTAAAAGAAAGTAATATAACTTAAGTATTAGAAGTTCACCCTGTTACAGCAGTGAATGTACAACTAACTTCTGTCACTCATAAATTATTATGACAATAAATTAAATTCCTCTAGAGTATTCCATAGATATAAGACTGTTGATTATATAGCAATCCGTTGGCAATATTATTTAGGAATCAGCTTCAAAGTAAATGAAAACAAAGTGAAGTTGAGAGGAGGTGATTATTTTAATTAGCATGATTGGGAGAAAAAATTGTGGTAAGAAAATAGTAGTTTAATGGGAGCTGTCCTTAGAATTGCTTAAACTGTTCAAAGCTCTCTGTGCTATACTCGAGTGTCCTGATTATAACTGGGCAAAAATCTTCATTTAATGGACTAGGGGACATTTTTGGATGGTTCATGCAGTATCAGTTCTTTTCAGATCAGTTCAGTTGCTCAGTCATGTCCGACTCTTTGTGACCCCATGAATCGCAGCACGCCAGGCCTCCCTGTCATCACCAGCTCCCAGAGTTCACTCAGATTCACGTTTATCAAGTCAGTGATGCCATCCAACCATCTCATCCTCAGTCGTCCCCTTCTCTTCCTTCCCCCAATCCCTCCCAGCATCAAAGTCGTTTCCAATGAGTCAACTCTTTGCATGAGGTGGCCAAAGTACTGGAGTTTCAGCTTTAGCATCAGTCCTTTGAAAGAAATACCAGGGTTGATCTCCTTCAGAATGGACTGGTTGGATCTCCTTCAGAATGGACTGGTTGGATCTCCTTGCAGTCCAAGGGACTCTCAAGAGTCTTCTCCAGCACCACAGTTCAAAAGCATCAATTCTTCAGCGCTCAGGTTTCTTCACAGTTCAACTCTCACATCCATACATGACTACTGGAAAAACCATAGCCTTGACTAGACGGACCTTAGTTGGCAAAGTAATGTCTCTGCTTTTGAATATGCTATCTAGGTTGGTCATAACTTTTCTTTCAAGGAGTAAGCGTCTTTTAATTTCATGGCTGCAGTCACCATCTGCAGTGATGGTGGAGCCTAAAAAAATAAAGTCTGACACTATTTCCACTGTTTCCCCATCTATTTCCCATGCAGTGATGGGACGAGATGCCATGATCTTCGCTTTCTGAATGTTGAGCTTTAAGCCAACTTTTTCACTTTCCTCTTTCACTTTCATCAAGAGGCTTTTTAGTACCTCTTCACTTTCTGCCATAACTATGGTGTCATCTGCATATCTGAGGTGATTGATATTTCTCCCGGCAATCTTGATTCCAGCTTGTGTTTCTTCCAGTCCAGCGTTTCTCATTATATACTCTGCACAGAAGTTAAATAAGCAGAGTGACAATATATAGCCTTGATGTACTTCTTTTCCTATTTGAAACAAGTCTGTCGTTCCATGTCCAGTTTTAACCGTTGCTTCCTGACCTGCATACAGATTTCTCAAGAGGCAGGTCAGGTGGTCTGGTATTCCCATCTCTTTCAGAATTTTCCACAGTTGATTGTGATCCACACAGTCAAAGGCTTTGGTATAGTCAATAAAGCAGAAATACATGTTTTTCTGGAATTCTTTTGCTTTTTCGATGATCCAGCAGATGTTTGCATTTTGATCTCTGGTTCCTCTGCCTTTCTAAAACCAGTTTGAATATCAGGAAGTTCATGGTTCATGTATGGCTGAAGCCTGGCTTGAAGAATTTTGAGCATTACTTTACTAGCATGAGATGAGTGTAACTGTGTGATAGTTTGAGCATTCTTTGGCGTTGCCTTTCTTTGGGATTGGAATGAAACCTGACCTTTTCCAGTCCTGTGGCCACTGCTGAGTTTTCCAAATTTGCTGACATATTGAGTGCAGCACTTTCACAGCATCATCTTTCAGGATTTGAAATAGCTCCACTGGATTTCCATCACCTCCACTAGCTTTGTTCGTAGTGATGCTTTCTAAGGCCCACTTGACTTCACATTGCAGGATGTCTGGCTCTAGATGAGTGATCACACAATCATGATTATCTGGGTTGTGAAGGTTGTTTTTGTCCAGTTCTTTTGTGTATTCTTGCCACGTCTTCTTAATATCTTCTGCTTCTGTTAGGTCCATACCATTTCTGTCCTTTATCGAGCCCATCTTTGCGTGAAATATTCCCTTGGTATCTTTAATTTTCTTGAAGAGATCTCTAGTCTTTCCCATTCTGTTCTTTTCCTCTATTTCTTTGCATTGATCACTGAAGAAGGCTTTCTTATCCCTTCTTGCTATTCTTTGGAACTCTGCATTCAGATGCTTATATCTTTCATTTTCTCCTTTGCTTTTCACTTCTCTTCTTTTCACAGCTGTTTGTAAGGCCTCTTCAGACAGCCATTTTGCTTGTTTGCATTTCTTTTCCATGGGGATGGTCTTGATCCCTGTCTCCTGTACAATGTCACGAACCTCATTCCATAGTTCACCAGGCACTCTATCTATCAGATATAGGCCCTTAAATCTATTTCTCACTTCCACTGTATAATCATGAAGTATCTGGTAATCCAAGTCTATGCACCAACCAGTAATGCTGAAGAAGCTGAAGTTGAATGGTTCTATGAAGACCTATAAGACCTTTTAGAACTAACACCTAAAAAAGATGTCCTTTTCATTATAGGGGACTGGAATGCAAAAGTAGGAAGTCAAGAAACACCTGAAGTCACAGGCAAATTTGGCCTTGGAATGCACAATGAAGCAGGACAAAGACTAATAGGGTTTTGCCAAGAAAATGCACTGGTCATAGCAAACACCCTCTTCCAACAACACAAGAGAATACTCTACACATGGACATCACCAGATGGTCAACACCAAAATCAGATTGATTATATTCTTTGCAGCCAAAAATGGAGAAACTCTATACGTCAAAAAAAAAAAAAAAAAAAACAAGACCAGGAGCTGACTGTGGCTCAGATCATGATCTCCTAGTTACCAAATTCAGACTTAAATTGAAGAAAGTAGGGAAAACCTCTAGACCATGCAGGTATGACCTAAATCAAATCCTATGCAGTATGCCATATATTAAATGAATTCCCACTATTTATTTCTCTTGCACTCACCACAAATATTTTCTCTAAATATGCTCTTGGCTTGTTAAGTATATACTTCCAGTTTGTTGTCAGTTTTGTGGCCCATGGGAGTGGGAGTTTTTTCTAACTGTAGTGTGCTGCTAAGTCGCTTCAGTCATGTGTGACTCTGTGCGACCCCATAGACGGCAGCCCACCAGGACCCCCTGTCCCTGGGATTCTCCAGGCAAGAACACTGAAGTGGGTTGCCATTTCCTTCTCCAATGCATGAAAGTGAAAAGTGAAAGTGAAAAGTCCCTCAGTCATGTCCGACTCTTAGCGACCCCATGGACTACAGCCTACCAGGCCCCTCCCTCCATGGGATTTTCCAGGCAAGAGTACTGGAGTGGGGTGCCATTGCCTTAGTGTACATCAAGGCAAATTAAAACAAACCAAGTGCATAAAGATGGATGATGACCATAACTCTATAAGTTGGTCATCTACTTTCATCAAAACACCAAGAAACAAAAGATCACTAAAATACTGTCTTTCTTCTGTCATTCAAAAATTCTATACTGTTAGAAATTATAATGTGATATCAAACACTCAATTTTATTTTTTGCTTCATATCATATGAATTCTAGGCTATTAAGAAACATGTAATTTGAGATTAAACAATATAAAATTATTTTGCTTAACTAAAAAGTGATCATGTAGTACTCTGACACGGAAAAGGCTACTAAAGTGAAGTCAGGTGCAAGAAAAATTTTTTTTTAATTTAAGCAAATTTAGAAATTAAAAAACAATAAAGACTAATAAGATCATTAAAATGTGTTTATATTCTTTTCATGATATTAATTTTAACTAAATTCATTCCAAATAATGAATGTACAAGCAGTTTAAAACTAAGAAATGGTTACATTTTGCCCAAAATTTGAGATAAACTTATTTGCAGTTTAGGAAGATATTTTAGGAAATCATCAACTTTTCAAAATCGCACAGTATAGCAGACACTGCTGCTGCTGCTGCTGCTGCTACTGTTAAGTCACTTCAGTCGTGTCCGACTCTGTGTGACCCCATAGACAGCAGCCCACCAGGCTCCGCCATCTCTGGGATTCTCCAGGCAAGAACACTGGAGTGGGTTGACATTTCCTTCTCCAATGCATGAAAGTGAAAAGTGAAAGTGAAGTTGCTCAGTCGTGTCCGACTAGTAGCAACCCCATGGACTGCAGCCTACCAGGCCCCTCTGTCCATGAAATTTTCTAGGCAAGAGTACTGCAGTGGCTTACCATTGACTTCTCTGATAGCAGACACTACTTGGGACTTACTTAATATCCATTCTTCCCTGGTCCCCCTTTCTAAGTTTGCAGAAACTTGATGTTACTCTGGTGTCAGTCACAGTTGAGCTTAGAAAAGATAATATTTTCCCCAGCCTCAGGGGAGAAATCACAATTAGTCTAATACAATCATTACAACAATGTATCCTTTGGAAAGTTTGTTTGACTAATCCTCTATTTTCATGTAATGCTAAGTCTGCTGGAGAACAAGAGTTACGAGCTTCATTTGATCAAAATAACCATAAAGAAATATTAAATGAGCTTGCTCAGCTAGGCACTTTATCTACCACCTCTCAGTTTCAGTCTCTTGCTTCTTCTTTCAATTGCAATTTATCTGGTTTCCCCGTATCTTCCTATTCCAGTTAAATTCATCTTTACAGTTTTCAGAGTGAAATATTAAAAATGCAAACCTGACCACATTAACCTCCTTCTTAAATTCATTCAGTCACTATCCAATCATCTACAAGACCCAATCTTCATCTTTCAACAGTAAATCCTTCCATACCCCATCTCCTTTACCCCAGAATGGTTAAAATATTTAGTTTTCATTATAAACATTGGTGTATGTGACTTCTCAGGACAATGTGAGTTTCTTGACTACAGTGGTAATTTGTTTATTTTCCTATTACAGTGGTACTTTATTTATTTACACAAGGTACATATAAAAGAAACATTATAAATACATGCCAAATAGTGGGACTAATAGGGCAGTTACAATTATTTAAAAGGAACTATTAACTTCAGTTATTAAGGTTTAAGTAGATCTCCAATCAACAAGGAAAATAGATTTTGGGGGCACATCATTTGTCACAGCATGCAGTATCATCCACGTCTGTGATATGGTATTTTAAAACCATTTCACAATCAATTGTGGAGGCAATTTGAGTATTATGCAACCTGATGCGAAACTCTGAGAGGAGATTTCGAGCTTCAGAAATTTTAACTCCCCTCGGAACATGGGAATCAGAAAGGAGATGGCTATATTGTATTATACTCTCCTAAACTCTCTTTGCTAATACAAATGTCTCATATATAAGCTTCTAAATACATTTTTAGTCAACATATGTTGTATCTTTGAGCTATTTATACTGTACTTTATTCCATCTTGTGCACCTTAGCTGGAAATATATCTTCAATTCCAAATAATTTATAGCATCTGTACTATTCTTTCTCTCATCTCACAAGGAAAAAAAAAATTAATAATCTTCCAGTTCTAACAGCCATAGATTGAATAGACACCATTGAAAACAGAAGTGGCAAAGTGCTAAAACATAGCCAGTCACTGTTTTCATATCAGATGATATGGCTGAAGGAAAAAAAGTAATCAGCTGTGCTAAGAAAATTTACTTATTAAATCGCATTGACATATTCATCTTTTAGTGCCAGCTCATTCATTTTTCATGCACTGTCACTAACTTTTTTTTTAAGATTGCCTTCTTTTCCTTAGTAAAATTTAATGACATTTTACTTGAATTATAAGTGCAAATTTCAGTGACTTTTAACAAAGTAAATACACTTATGAAACTTCCAATCTGATAACATGTTTTAATGTTGGCATCCTTCTAGAAGTTGCTTTTGTATATGCCATACAGAAATACTCATCTGGCTTTTATCATCATGAATTAGTTCCCTAATTTTTGAACACTAAACAGAATCCTACATTATGTCATATTTTATGGCTGATTTCAATTGCATAACACTACCTTTTAAGATTTCTACAGATAACTGAAGGTAGCGATATGTTTTCTTCTCATTTCTATATTGAACATTGATCGACAACAACTTAATTTATTTATTTTACCTTGAATGGCTATTTCAGTTGTTACCAGATTGAGGCTAATGCATGTGTGCTCAGTCATGTCCAACTTTCTGAACCCCATGACCTGCCAGGCTCCTCTATTCATGAAATTCTCCAAGCAAGAATACTGGAATGGGTTGCTATATCCTTCTCCAAGTTAATGAGGCTAATGAGGATATCCCAAGTACAACATTCTAGAGCATGTGTGCTGGTACACAAATATACACACTTTATTTGTATATATTTAAATTTCAAATATATACATATATATATATACATACACGTTTTAAGGTTCAAATTATTGGTTCACATAAAATTCATAAATCTACTTTAACAGAAAAAAAGAGAAGCAGTTTTCTGAAATGGTTTGTATTGATTTTAACTTATACCTGAAGTATGTAACTGTTCCATGAATTACATAGTATTGCCAAAATTGGCAAAAATCTTCCTTTTTAAATTATAGACATTCCTTAAAAATTACAACACAAAAATGATTTAATTTGCTTTTCCTTGGTAAAACATAAGGTTAAACACAATACCACAAGTTTATTGGCTATTTAAATATCATCTTTTGAAATATGAAGTGGCTATTCAACCTTTGCCCATTTTAATTAGTCTCCATTGCTTTTTCATGTTAATATGTAGGGGTTTTTTATATTGTCTGTATTGAATCATTTGTCAGATATTTATTTTGGAAATTGTTTCTGTGACTACTTTGACTTGTATTTTCACACTTAGTGATGTGTTCTGATAAATGTAATTTTTTCTATAAATATATTTTAGTTTATAGATTTTTAATGATCATTATAGTTTTTTCTGTTTATAAAATCTTTTCCTTTTCAAGGACATAAAGATATCCTCTTATGTTAAATTAGTAGCTTTTTTTCTCCTTCCCTCTTTATTAATACCTTCTGTTTAATATATATGTATTTATCATGTAAAGTATATGACAGTGCTGCATGATATGATAGCCACAGGCACTATGTTTATTCAAATTAAAACTAAAGCTCAAAATTTAGTTTCTTTCTCTGTTACATTATTCACAAATCAAATTCTCAACAACCTCATGTAGTTAATGGCTACCACATCCAGGAGATGTAGAACATTTTCATCATGCAGAAATTTTTGGACTGTGCTGGTCTAGAGTCACTTTTTTCTCCCCCATATATATATATATATATACACATAGTTAATTGGCCCAAATCATTTCTGTTCTTCCTGTCACACGAGTGTATGTTCGGTTTTTTGTCTCGTCACAACAAAGATTTGGGATGATGGACATTAAAGCCCCATCGGCGTGTCACAGCTCTCAGGTCTTGGATCGACCATGTTATAGCTCGTAGACAAATCAGTGTTACAGCTCTGTGTTACAGCTCTATTTTATTTAGAAAATAGCAGGAAAATCCATCTTCGAGGCGTGAGGGCACGTCCATCCAAAGACATGAGGAGAAGAGCACCCCAGAGTGCAGGGGGGAGAGAGAGAGAGGGAGAGAGAAAGAGAGAGCTAGCTTTGGCTCCTCTATTTATATGTTTATCTCCCCCTGGGCCTGTCCTATGTAAACTGGGCCAGCCAGGAGCGTTGTTTGTTTTACCTTAGGTCCTCACTCAGGTCCTCGGACCTTTTTTTGTTCTATTTTCGAGGGCTTTTCCCTTCCTTGTCTTTTAGCCACTGCCATTTTGGATTCCTTTTCCCTACCTAACATTCCCAAATCTATTTACAAAGAATATTTGTCATAAAATAACTGTTAATATATGTGTAAAGAAAAAAAAGTGCTGCCTCACATTCCAATTCTACAAAGATCAAGCCATTAGCCACTGCAGTCATCAAAACAACTGAGAGTGCATCCTGAAGGAAACTCATGATTGAGAAAAACAGAAATCTATCAGTGTCTATATAGTTAAGATACACATGTAAGAAAAACTTCTATGACTCTAGGCTCTTTCATTTTCCATATATGGAAAAGCACTAAAAATCATTAACTTGAAATGTCTATTCTTTGTGATTAGCAGTAATCTTTTTATGCTGGACTACTCATTTCTCCCAGCAAAAAGACATCATTTATACCCTTCCCTCATCAGAGCATTTCCTCAGAACTTTGTTGCAAATTGTATCTCAGGTCATAGTCTTCAGTAAGGTTTCCAAATAAAACTTAACTCATAAATTTTATGTTGTGGTTTTCTTTTACTTCAGTCCACATATGTGTAGCTTTGTCTGAGTTCTCTATGCTTGCCACTGAATTATTGTCTGCTCTGGTAACTAAACCATATTTGATGTGTCCTGCATCTTTTTTTTTTCCATTATTTCAAAGAATTTGAAATCTAAATCAATGTTGAATAAACATGTCAGTAGTAAAAAATATTTTTCTTATTCCTGATCTTGAAAAATTGTATTGTTTTATCACCATTAAGCATTGTAACAAGTTGAAAAGCTCTACCCTTAATCCACAGTCCTCACCTTCACATTGTGGTCCATAAGAATCCTTACATCCAACATCTGCATCATTAATGAAGGGAGATTTTCCCCTTGAAAACTACCGACTAACCATTTGGCAGGCTTGGAAAGGCCAGGTAATTAACACCTCAAATAAGCAGTCCTTAACTACTTACTGGATCATAGTGGTATGTAAATAATCCAGTGGTATGTAAATATTCCTTTCCTTAGAGGCATGTGTTTTGAAGCATTTTCCAAAGTTTCCCTCATTGAGTTAAGCTTCAGTTATCTACTATGTAGCCAGCTCAAAACCTCTCTCTTTATGGATTTCCTTCTCTATGTCAGTTTCCCTTATTCCTGCTGGTGTAGCTGACAACACCCAAATAAACTCTTTCCTATTTTCTCTTGGATCCTTGTCTCTGCCTTTCCTTTGGAAGCAATGAAAACTAAGGGAAGTATGATTTTTTTCTCCTACCTTTTATCAGATTAAGGAATTTCCTTTCTATTTTTACTTGTTAGAGTGTTGTTTTTTTTTTTTTCCTTTTCCATGAATAGGTGCTAAATTTAAATACGTATTTTTCTTCTTTATTCTGTGAGTGTGGTAAATTATATTGGTTGGTTTTCAAGTAAATAAGTAAATTTGCATTTTTGGAATAAATAAAAGCTGGCTATCACTTATTATTTAATAGATCATAAATTTGTTTGCTAATAATTTTTTTAGAATTTTTGCATCAATGTTTAAAAGAGATCTATCTGTAACTTTCTTTCCTTGCAATGTTTATGCTATCATCAAAGAAATATTGTACCAAACAGTAAAAAGACAAGGGAGACTTTGTTCAAGATTGTTGCAAAAGGAGAAAGAGATTGAACTGATCTCCTCTAAAATAAAAAGGTATGAGTCTTTAATCACTGAGTGAACTAGTGGATAAGTACTGGAGAACACTAGGGAGAGGCTGGTCAATGGTGATTAGGCCACCTTGTTTGTTAATTAGTTCTTATTAACAAAGAGGAGACTTAAGAAATGCAAGTTCAATCCCTGGGTTAGGAAGATCCCCTGGAGAAGGGGATGGCAATACACTCCAGTATTTTTGCCTGGAGAATTCCATGGCCAGGGGACGCTGGTGGGCTACAGTTCATGCAGTTGCAAAGAGTCAGACATGACTGAAGCTAACACAGTAAAGAGACCATACTATTAACACTTTTCTCCATGATTCCAATTCAAAGAGATGCTCCTAGGTCTTTAGGAGAGAAATTCTTGGGCTGCAGACTGGCTAGAGGTTGGAGAAAATTAGCACCTCAAAGGTGAGGTAGGAGATAGGAGGTCCCTAGCCTAAGCATCTGTAGCTCATACCCTGTGGACAGATACTCCAAAATAGCAGGCAAGTGAGCATAGCTAAGACCTAACCCAGGTAAAAGACCACATATTCCTCAAAGTCAAGGAGACCTTCCTGATTTCATATGCTCAGAAAGCCTCCTTGGAGGTCAAAACAGAGGGGGTATCACTTCATAGTAAGTAATGTCAACCTACATATAGACCTCTTTGCTAGAATACATCTTGGCTAAGAGATGCATGTACATACAAGGGAGGATCCTGATGTATACCAAATATGAATTCAGAACCTGGCAAAGCAAAATACTGACCAAAGGAAACCTGGATGTGATTCTCTCTGAGCCCACCTCTATGTCTATATACATGTTCTCCTTTTCCTCCTAATAAACACTTAACTTGTTTCACTATTTCTCTCTGTGGAAATTCATTTCTACACAGCTGATGGGTCAGGGCCTTGTCACTGGCCACTGTCCCTGGTGGTCTAGTGGCTAGGATTCAGCACTGTGTCTGCCATGGCCTGACTTCAATCTCTGACCAGGAACCAAAACCCTGCTTTAAGTTGCTGTAAGCCGAAGTCACTGGAAATTAAAGGGATGGAGCAAAGATTGATAATTACAACTTTTTAAAATTAAATTATGGTAGAAAATGAAGGTCAGAACTAGAGAAAAGAAGAATTTTATTTAATATTTAGTCAAAGTGAGGGGACAATGCAAACTTTGTTTGGAAGCCTCCCAGATTCTGCCCTGTGCATCTCTTGTTTTGATTGGCTCTCATTTGTATCCTTTTGATATAATAAAACTATAACTCTAACTCTTTCCTCAGTTTTGTGAGTCATTCTAGTCAATTATAAAATCTGATAATATCAAATCTGAGAGTAATTTTTGTCTCTCAAACTTGCAAGCTATGACAGAAGTCTTAAGGTAGACTTGCTAATCTGGAGAGGACTGTTGCTTAACACTGAGTTTGGCTAATTATAAATATTCAGATGAATCAAGTACTCTTATTCCACCTACCTTTATTACTATATTCATATTCATTCTTTTGGTTTTCTTTTGATGTTTATCCTAAACTTTCCATGAGGTCGCAAAGAGTTGGACACGACTGAGCAACTTTCACTTTCACTTTATAATGTGTATGACTGATGCACTATCCTTTTATTTTAGGTCTGTTAACTATAACTGTTATAACTATATAACTGTTAACAGTTATAACTATATAACTGTTTTATCTGCCTGAATTACTTCATTTTTGCTTCACATTTGAAGGATATTATAAAGTCTTTCCCAGTGGCTCAGTGGTTAAGAACCTGTCTGCAATGCATGAGCTGTAGGTTTAATCCCTGGTTCAGGAAGATTCCCCCGGAGAAGGGCATGACAAGCCACTCCAGTAATCTTGCCTGGAGAATCCCATGGACAGAGGAGCCTGGTAGGCTACAGTCCATAGGATCTGCAGAGAGTTGGAAACAACTGAAGCAAGTTAGCATGCATGCATCAGAGTGTAAAAATCTAGGTTGATCTCATTTTCTTTCACTATTTGAAACATAGATATACCCATTGTCATTTGAATTACTTTTATTTTCCTATTGAAAAATCAGTTGTATTGTGATTATTGCTTATTTGACTATAACAAGCTTTTATTTCTGGCTTCATTTAAATGTTTCTCTTTGTCTTTCACATTCATTGTTTTACTATGATATGTCTCAATATTGTTTTGTTATAATTTTATTGCTTGAATTTGTTGTTCTTTTTTGAATCTGTATATTGAGATTTTTATTTTCTTTGAAATATACTCAATTGTCATATCTCCAGACAGTGTTACTGACTCACTTTTTCTACTGTTCTCATTCTGCTGCTGCTGGTAAGTCGCTTCAGTTGTGTCTGACTCTGTGTGACCCCATAGACCACAGCCCACCGGGCTCCGCCGTCCCTGGGATTCTCCAGGCAAGAACACTGTAGTGGGTTGCCATTTCCTTCTCCAATGCATGAAAGTGAAAAGTGAAAGTGAAGTCACTCAGCTGTGTCCAACTAGTAGCGACCCCATGGACTGCAGGCTACCAAGCTCCTCTGTCCATGAGATTTTCAAGGTAAGGGTACTGAAGTGGCTTGCCATTGCCTTCTCCAGTTCTCATTCTAGGACCCTCAAATATATAAACATTCAACTATCCTCAAATTCTGATATAGTCCTTACATTGTTTTTGATGTTTCCAATGCATTTAACCCTCTCTGATGAAATCTGGAATTTTCACCTGTTTTTTTCAATCCATTGCTTTTTTTTTTTTTTTTTTTTTCTGTTACCAAACAAAATCCATAGCCAACTAAAGAGATGGATTTATTCAAGTTCTGAGATAGGAAATCATTCATTAATAAGAACCATTTCAAAGAAAATGAGGGAAAACTGGAGATTTAGAGACAAACTAACAGAGTCATCCATGAGTCTTGTACTTGGCATGAGGAAGGATAGAGGTGAGCCTTAACTTTGTCCATGACAAAAGATGAAATTGAGACTTGAACTGGGAGATATGAAAATACGGTGTATTTTTATCTTTTTCATAGTGAGATTTTCAACTCTCCCTGCTTTCTGAGAATATTGGACATAAATACATTTTAATACTGTCATCTCTAGCTGTGCTTAATCTATTAGGTAAACTCACACATTCTGTTGTTAATTCCACTGATTTTGTTTCAAAGTCCCAAAGCATCTATTTGCTTTTTAAAATAGATTCCACTTTTTTAGTTAAACACAAATTTTCATTTATTTCCTTGAACATTTTAATCACAGTACCTTCAAAATATCTATAGTATAATGCCTCCCATAGCTTTGTTATTTATTGCTGCATTTCTTTTTTTTTTTTTCCCCCAATAGTATTCGTTCTTGGTGTAGTTGCTAGTTTTTTATTGATTTTAGGAAAAGTTAAAAAGGACTTTCAAAATATTGTCATTCCTATATTAAATTCTGTATCCTGTCAGGCAGCTAGTGTAGAAACACCTTTATCCCATCATTGATGCCTATTTTGGTTATACAGTCTTAAAAGACTCAGTATAACCTTATTTTACTTTATTATTTTAAAATGTCCCAAGCAGAAATTCATGATTTTTAGTATGGCCCCTCTTCCTGGACTCCCTGATCTCCTATTTTTGTCTCTTCAAAATCACGTTTCCTTTATTTTTTTTCCTGTTTCTAATATACTTTTTTTCCTATGGTTTTAATTGCTTCTCTTTCATAGATTCTCTATTCCTGTCTTTCTTGAGCCCCCTTCTTGAAAGAAACCCCCTCCTAAAGTATTGGCTGCTTTTCCATTTTTATGATTCCTTTACACCAAACCTAAGTTAATTTCTATGGTTTTTCTAGTTGTTCTTGGCAGAAGTGATGCATATGACAAGCTACTCCATCATGGGTAGAACAGGAAATCTGCTTCCACTAATTTTTTTTTTTTTTTGCTACTTTTCTTAAATTGAAACAAAATAGCTTTTAAAATAGTTCAGAGATACACTGACCTATGATATGCTTTCATTGCAGTGGCAAGTAACTGTTTCTTGATGATTGTGCTGAAACATATTTGCTAAAATTTCAAGTTTCATTCACTCCTAAGAAATAAACTGCAGAATCATCATAAGATTTTTTTTTTAAAGCAAACCAACTGGACTGAAAACAACAGCCAATGTCTTTTTATAATGTATAGTTGTTTTCCTTGGGTTATTAATGCTTCCATCCATGAGTAGAACTATTATGTGCTTCGAATAATTAAAAAAGATCTGTTGCTTGTTGATTTTGGATTTGTTTGCCTGAAATATTGAATTAAATATTCAGTTAGTGAATGACATATGGCATTTCTTCACTGAAACATGGCCAATATGCCTTTTTCTTAGGGCACAGACCTTGTTTTCAACCAATTTTATAAGCTGTGCAAAATAAGTGAATTCAAGAATAGATCATTCAAGATTTATACATCACATATATTCAATGATTATCTTTGCCACAAAGTAAATCCAGAATCATGGCTAATAAATATTTATGAAGATAATACCATTTCAGAATTCTAAATTTAGAAATCATACACAGGCTAACTGCTTCATTATAACTTTCTTTTGTCTTTGCTTGTTTGTCCTGTGCTGTGCTTAGTCACTCAGTCATGCCCAACACTTTGTGACGGACTGTAGCCCGCCAGGCTCCTCTGTCCATGGGAATTCTCCAGGCAAGAATACTAGAGTGGGTTGCCATCCCCTCCTCCAGGGGATCTTCCCAACAGAGGGATTAAACCTAGGTCTCCTGCATTGCAAGCAGGTTTTTAACCATCTGAGACACCAGGGAAGCCCTTTGCTAGTTTGATATTATCTAATTCACAACATTTTTCATGGTTCCTCACTAGATCAATTTTGTTTATTGCTATCAGTACAATTTGGCATATAAAATGCATACCACTGTGATATTAAATGAATTATTAACTAATCAAATTGCATTTCTATCATATCTACATGTTCAGTGAATAAGATTTTGTGTTCTATTACTATTTTTAGAGGATTTAGCATGACATTTTTTCATGTATCATTTGGATATTTCCCCATACAGAAGCACTTAAATAAAAATTAAAACATGAAGAAGAAAAATCAATGGAATAATATTAAATATCATTTTGAGTAACCATGCTAAACCTGGTTAAGACTGATAATAAATAAATTTTTTTCTGAATTTCTTGGTATAAGTATACTAGATAATCATGATAGGAAATGCAAGAGTACATGAATAAGCCTGGATATGGATCAATGATGACATTTTAAGTTCTTTGAAGGTAAGGATACTGGTCTACAGAACTTGGTCATTAGTTTCCTTATAACCCTATGCTTTGTGCATACTAGAGCTAAACTATATGTTTTATATTTATAAAATAATAGTTCATGAGATTTCCTTAAAACTTAGCTGCAACTGACAGGCAATAAAAATAAATGGCTTTCTGGTACTCTTGATTAGAAGGAAACAATTTTAGTTACTTACTTGTCTCTATGCTCCTCATTTACTCATGGGAACATTACTCCCAATGTGGTGACTTTGTATGGTGTCTATTTTGCTATACTACATTTCTTATCTTTCCCCTTTTCATAGGGTTGTGGGTAAAGTTACCCATAAGGGAAATTTCAGTGATATTTGGAAGGCTGATGTGAATAGAATATATATATATATATATATTTAACATTCTAAAGGTTGAAGTAGAGCTAAGACCTTTTCAGCTTACTCAGTTTTTCATACAACTATTCCTTTTGTTGGTATAGAGAAGCAGCCAGCCCTTGGATTTTGAGACTCTTGATAGATCTGTGCTTCAGCTTCTGAACGTATCAATCCACACACTAGTACAGCTCTGTCATAAAAGGTGCACAGATTATATTAATAACATAGGTTACTCCCATCAATGTTGGAGACAATGAATCACCAATGTGGGTTCTAATTTGCTCTTATTAATTCCATTTTGTCCTCATGAGGTCCTAGTTGTCTCATAGGTTCCTATTTATTCTCATGGATTCCAGTTTTCCTTTAATCTTCCCAAATTTAAATCCACTATTTCTTCTCATATCCTTGCCCTGATTTCAATTCCTATATCAAATGCAGAAGCAAAACTGCTTAAGCAGCTGTGGTACTTATGAAAGGTCTAATATCTATAACAAATTTTTATCTATTATAACTCATTGTGGTTCTTGTTCTCTAATTAAAGCTTAAATTATACAAAATTTGGCACCACAAGTGATTCTGGCCTCACTCAGTCGTGTCCGACTCTTTGCGACCCCGTGGGCTGTAGCCCACCAGGCTCCTCCATCCATGGGATTCTCCAGGCAAGAATACGGGAGTGGGTTGCCATTTCCTTCTCCAGGGGATCTTCTGAACCCAGAGATCGAACCCGGGTCTCCCACATTGCAGGTAGACGCTTTAACCTCTGAGCCACCAGGGATCAAAATTTTAAGAACAAATTTTTTGAATTGGTTTCACAGAACTATTTCTGTGGTCTAATTAGTTTTAAAGATGTTAATGACTCTGTTTCTAGTAGCAAGTGGATCAGTAGAAGTTCATGATATAAAATGACAAAAAATATTTTAATTATCATCTAGAGATATCTGTAATCAGGTGTTATAAAAGGTAAGTCTTTGGATGACTATATACTAATAGTTGCAGCTATAAAAAACATAGTAAAAATATGGAGTACTACGAAGCTGGTTTGGTTATTTCTAAATATTCTATTGACTTGGGAAATAAACTGATGAGTTTAGTACTTTAAAGTCTTCAGTCTGGGTCAGGTAAGGGACAAGAATGCTTCTATGAACTCCTGAAATGAAACCCTTGTATCCTCTACCCATGGAACTCAGATTTAAATATAAAACCTTATTCCACAAGTGAATGACTTATAATGGACATTTCATTTCTGACATCATGATTGTCCTTTGATTAACTTAGAACATTGATGTGGAATAGGGACTTTCAAAATTGGTAAGAATCCTTAAGAGAATATTAAGATGAAGCTGGGATTAAAATCCTATACATAACCCTGAAATGCATTTACTATTATAAATAGATATTTTTCCCTTATGAAGAGGTTGGTCTCATTTTTCTTGAATATCCTGTAATGGACTTTTCTGAAGCATTTGATTTAAATGGAACTATTTATACTCCTTAATAACTACCCCCTTCATCTCTCATTGCTTCTGAACTCATAATCAGATTCAAATCCTGGGAGGCCAAAAACGGTAACTCTAAAAGTGTGAGACATGAGAAAGTACAGTAAGCATCACAAAAAAGGTAAGATTCAAGCTTCAGGAGTTGGTGATGATCAGGGAAGCCTGGTGTGCTATAGTTTCTGGTGTCGCAAAGAATCGGACACTACCGAGCAACTGAACTAAACTGAATGCTAATTTGTTTTCAGAAGAAATTTTGAGAACACGTTAGGAAAATGTTCTAACACTACTGGAACATAGTGGAACATATGGGTTGAATTATTTTTCATAAGTGCACTAGGCAGAGATTCTGGATTTAATGTACTATCAAGAAGTAAAGGGCAGAGAATTATTTTAGCATTGTGCTTAGGAGACTAAAACATAGATCCAAAGATAGCCTACACCAGCAGAGTTGAAGGATATTTTAAAGGCTAGAATGAATTTATCATCTAAGGCTTACTCATAAACACTCCAAAATGATGCTCCCTTCACCAAGACTGTACGAAACACATATTGAGAGAAACTTCAGAATTCATAGGAGCACTTCAGTGTCTATGTCCTGTAAGTAGAAGCTAAAGGAGCTGCAGGATCTGCTCAGAGGATTGTGCAGAGCCAGGTGCTGCTGCAGTGAACACAAATCACCGCTGCTCTGCTGGCTCCCTTGTTGCCACAGAGCAGTAGTCACATGCTGGTGTGGCTATATGAGCTGTGTAACTCTGCTATGACTCCTGCAGTTCCTCCAGCTTCCACTGGATAATCTCATTCAATTTCTCCAAATCCTGAGCCAAGTATATATGTTACTCCATGGTGATTCATTTCCAGCTGATAGCTCATGTTATTGAGATCTGAGTTCGTCAGAGTCAGGTGTGGTTTTCAGTTAGGATTTGAACATACCCTTAGGAGGTCCATACTTTTCCCTGATCTCCCTCACTTTAAGTTTATCTTTTCTTTCCAATTGCCACCTTGCTGACTTCAGGCATCGTATCAGCTGCAAAAGTAACTATCTTATATAGAGCATGAAGTTAGCTTCCACAACTTTGTAACATCTAACTCCTATTAGAGATGTCTTATTTTGCATCAATCATAGGTTCTGATTCACTGATAAACTTTAACTGATATATCTGTCTATAGCACTGAAATACAGGGATTATACAACTGGTTCTCTTCAACACCATTATAATATTAAAATTAAATATTATGTAGTTATTATGCTTAAAATAATTCAATGCCTTATCTGTAGCTCTGTGAATGTGGTCTATTAGCAAACTCCCTGTTGGCAAGTATGATTAGAAAACATGGCTGGGAAGAAACGAAAACAAGATAATTGGGAGGAATTGTGCTTATTAAAGAGCAATTAATAATAAAAATAAATAAAACAAATAATAATAAAAGTCTTGGTCACTTTTTACTTTACAGGCAGTGACACTGAAGAGTCATCTTGAGAGATACTGTCCACATTATGGTTCAATAAATATGCCTTAGAAGTGTCATATTTGGAAGAGTAATTTCTTAGGGATAAATATAACATTTCTATTCTGCAAAGTTCAATGAAAGAATAGTCATAGATATAACTAGGAGTATATTTGAATGTAGAACAATTGATTGCTATGGCCAATCTGCCCATCTTCATGTCCCAAATGATAGCAGGCTCTAAAGTTCTTACAATTGCTGGAACTGTGAGGGTGAAAGAGGAGAGCGATAGAATGAGGATTGGAAGGCAAGGTTGGTTGGGGAAATTGCAGGAAACCTTTTATCAGAAAAAAGGAAATGAAGTGTGGAATGCTGCTTCTCAAGTATTCACTTAGTCAATTCTCCTTCAGTTCAGTTCAGTTCAGTTCAGTCGCTTAGTCATGTCCGACTCTTTGTGACCCCATGAATCGCAGCACGCCAGGCCTCTCTGTCCATCACCAACTCCCGGAGTTCACTCAGATTCACATCCATTGAGTCAGAGATGCCATCCAGCCATATAATCCTCTGTCGTCCCCTTCTCCTCCTGCCCCCAATCCCTCCCAGCATCAAAGTCTTTTCCAATGAGTCAGCTCTTCACATGAGGTGGCCAAAGTACTGGAGTTTCAGCTTTAGCATCATTCCTTCCAAAGAAATTCCAGGGCTGATCTCCTTCAGAATGGACTGGTTGGATCTCGTTGCAGTCCAAGGGACTCTCAAGGGTCTTCTCCAACATCACAGTTCAAAAGCATCAATTCTTCAGCATTCAGCTTTCTTCACAGTCCAATTCTCACATCCATACATGACCACAGGAAAAACCATAGCCTTGACTAGATGGACCTTAGCCGGCAAAGTAATGTCTCTGATTTTGAAAATGCTATCTAGGTTGGTCATAACTTTTCTTCCAAGGAGTAAGTGTCTTTTACTTTCATGGCTGCAGTGATTTTGGAGCCCCTCAAAATAAAGTCTGACACTGTTTCCACTGTTTCTCCATCTATTTCCCAAGAAGTGATGGGACCAGATGCCATGATCATTGTTTTCTGAAAGTTGAGCTTTAAGCCATCATTTTCACTCTCCTCTTTCACTTTAATCAGGAGGCTTTTTCATTCCTCTTCACTTTCTGCCATAAGGGTGGTGTCATCTGCATATCTGAGTCTATTGATATTTCTCCTGGCAATCCTGATTCCAGATTGTGTTTCTTCCTGTCCAGCGTTTCTCATGATGTACTCTGCATAGAAGTAAAATAAGCAGGGTGACAATATACAGCCTTGACGTACTCCTTTTCCTATTTGGAACCAGTCTGTTGTTCCATGTCCAGTTCTAACTGTTCCTTCCTGACCTGCATAAAGATTTCTCAAGAGGCAGGTCAGGTGGTCTGGTATTCCCATCTCTCTCAGAATGTTCCACAGTTGATTGTGATCCACACAGTCAAAGGCTTTAGCATAATCAACAAAGCAGAAATAGATGTTTTTCTGGAACTCTCTTGCTTTTTCATGATCCAGTGGATGTTGGCAATTTGATCTCTAGTTCCTCTGCCTTTTCTAAAACCAGCTTGAACATCAGGGAGTTCACGGTTCAAGTATTGCTGAAGCCTGGCTTGGAGAATTTTGAGCATTAATTTACTAGCATGTGAGATGTGTGCAATTGTGCGGTAGTTTGAGCATTCTTTGGCATTGCCTTTCTTTGGGATTGGAATGCAAACTGACCTTTTCCAGTCCTGTGGCCACTGCTGCGTTTTCCAAATTTGCTGGTATATTGAGTGCAGCACTTTCACAGCATCATCTTTCAGGATTTGAAATAACTCAACTGCAATTCCCTCACCTCCACTAGCTTTGTTTGTAGTGATGCTTCTTAAGGCCCACCTTACTTCACATTCCAGGATGTCTGGCTCTAATCGTATATAATACATATGTCATATCTATCTATATTATATATAATATCTATATATAGTCTTTTAAATACAATATATCTATAAGACTATTTATATCTAGATATATAGCAATATAGAGATATATTGTACAGAGATACGTAGATAGATCTTGATATTTATATCAATATTGATATAGATATAGACACAAATAGGTCTACATATATATATATATTCTTTGTTAAATATTATTAATAACTGGAATGAATAAAAATGAGTATTTAAAATATCCCTTAAACTATTTTTTAAATGTATCTAAAACAGCATAGAGTTAAAAGCACAGATTCTAGAAATAGGCTGAGTTTGAACCCTAAATTTACAATATGAAATTCCTCCATGTCTCTGTGTATTTATCTCCATACTGGATATTAAAACAGTGACTGTTCCATAAGGTCGTTTTGAAGTCTTCAGGAGTTCATAATAATCTTAATAATTTAAGATCTGAGAACAGTATTTAGCACATAAATATTAAATTCTATATGAATAAGTTCTTTGATCTTAATTTCAGCATTTTTCTTTCTCTGCAAAAATAACATTCATTTATTTGTTTTTTTAACTAGGGATATAGATTTAGCTCTGGAGAAGGAAATGGAAACCCACTCCAGCCTTATTGCCTGAAAAATGCCATGGACAGAGGAGCCTGGTGGACTATGGTTCATGGTGTCACAAAAAGTCAGGCATGACTGAGTGAATAAGCACATGAATTTAGTTCTCAGAAAAATAATGCAGTGCAAATTCTTTACATGGTCTCATTTTCTCTGTATATCTATTGCTAAATTGTCAAAAAGAAACAAAAACTCTTCAAAAATGTCTGGTTTCTATGTAACAATCCATTGCCCAAAATTGGCTATGATAATTATGAAATCAACCAATTATTATTTTTTGCAGCAGATGATGTTGAATCCAAATGTCATTTTACAAAGGAATTTTATTTTCCCCACTGATTTATATAGATGAAGTTATTTTGACATTGCATAAATAACAGAAGCAGAAGATATTAAGAAGAGGTGGCAAGAATACACAGAAGAACTGTAAAAACAGAGCTTCATGACCAAGACAATCATGATGGTGTGATCACTCACCTAGAGTCAGACATTCTGGAATGTGAAGTCAAGTGGGCCTTAAAAAGCATCACTACGAATAAGCTAGTGGAGGTGATGGAATTCCAGTGGAGCTATTTCAAATCCTGAAAGATGATGCTGTGAAAGTGCTGCACTCAATATATCAGCAAATTTGGAAAACGCAGCAGTGGCCACAGGACTGGAAAAGTTTGCATTCCAATCCCAAAGAAAGGCAATGCCAAAGAATGCTCAAACTACTGCACAATTGCACTCATCTCACATGCTAGTAAATTAATGCTCAAAATTCTCCAAGCCAGGCTTCAGTAATACGTGAACTGTGAACTCCCAGATGTTCAAGCTGGTTTTAGAAAAGGCCGAGAAACAAGAGATCAAATTGCCAATATCCACTGGATCATGAAAAAGCAAGAGAGTTCCAGAAAAACATCTATTTCTGCTTTATTAACTATTCCAAAGCCTTTGACTGTGTGGATCACAATCAACTGTGGAACATTCTGAGAGAGATGGGAATACCAGACCACCTGACCTGCCTCTTGAGAACTTCTACACAGGTCAGGAAGCAACAGTTAGAACTGGACGTGGAACAACAGGCTAGTTCCAAATAGGAAAATGAGTACATCTAAGCTGTATATTGTCACCCTGCTTATTTAACTTATATGTAGAGTACATCATGAGAAACCCTGGGCTGAAAGAAGCACAAGCTGAAATCAAGATTGCCGGGAGCAATATCAATAACCTTAGATATGCAGATGACACCACCCTTATGGCAGAAAGTGAAGAGGAACGGAAAAGCCTCTTGATGAAAGTGAAAGAGGAGAGTGAAAATGTTGGCTTAAAGCTCAACGTTCAGAAAACTAAGACCATGGCTTCTGGTCCCATCACTTCATGGGAAATAGATGTGGAAACATTAGAAACAGTGTCAGACTTTATTTTTTTATTTATTTATTTTGGACTCCAAAATCACTGCAGATGGCGATTGCAGCCATGACATGAAAAGACACTTACTTCTTGGAAGGAAAGTTATGACCAACCTAGACAGCATATTGAAAAGCAGAGACATTACATTGCCAACAAAGGTCCATCTAGTCAAGGCTATGGTTTTTCCAGTGGTCATGTATGGATGTGAGAGTTGGACTGTGAAGAAAGCTGAGATCTGAAGAATTGATGCTTTTGATCTGTGGTGTTGGAGAAGACCCTTGAGACTCCCTTGGACTGCAAGGAGATCCAACAAGTCCATTCTAAATGAGAATAGTCCTGGGTGTTCTTTGGAAGGAATGATGCTGAAGCTGAAACTCCAGTTCTTCGACCACCTGATGCGAAGAGTTGACTCATTGGAAAAGACTCTGATGCTTGGAGGGACTGGTGGCAGGAGGAGAAGGGACGACAGAGGATGAGATGGCTAGATGGCATCAGTGACTCGATGGACGTGGGTTTGGGTGAACTCCAGGAGTTGGTGATGGACAGAGAGGCCTGGCATGCTGCAATTCATGGAGTCTCAAAGAGTCGGACACGACTGAGTGACTAAACTGAACTGAACTGACCATATGAAATCTAGAAATATGTTAGAATTAAACTCAACTGCCAATTGTTAACTTGAATTGCTTTACTGTCCTCAAGTAGCAACAGAGATTCACAGAATATAGGCCATTCAGCTACCTACATTTGTCACCAATAAGTTTTGCTCAACACTCAGATAGTTCACAAGACATTCCTCCTGCCAGAATATTAAACAAGATTCTCTCAAGTTAGTCCTTTTCCAATATAGCAGCCATTGCATTTAATGGGATATCAGAATGGGGTGAATATCAGGAGACTGGATAAAGCTAGTTTTTAGATGCTTTTGTTTTCTTTTTCTTTTTTTTTTTTTTTTTCAGTCTTAGGAGAGTCTCTCATTTTATCTCCATCAGCTTTCTTAGCATCTTGCAATTCTTAGCATTAGCAGATAAGAACTCAAGACTCTGACAAGTGGGTTCCTCTTGCTAGGTCAGAAGAATGTGAGAACAGAGAGGCAAGGAAAAAGATATTGCAAGTCAAGCATAATAGCATTTATCATGGGGAAAGGGTGAGTTAGTGAGGAAAATTAATTTGGAGACCATAAAATAGAATGAACAGGATTCAAAACATTGTATTTCTTGATCCCAGTTGCTTTTTTTAACTTCAGAATGTTAATTGAATTTGAGTAAAACCACCCTGTCATAAATTTCTTCAACTTCAAAAAACTCAAACAAAAATGTGATTAACCACTCTTTTTTAGACAACTGGGAAATTAACTAACAATAATATTTGATAAAAGTTCTTAAGGAACTATTGCTTACAATTATGTAAACAGAGACTAGAGATTGGTTCAAGATAGCAGAGTAGAAAGATGTATGTTCATCTTCTCCTGCAAGAACACCAAAACTAGCTGTTGAACTTTTGACCAAAGGATGCTGGAACCCACCTCCTCAAAAAAAAAAAAAAAAAAAAAAAAGATACCCCATATCCAAGGACAAAGGAGAAGCCACAACAAGATGGTAGGAGGGGTACAACCACAATCAAATCAAATCACACACCTGCCAGGTGGGAGACTCACAAACTGGAGAACAATAATAACAAATAATTACTCACACTATTGTAAAGGTTCTAGACCCTATACCAGGTTTCCCAGACTGAGCATCTTGCAGAAGGACTGGGAATCCTCAGGGAATCTTAATCGAAGGCCAGTAGGATTTGACTACAGAACTTACACAGGACAGGGGAAATAGAGACTCTACTCTTGGACGGCACAAACAAAATCTTGATTCAGGGGAAAGGATCAGTAACCTCATAGAGACTGAGCCAGACTGTCTGTGAGTGTTTGAGGGTCTCCTGTCGAGACATGGATCAGCAGGGTCCTGCCACAGGGACAGGGGCACTGGTAGAAGCAGTTCTGGGAGGCTTTTGTTAGGGTAAGTCCTCTTGGAGGTTGCCATTAGTCCTACCGTTGAGCCTGTAGACTTCAAGACTGGGTAGCCTCAGGGCAAACAACTAACAGGGAGGGAGCACAACTCCAACCATCAGCAGACAATTGGATTAAAGATTTACTGAGGATAGCCTTTGACTGTGTGGATCACAATAAACTCTGGAAAATTCTGAAAGAGATGGGAATACCAGACCACCTGACCTGTCTCTTGAGAAATCTGTATGCAGGTCAGGAAGCAACAGTTAGAACTGGACATGGAACAACAGACTGGATCCAAATAGGAAAAAGAGTACCACAAGGCTGTATATTGTCACCCTGCTTATTTAACTTATATGCAGAGTACATCACGAGAAACGCTGCACTGGAAGAAACACAAACTGGAATCAAGATGGTCAGGAGAAATATCAATAACTTCAGATATGCAGCTGACACCACCTTTATGGCAGAAAGTGAAGAAGAACTAAAAAGCCTCTTGATGAACGTGAAAGTGGAGAGTGAAAAAGTTGGCTTAAACCTCAACATTCAGAAAACGTAGATCATGGCATTTGTTCCCATCACTTCATGGGAAATAGATGGGGAAACAGTGAAAACAGTGTCAGATTTTATTTTTTGGGGGCTCCAAAATCACTGCAGTCATGAAATTAAAAGACGCTTACTCCTTGGAAGAAAAGTTATGGCCAACCTAGATAGCATATTCAAAAGCAGAGACATTACTTTGCCAACTAAGGTCTGTCTAGTCAAGGCCATGGTTTTTTCAGTAGTCATGTATGGATGTGAGAATTGGACTGTGAAGAAGGCTGAGCACTGAAGAATTGATGCCTTTGAACTGTGGTGTTGGAGAAGACTCTTGAGAGTCCCTTGGACTGCAAGGAGATCCAAGCATTCCATGCTGAAGGAGATCAGCCCTGGGATTTCTTTGGAAGGAATGATGCTAAAGCTAAAACTCCTGTACTTTGGCCACCTCATGTGAAGAGTTGACTCATTGGAAAAGAATCTGATGCTGGGAGGGAATGGGGGGCAAGAGGAGAAGGGGACGACAGAGGATGAGATGGCTGGATGGCATCACTGACTTGATGTGCGTGAGTTTGAGTGAACTCTGGCAGTTGGTGATGGACAGGGAGGTCTGGTGTGCTGCGATTCATGGGGCCGCAAAGAGTCGGACACAACTGAGCAACTGAACTGAACTGAGTATGGCCCTGCCCATTAGAGAAAGATCCAACTTTCCCCACAGCCAGTCCCTCCCATTAGGAAGCCTGCACAAACCTCTTATCCTTATCCATCAGAGGGCAGACAGAAGGAGCCAAAACTATAATCTCACAGACTCTAGAACAAAAACCACAACAGAAAGGTAATGAAAATGAAAAGAAATAGGATTATGTCCCAGATGAAGGAACAAGTTAACCCCTCAGAAAAACAACTAAATGAAGTAGAAACAGGCGCTATTTCAGAAAAAGAATTCAGAATAATGATAATGAAGATGATCCAGGATCTCAGAAAAAGAATGGAGGCAAAGACTGAGAAAATGCAAGAAATGTTTACCAAAGACCTGGAAGAGATAAAGAACAAACAAACAGAGATGAACAATACACTAGAAAGAATTAATAGCAGAATAATAGAGGCAGAAGAATGGATAAGTGATCTGGAAGACAGAATGTGACCTGGAAGACAAAACCACTGCCTCAAAACAGAACATAGGAAAAAGAATGAAAAGCAATGAAAACAGCCTGAGAGACCTCCGGGGCAATGTTAAAAACATGAACATTCACATTATAGGGGTCCCAGAAGAAAAAGAGAGACAGAAAGGACTTGAGAAAGCATCCAAAGACATAATAGCTGAAAGCTTCCTGAACATGGAAAAGGAAACAGTCAACCAAGTTGAGGAAGCACAGAGGCTCCTAAGCAGGACAAACCCAAGAAGGAATACAACAAGACACATAGTATCAAACTGACAAAAATTAAAGACAAAGACAATATAAATGTATTACTATTTACATTTATGGTAATTATCAATATGCATGACCCTATTATCCTTTTATTCAATGTTTTGGGTTTATTTTATTTCTTTATTATTTTCTTTTTTTTTTTTTTTTTTTTTTTTTTTGTTGGCAGATTTTTTTCCTTTTCTTGTTTTTTCTGCCTAGAGAAGTTTCAGAAGATCTTCCCGACCCAGGGTTCGAACCCGGGTCTCCTGCATTGGAGGCAGACGCTTTAACCTCTTAGCCACCAGGGAAGCCCAAAATTAAAGACAAAGACTATATATTAACAGGTTAAAAAGGGGGGAAAAGACAAATTAACATACAAAGGAAATCTGCTAAGTTATCAGCTGATTTCTCAACAGAACTCTAAAAGCCAGAAGGGAACGGCACAAAATATTCCAAATGATGAAAAGGAATAACCTACAACCAAATGTATGCTACACATCAAGACTCTTGATCAGATTTAGTGCAGAAAACAAAGGTTTACAGGCAAACAAAAGTTAATATAATTCAGCAAAACTAAATCAGTTTTACAACAAATGCTAAAGAAACTTCTCTAGGCAGAAAATACAAGAAAAGGAAAAAAATCTGCCAAAAAAAAAAGAATAAAGAAATAAAATAAACCCAAAACATTGAATAAAAGGATAACAGGGTCATGAATATCGATAATTACCATAAATGTAAATGGATTAAATGCCCCAAATGAAAGACATAGACTGGCTGAGTGGATAGAAGAACAAAACCCATACATATGTTTCTACAAGAGACCCACCTCAGACATAGGGACACTTATAGACAGAAAGTAACGGGATGGGAGAAACTTTTCCAGGAAAATAGAATTCATAAGAAAGCTGGAGTAGCGGTACTCATATCAGGCAAAATAGACTTTAAAACAAAGATGGTTTTAAGGGACAAAGAAGTTCACTACATAATGATCAAGGGTTCAATCCAACAAGAAAATATAGCAATTAGAAATATGTATGCACCCAACATAGAAGCACCTCAATATGTAAGGCAAATACAAATATAAAGGGAGACATTGATAGCAACATCATAATAGTGGGAGGCATTAACACTCCATTCTCCATCAATGGACAAATCATCTGGAAAGAAAATTAATAAGGAAACACAGGCCTTAACTGACATTTTAGAGGAGCTGGATTTGATATTTATACATTCCACCAAAAAGCAACATGCTGCACCTTCTTCTCAAAGGCCCATGGGACATGCTCCAGGATTAACTACATGATGGACCACAAGGCTGTGTAAATTTAAGAAACTTGAAATTATAGCAATCATTTTTTCTCCAATCACAATGCTATGCAAATAGAAATAAACTACAAGCAAAAACCCTAAATAAACATAAAAACTTGAGGAAGCTAAATTATATGCTACTCAACAACCATTGGATCATTGAATAAATCAAAGAAGAAATTTAAAAAAAGAAAAACAAAAAACCTAGACACAAGTGACATTGAAAGCACAAAGATCCAAAACTTATGGAATGCAGCAAAAGCAGTTCTGAGAGGAAAATTTATAGCAATATGATTTTACCTCAAAAAATAAGAAAAGTCTCAAACAGCCTAACCTTACACCTAAAACTACTAGAAAAAGAAGAACAGCAAAACCTAAAGTAGTAGAAGGAAGGAAATCACAAAGATCAGAGCAGAAATAAATGAAGTAGAGACTAAAAAAGCAATCACAAAAATGAGTTAAACTAAAAGCTGGTTCTTTGAAAAGATAAACAGAATTGATAAAACTTTAGCCAGACTAACCAAGGAAAAAAAGGAGAAGCCTCAAATCAATAAAATTAGAAATTAAAAAGGAGAAGTTACAGCTAATTCCATAGAAATACCAAGGATTTAAAGAGACTACTGTGAATAACTGTATGCAAAACAAAAAAAAAGAAAGAAAGAAAGAAAAAAAAAAAAGACAATCTGGAAGGAATGGACAAATTCTTAGAAAGGTACAGTTTTTTTCTGGTAGCTCAGATGGTAAAGAATCCACCTGCAATGTGGGAGACCTGGGTTTGACTTCTGGGTTGGGAAGATCCTCTGGAGAAGGGAAGAGTAACCACACACTCCATTATTCTGGCCTAGAGAATCCCGATGGACAGAGGAACAAATCAATAAAATTAGAAATTACGAAGAAGTTACAGCTGACTCCACAGAAATACCAAAGATTATAGGAGATTGCTGTGAACAAATGTCTGCCAATAAAACAGACAACCTGGAAGAAATGGACATATTCTGGAAAGGTACAGTCTCCCTAGAATGAACCAGGAAGAAAAAGAAAGTATGAACAGACCAATCACAAGCACTGAAATTGAAAGTGTGATTAAAAACCTCCCAACAAACAAAAGTCCAAGACTCAATTTTATTGTCAAATTTTATCAATCATTTAGAGAAGAGTTAACACCTATCTTTCTGAAACTGTTCCAAAAATTTGCAGAGGAAGGAAAACTTTCAAAATCATTTTGAGTCCACCATTACCTTGATACCAAAACCAGACAAAGATACTATGACAACAACAAAAAAAGAGAAAATTACAAACCAATATCACTGATGAACATAGAATCAAAAATCCTCAACAAAACATTAGCAATCCATATTCAGCAATACATTAAAAAGATCACACAACATGATCAAGTGGGATTTATCTCAGGGATGCAAGGATTTTTCAACATTGGCAAATCAATCACTGTGATTCATCACATCAAAAAACTGAAGGATAAAAACCATATAATCATCCCAATAGATGCAGAAAAACTTTTGACAAAACTCTGCACCCATTTATGATTAAAAACTCTCCAGAAAGTGGTCATAGAGTGTACATGCCTCAACATAATAAAGACCATATATGACAGGCCTGCAGCTAGCATTGTACTCACTGGTAAAAAGCTAAAAGCATTCCCTCTGAGATCAGGAACAAGACAAGCATGTTCACTCTCACCACTTTATTTCAACATATTTTTGGAAGTCCTAGCTACAGCAATCAGAAAAGAAAAAGAAGTAAGGGGATTCCAAATTGGGAAAAAAAAAATTTAGAATACATCAAAATAGAAGTAATAATTAAGACATATTCTATAAAGTTTGAGTACAGTAACAACAGTTCTTGCCAGTTTTAGTTTTCAGCATCATTCCTGCTTGATCTTATTAGCCCTTAATATTTTTAATATTTGAAACATTGGAACATTCACAATAATTCCTAATACAGTCATTTTTGAGTAGCTGAAAAAAAATTTACAAACATTAATGGTAAAATTCTAATTTATTGCATATTTAATAAACTAATTATCTAGTGTTGTGTATATGAAATTTAATTAGTTGTTGGATAGCCTGTTGAAATGACCTAGCAACTTTTGTGGGTTAGAGTGAAGGGAAGTTATGAGAGAAGGATGGAATGAGTATTTATATAATAAGCCAATGATCCATGAAACACTTGACTTAGTTATTGACTATAAATGTGGAACTCAAGAAACAGTGTGAAATACAATTGCTTCTCCATGTGTTGGTAACTACTGCTCATGAAAGCTCATCTTTTTATAGAACCTGAAATTTTACCCCTGTGGAGATAACTTCATGCCATCTATCGGCTATATGAATATCCTAGATTCACTTAACATCCAGCTTGTCATCTTTTCCCACAATCCAGATTCTCTGCTGAATAGTTATTTAACTGCAGAATGATACATTGATTCTTGTTACTTCACTCACTCCACTATACAATAATGCTTCATCTCTCATTCCACACTCCTGTGGATTATTTTGTCTTCTTTATTGCCATAGACTTCTGTCATCAATCTATGTTTAGCGTATTGGTTTATTTCTGAATCCAACTTTTTCACATCTAATTACTTAACATTTAGTTTTGAAAATGAATAAACTTTAAAAATTTTTTGAAACATTTAACATCTAACATTATAGCATTTTTTTCTAAAATATTGTTTACTCATGTCAATCTTTGACTTAAATTCTTTCAATACCTCATTAAAATCTCTTCTGTGATTTTTTAATGTTGTATTCCTTTATTTGCCTTTCTAATCTTATCTCACTCTATATTATCAAAAATTTAATTACAACAAAATTAATATTCATATTTTTCTCAGTATTTATTGGGAACAATTTGTAGATGACTTTGTGATTTTTATCATGCAATTTTTCTCACCTGAAATACATTCTTCTTTATTTTTCCTTTCCCTAATACCTCATTCTGTAATAAAGCAAAAAAAAAAAAAAAAAAAAAAAACCTCATCAGCAACATCACCTAGACTATCAGCATCCTTGGAGGGCACATTTCTTTTCATTTACATGTAACATAGGCATGCCTTACATGGATCATCATTTTTACTTTGTTTAATATGCAATCTTTTTTTCTTTCAGCTTAGCTCTTTAGAAAAGAAAACAACGTTTCTCTCCATATGTCTGTTCCTAGGGCTTAAACTCAGTGTCCTACAATATGTGGTCAGGGAAAATATTGTAATCTTAGAGATGACTGGTGATAATAAATACAGGGCAGTCAACTACCAAATAGTCTGTGAATTATTCTCTGAAAATATCTAGTGAATATTATCTTTCTTTGAGGGTAAGTGAGTGAACCTTGGATTTAGATTATGTGTATTTTAAGATGAACATTAAATACATCCCTGCATAGGACAGCCTTGGATTTTAAGCATAGTTCTACTGATAAATTCTATAACTTTAGTTAAGTCATGAAACTATTTAAATACAGCCAGTACTGAAATATATAGGTGATAATACTATATTTGCTTGTTAGCTTAAGAAAAATAAGAAATGTATATTATCGCAATTTGTCAAAGGACAGTGTACTCAAAATTAATTCAAAACTACATTTATTTAATATTTTTTCAAGATTAAGTATACTAGAATAAAAGTATTTGCATAAGCTGTCACCATAATACTAAGCATTTTTAGTTCATTTTATAATACTTTAGATCTTTAGATGTTACATTATAATTCACATATCTTTTATGAGTGCAAACTTTCTGTGGAAAAAAAAAAAACTCTGCTCAAGAATGCTGCCAATGTTTTTTAACAAGTTCACATTTGTTTATTAATTTTGATATAAATCTTCAATATAAATTGCCATATCTACAGATGGCAATATCACATGAACAAGCAGAAGAGTAAATGGGAATGATTTAATGATGAGCTGTAGAATTTAATAGAGATAAATAGACATAGCTTAAAGGTTCCAATTCACTTCCTACTTGATTATATATGGGAAATAATAACTGAGAAAATAACAATTTTGCTTAATAATACACTTTCTAAAATGTAATAAATATCTATTGCATATAATGCATACTTCTTAACATTTTAGGTTATCTAAAGCTGAATAGAGCATCTTTAGCAAGCAGGGTAATCCCAGGATTAGATAAATCAGACTGGAAAAGTAGAAATTAATCAGTACATTCTTATTCAGCAGATTATGTGAGAATCTCCACTTCTTTTTGAATATTTGTTTAACTCCTTTCCAGAATTTAGTGTTTATTAACATGGTCTACAATCTCAAAATTGACCTTATTTTCTAAAATGGACATGTTTCTGGATCCTAAGTGTCTTTTCAATTTTTTTCCATTCTGCATTTCAGGATTCCCCCTGTCCTGCTTGATGGACATATCAGTGAAATGGCTAGTTATGTGTGCTGATGAAACTGCAAAATTATGTAACTTAACTGATGAAAAAATAATTCTATCTTCAAGATTCTCATATCTAATAGAGGATCAAATAAATAAGTCTGCAGTAGAGCTTGAAATAAATAACTTCCAAGAGTTATCAAAGTCTACCAGAGGACTTCCTTATAAGATATAACCATGATATGCAAGGTTGAATACATTCAGAAGTGAAATAAAAATATACCTAGTAATTATAAATAAATGTAGGCAACATTTATGTAACAGTTAATATGCATTTAGCACTATGATACATTATTTACTGAGATTAATTTGTGAGGGTTTAAATATTCCAAGGTGGCTCAGTGATAAAGAATCTGCCTACCAAGCAGAAGACCTGGGTTCAACCCCTGGGTAAGGAAGATTTCCTGGAGAAGGGAATGCCTACCCAGTCACGTATTCTTGCTTGAGAAATCCCATTTACAGAGTAGCCTGGCAGATTACAGTCCATGAAGTCGCAAAGAGTTGGACAATAATTGGTGAATAAGTAGCAGCAGCAGCAGCAGGAAAAGACAGTTATGCACAGCTGGTAGGAGGCAGAGTCAGAACTTCAACTTGGACAATGCAACTTTGGAGAACATGCCTCTAGTTATAATATTACATTTGAATAATTAATAAGAATTCTGATAAAACTATGATTTTCCTCCAAATTGATTGTCTTTATGCCTAATATATAAACATTTCAAGTAAAATGTTAGAAAATGCTTTAATTTATTTAAAAAACTTTTGCTATCATTTACCTGTTGCCTTCTTGTGGAACCTATAGCTAGTTTACTCACTGGATAATACAGTAATTTGAGAGAAGTATATAAAGATTGCTTGCTATATTGTGTTACCTAGAAGCTGTTGATATCAAGAAAGGGATGGGTAAAAAGTCATGTAATACAGGCAAAAGAAAGAATAAGTACATAATAGAAATACATTAACAAAAATGGAAAGTGCAAATCATACAAGGGTTATCAAGTGAGAACAGCACAAATATGTATAAAACACTGAATAAGAATTCAATGAAAGACAAGAACAGCATGGTCAGAAAGATCAATGTTAGAAAGATCTCTCTGACTAAAGAATATTATAATTAAGAATGTAAATTAGTTGTAGGTGTACAGAGCAAAATTGAAGTAATGAGGTTTGAACTAAAACAAAGGTAGAAAGAAAATGAAAATAAATGTATGATAGAAACTGAGGATAATGAATTAGTGTTTTAAAGACTACCTAAACTGTGAAGGTAAATTAGAAGAAGTCATGCAAGACTTTCAGCTTGATTCAGTGGGTAGATTATAAAAAGGGGCATCCTCAGTTGTGCACAACTCTTTGTGACCCCATGGGCTGTAACAGGTTATTCTGTCCATGCTATTTTCCAGGCAAGAATACTGGAGTGGGTTGCCATTTCCTACTCCAGGGGATCTTCATGACCCAGGGATCCAATGCACATTTCTTCTGTCTCCTGCATCAGCAGTCAGATTCCTTACTGCTGAGCCACCAGATTCTAAACCATCAGGATATGAAGAAAAATAAAAGACTTGGGTTGGGAAGTAGAGTATGACTTCACTCTGTCAGCAAATATTTGCAAGCCTAAATTATTTCAGTCATTTGAATATGATTCTAGATTTACCAAAGAGTATTTTTTTTAACTTCATGAAAAATAAACTTTATGAGATCTTATACAAAAAAAAGCTTAAAAAAAGATACAATCACATTACATGATTAAAGCAAAAATGGTAAAAACAGAATTTAAAGAGAAAGTGTAAAGCTGAGGGCAAGAATATTAAACCTATTGGTTAGTCAGTTCAGCTGGTCAGTCGTTTCTGACTCTTTGCCATGCCATGGAGTGCAGCACACCAGGCCTCTCTGTCCATCACCAAATTCTGCAGTTTAATCAAACTAATGTCCATTGAATTGGTGATGCCATCCAACCATCACATCCTCTGTCATCCCCTTCTCCTCCCACCTTCAATCTTTCCCAGCATCAGTGTCTTTTCAAATCAGTCAGTTCTTTGCATCAAGTGGCCAAAGTATTGGAGTTTCAGCTTCAGCATCAGTCCTTTCAATGAATATTCAGGACTGATTTCCTTTAGGATGGACTGGTTGGCTCTCCTTGCAGTCCAAGGGACTCTCAAGAGTCTTCTCCAACACCATAGTGAAAAAGCATCAATTCTTGGTGCTCAGCTTTCCTTATAGTCTAACTTTCACATCCATACATGACTACTGGAAAAACCATAGCTTTGATTAGACAGATCTTTTTTGGCAAAATAATGTCTCCACTTTTTAATATGCTGCCTAGGTTGGTCATAACTTTTCTTCCAAGGAGCAAGCATCTTTTAATTTCATGGCTGCAATCACTGTCTGCAGTGATTTTGGAGCCCCCTAAAAATGAAATATATCACTTTCCACATCTATTTGCCATGAAGTTACTGGACCAGATGCCATAATCTTAGTTTTCTCTCCTCTTTCACTTTTGTCAAGACTTTCTAGAACTAACACCCAGATAAGATGTCCTTTTCATTATAGGGACCTGGAATGCAAAAGTAGGAAGTCAAGAAATACCTTAAGTAACAGGCAAATTTGTCCTTGGAATCCAAAATACAGAAGGGGAAAGGCTAACAGAATTTGACAAAATAACACACTAATCACAACAAATACCCTCTTCCAACAACACAAGAGAAGACTCTACACATGGACATCACCAGATAGTCAATACTGAAATCAGATTGATTACATTCTTTGCAGCCAAACTTGGAGAAGCTCTATACAGTTAGCCAAAATAAGACCAGGAACTGACTGTGGCTCAGATCATGAACTCCTTATTGCCAAATTCAGACTTCAATTGAAGAAAGTAGGAAAAACTATTAGACCACTCAGGTATGACCTAAATCAAATCCCTTATGATTATACAGCAGAGGTGACAAAGAGATTAAAGGAATTAGTTCTGATAGACAGAGTGCATGAAGAATTATGAATGGAGCTTTGTGACATTGTACAGGAGGCAGTGATTGAACCATCCCCAAGAAAAAGAAATGCAAAAAGGCAAAATGGTTGTCTGAGGAGGCCTTACAAATAGTTGAGAAAAGAAGAGAAGAAAAAGGCAAAGGAGAAAAGCAAAAATATATGCATTTGAATACAGACTTCCCAAGAATAGCAAGGAGAGATAAGAAAGCCTGCCCCAGTGATCAGTGCAAAGAAATAGAGGAAAACATTAGAATGGGAAAGACTAGAGATCTCTTCAAGGAAACTAGACATACCAACAGAACATTTCATGCAAAGATGGGCACAATAAAGACAGAAATGGTATGGACGTAAGAGAAGCAGAATATATTAAGAAGAGGAGGTAAGAATACAGAGAAGAACTATACTGAAAAGATACCTATGACCCAGATAATCATGATGGTGTGATCACTCACCTAGAGCCAGACATCCTGGAATGCAAAGTCAAGTGGGCCTTAGGAAGTATCACTGTGAACAAACTGGAGGTGATGGAATTCCAGTTGAGCTATTTCAAATCCTAAAAGTTGATGCTGTGAAACTGCTGCACTCAACATGCCAGGAAATTAGGAAGACTCAGCAGTGGTCACAGGACTGGAAAAGGTCAGTTTTCATGCCAATCCCAAAGAAAGGCAATGCCAAATATCTCTCAGATTACCACACAATTGCACTCATCTCACACACTAGCAAAGTAATGCTAAGAATTCTCCAAGTCAGGCTTCAACATTATGTGAACCATGAACTTCCAGATGTTCAAGCTGGATTTAGAAAAGGCAGAGTAACCAGAGATCAAATTGCCAATATGTGTTGGGTCATTGAAAAAGCAAGAGAGTTTCAGAAAATCATCTCCTCTGTTTCATTGGTTATGCAAAGCCTTTAACTGTGTGGATCACAACAAACTGCAGAAAATTCTGAAAGAGATGGGAATACCAGACAATGTGACCTTCCTCCTGAGAAATCTGTGTGCAGGTCAAGAAGCAACAGTTAGAATTGGACATGGAACAATAGACTGATTCCTAATTGGGAAACGAGTATGTCAAGGCTGTATAGTGTCACCCTGCTTATTTAACTTCTATGCAGAGTAGATCATGTTAAATGCCAGGCTGATGAAGCACAGGCTGGAATCAAGATTGCTGGGAGAAATATCAATAACCTCAGATATGCAGATGACACCAGCCTTACACCAGAAAGTGAAGAAGAACTAAAGAGCCTCTTGATGAAAGTGAAAGAGAGTGAAAACTTGGCTCAACATTCAGAAACCTAAGATCATTGCATCTGGTCCCATCACTTCCTGGCAAATCGATGGGGAAACAATGGAAACATTGACAGGCTTTATTTTTTTGAACTTCAAAATCACTGCAGATGGTGACTGCAGCCATGGAATTAAAAGATGCTTGCTCCTTTGAGGGAAAGCTGTGATCAAACTTAACAGTATATTAAAACCAGAGACATTACTTTGCCAACAAAGGTCCATCTATTCAAAGCTATGATTTTTCCAGAGTCACGTGTGGATGTGAGAGTTGGACTATAAAGTAAGCTGAGTGCTGAAGAATTGATACTTTTGAACTGTGGTGTTGGAGAAGATTCTTGTGAATCCCTTGGACTGCAAGGAGATCCAGCCAGTCTATCCTAAAGGAAATTAGTCCTGAATACTCATTGGAAGGACTGATGCTGAAGTTGAAACTCCAATAATTTGGCCACCTGATACAAAGAACTGACTCACTAGAAAGACCCTGATGCTGGGAAAGATTGAAGGCAGGAAGAGAAGGGGACGACAGAAGAGAGATGATTGGATGGCATCACTGACTTGATGGAGATGAGTTTGAGTAAGCTCTGGAAGTTGATCATGGACAGGGTAGCCTGGTGTGTTGCAGTTCATGGTGTTGCAGAGAGTCAGACAAGACTGAGTGAACTGAACTGAATAGTAGTCAAATTTCTATTCAAGTATCATAGGCATGGTGTATCAAAAAAAGAATGTAACTCAGATAGAAGAGGATTGATAATCATCTAGACATGGGTCAAGAGTGTATATATTTTGGGGAACCTATCTGCATGTTTTTGTTGTATTTGGGATAGTTGCATAACAATATTAGGGGTTTTCCATGTGGCTCAGATGGTAAAAAATCTGCCTGCAAAGTGGGAGACCTGGTTTCAATCATATTATATAGGAGCATAGTTTTGGTATTGTCTTTATTTCTAAGTATAGTCTTAAAAGGGTTATGAATGCCAGGTTGACAAGAAGCAGATAGTACTGTCTTTGGTATATGTTAACATTGTTGTTACTGTTTATTCACTAAGCCATGTCTGACTTTTTGTGACCCCATGGATTGTAACCCTGACTTTTCCATCCGTGGGATTTACCAGGCAAGAATACTGCAGTGAGTTGCCATTTCCTTCTTCAGGGGATCTTCCTGATCCAGATAACGAACCCACATCTTCTGATTGGCAGGTGGATTGTTTAGCTTTGAGCCATCAGGGAAGCTATGCTAACTTTGGCAAATGCCAACTACATTTTCCAAACTGACATTTCCTATATGACTCTCAATTGGAGTTGGCAAAGTGGAGCAAGATCGATATAGATCGAAGATGCTGTTGCAATCCATGGGCATTGTTGCTAATCTTCTGGGTTTCCCTGTGGATTGTAACAGCTGTCTGTGGTTCTTTTGACTCCTGAGTCATCTCCTTCTCTAGCTCTTCAGTTTCTAGGGCAGGCATAGCTCCATGAAGAGTGTTCAATTTCTACAGAATATCACCTACTTAGTCAGTGTTGTAAGTGGTGAAAGATGTCTGTTCCAGTTTTTGTTTCTGGGGCAAGGCTACCCTGGTATGTTCCAGTTAATGTCCACGTTCCCCAGAGTGTTGAATCATGGCAACTTCAGGTAGAATATCAGATGCAGTGGACAATGTCTTAGAAAAGTTTCTTCATCAGCTCTCACAATTGTGTAAGGCCTGATCCTTATACCATATCCATTATTTAATATAACTATTAGTGGCTCTACTTCTCTGATTGATCCCTATCTGATAAAGTACTTCCTCCTTCTGGAATTTGAAAGAGTTTGTGTGATATAGATATATTCTTTAATGATTGATATAATTTATCCATTATACAAGAATATTTTTATGTAAATTCTTCTTATTACAAATTTAATTTATTTAATAAGCTTAAAGCTAGTCACATTTTATGCTTTTTTATGAAAAACATGTTTTTCAAAAAGCATTACATTTAATTTATGCTACAGAATTTATTTATTGGTATATAGTTTTTCCTATTTCAACATTAGCTTTTCAATATCTGTAAGATATAAAAACATATGTCCTGCTTCATTTTTGATGTTGGCAATGTGTTTCCTATATGCAGGCCAGGAAGCAACAGTTAGAACTGGACATGGAACAACAGACTGGTTCCAAATAGGAAAAGGAGTATGTCAAGGCTGTATATTGTCACTCTGCTTGTTTAACTTATATGCAGAGTACATCATGAGAAATGCTGGGCTGGAAGAAGCACAAGCTGGAATCAAGATTGCTCAGAGAAATATCAATCACCTCAGATATGCAGATGACACCACCCTTATGGCAGAAAGTGAAGATGAACTAAAAAGCCTCTTGATGAAAGTGGAAGAGGAGAGTGAAAAGTTGGCTTAAAGCTCAATATTCAGAAAACGAAGATCATGACATCTAGTCCCATCACTTCATGGGAAATAGATGGGGAAACAGTGGAAACAGTGTAAGACTTTATTTTTTGGGGCTCCAAAATCACTGCAGATGGTGATTGCAACCATGAAATTAAAAGACGCTTACTCCTTGGAAGAAAAGTTATGCCCAACCTAGATAGCATATTCAAAAGCAGAGACATTACTTTACCAACCAAGGTCCGTCTAGTCAAAGCTATGGGTTTTCCAGTAGTCATGTATGGATGTGAGAGTTGGACTGTGAAGAGAGCTGAGCGCCGAAGAATTGATGCTTTTGAACTGTGGTGTTGCAGAAGACTCTTGAGAGTCCCTTGGACTGCAAGGAGATCCAACCAGTCCATTCTGAAGGAGATCAGCCCTGGGATTTCTTTGGAGGGAATGACGATGAAGCTGAAACTCCATTACTTTGTCCACCTGATGCAAAGAGTTGACTCATTGGAAATGACTCTGATACTGGGAGGGATTGGGGGCAGGAGGAGAAGGGGACGACCAAAGATGAGATGGCTGGATGGCATCACTGACTTGATGGACGTGAGTCTGAGTGAACTCTGGGATTTGGTGATGGATAGGGAGTCCTGGTGTGCCGAGATTCATGGGGTCGCAAAGAGTCGGACATGACGGAACGACTGGACTGAACTGAACTGAATGTGTTTCCTCTATTTTCCTTTTAATCAGGCTTGTAAGGAGTTTTCTATTTTAATATATATTTTTAAAATTAGCAACCTTACCCTTTGTTATTGTTCTGTTTACTGTTGGTTTTCAGATTAATCCAAATTTCTGCTTTTCATTGTCTTTCTGTATTTATTTTGTGCTTTTTATGTTTTCTTAGTTTCTAAATAGAAACTTTGATCATTGATCTTATATCTTTGTTAAGTTTTAACATGATCATTAGAATGAAAACATTTGCTTCCATCATTGTTTCAGCTGACTGGTACAGTTATTAAATATTTTATTTTTCTCATTATTATTGACATTAAAATATTTTAGAATTTCCATTGTAATTATTCCCAGGCAGTTCAGTTCAGTTCAGTCGCTCAGTTGTGTCTGACTCTTTGTGACCCCATGGACTGCAGCATGCCACCATTTTCTGTCCATCACAAACTCTCAGAGCTTGCTCAAATCATGTCCTTCAAGTCAGTGATGTCTTCCAACCACCTCATGGTCTGTAGTTCCTTATTCCTTGTGCCTTCAATCTTTGCCAACATCAGGGTCTTTTCCAAAGAGTCAGTTCTTTGAATCAGGTGGCCAAAATATTGGAGCTTCAGTACCTGTCATTTCAATGAATATTCAGGACTGATTTCCTTTAGGATTGACAGGTTTGATCTCCTTGAAGTCCAAGAGACTCTCAAAAGTTTTCTCCAGCACCACAGTTCAAAAGCATCCATTCTTCAGCACTCAGCTTTCTTTATGGTCCAACTCTCACATCCATACATGACTACAGGAAAAATGATAGCTTTGACAATACAGAACTTTTTGGGTAAATAATGCCTCTGCTTTTTAATATGCTGTCTAGGTTTGTCATAGTTTTTCTTCCAAAGAGCAAGTGTCTTTTAATTTCATGGCTGCAGTCACCATCTGTGGTAATACTAAATTTTACCTCATAAGTAGCCTTTTCTCAGGAATTTTTATCTGGCCCTGTCTGTTGTACAAAGTCTGAAAATAGGGACTTGAATGGACTTTGTTCAAGATTAGAGCTGTTTATGGTGGGATGACTAGTTTTATACTAGCTATCCCATGATATGAGAAAGCAATAATCCTCTGATATGTGGTTTTTCATCATGAAAAATAAAATTCATTCATCGGACAATTTAAAAAGATAGAAGAAACACTTTTGACAAGTTGAAAGAATAAACAAGTAGAAACTTTCACCAAATTGCTTATAAATATGTAGAGTATAAAACTTGTTTACTAATTTTGAAAGTAGCAAATATGGTATCTTTCCATACACAATTATTTTAAGAAATGCTGGGGACTATACCCTCTATTTCCAGTTTGTAGAGAGTTTCCAGTAGTGTTGATCATCATTTAAAAAATGCTATTTAAAAAAAGTTTGACGACATCTCAGAAAATTTGAATGTAGATTTAATATTAGACAACATGGCACTATTGTTGACAATATGGTACATTCTTAGGATTTGGTATGTTGTTAAATTTTTAGGTTCAGCATGCAGAAAATATTGAAGGAATAGTCATATTTCTATATTTCTTTCTAAAAGATTCAGATTTATGTTTATATATGTGTGTGTATGTGTTTATATATATACACATATATATGTGTGTGTGTGTGTGTGTGTGTGTGTGTGTGTGTAAATGAATTCTGGAACAATGCTAATACATTTTTACTCAACAGAGAGAATACATGAGAAAAGGTTCTCTTTACCTTGTTTTTTTTTTTTTTTTTTTTTTAAGTTCAGTTCAGTTCAGTCGCTCAATCGTGTCCGACTCTTTGCGATCCCATGAATTGCAGCATGCCAGGCCTCCCTGTCCATCACCAACTCCCAGAGTTCACTCAAACTCACGCGCATCAAGTCAGTGATGCCATCCAACCATCTCATCCTCTGTCGTCCCCTTCTCCTCCCGCCTCCAATCCCTCCCAGCAGCAGAGTTTTTTCCAATGGGTCAACTCTTCACATGAGGTGGCCAAAGTACTGGAGTCTCAGCTTTAGCATCATTCCTTCCAAAGGACACCCAGGACTGATCTCCTTTAGAATGGACTGGTTGGATTTCCTTGCAGTCCAAGGGACTGTCAAGAGTCTTCTCCAACACCACAGTTCAAAAGCATCAATTCTTGGGCGCTCAGCTTTCTTCACAGTCCAACTCTCACATCCATACATGACTACTGGAAAAACCATAGCCTTGACTAGACGGATCTTTGTTGGCAAAGTAATGTCTCTGCTTTTTAAGTCTATTACAAAAGTTTCCCAACAAAATATTGGGAAAGGGCATTATGAAATGTAAACTTAAGACTTCAACATTATTTCAAATAATTCCTAATATATCCCTCTGCCTAGAATAGTTTTTGAAACAGTATGTGGTCAGTAAATATTTGTTGAACAAAAATAATTACTGAGTTAATCTGCTATAGTCTTTTTATATGTATTTAATTATGAAAATAAAATGTATTTTACCATTGAAAAGTTAGATAATAGTAAAGCTAAGTTTTAGAATATAACTGTACTACTATACATGCAAAGGAACAGGAAATGGCAACTCCCTCAAATATTCTTGCCTGGAAAATCCCATGGACAGAGGAGCCTGGTAGGCTATAATCTATGGCATCACAAAGGGTCAGACATGACTGAGCAACTGAGCACACATATCTATCAAACTGTGGTTATTTTATTTATTAAACATTTTATTATTTTTATTATAATAACCGTTATTGTGCTATCATCCTGTCCTTTGGTCTCTACAAAAATCCTATAATATGTAATATTTAGATACACTCTTTACATTTGAAGAGACAAAACAGAACTTGTCTTAATGCTGTGCAACTGTAATTTAGGGGCTTGCCTGGTGGGTCAGATGGTGAAGAATCTGTCTGCAATGAAGTAGATCCAGATTTGATTCCTGGATCGGGATGATCCCCTGGAAAAGGGAATGGTTACCCACTTCAATATTCTTGCCATGTAACTAGCAAGTGGTAAATCTCAGACTCCATCCAAACCATTTTGGCTGTTACTGTTTTACTTTTTATCACATATTGCTGCTAATTTCTAAGTCTGTGTTTATTTTTATTTTAAAACCAGGCAAATTCAGCTCACAAAGAATGCTTACTTACAGAAAAAAAAAGAGTCATATTTATTCTTGACAGGGGAAATATGTTTGAGCATTTAAGATGTGAACCATTATTTAGCTGTGGCTCCTATGCTGTAGAAGTCAGTGTCAACAGAGTCTACAATTACTTTACCCATTTGCCTTATTTGACTGACAGTAATTGAGTTTGCTAAAGCTTAGAAATATTTTATCATAAGAGAGTCCTCTCATTTCACTGCTTAGAATCTCCCGCTGCTCTAGATGATGGAAGTGAAAGGGACAGTTTTACTGTGGTTCTTTATATGTAATTTTTATTTTCAACCCACTGAGGTTTAATTTACGGAAATTAATAGCTTTTACCAGAACACTACTCTAAGTGGACAATCAGCAACATAAAGATTCACTTTAAATCAGAACTGAAAAATAATACAATTCTCCTGAAATTCTTATGTATATATTATATCGCATAATGCAGATTAGAGAACTGAAGCCATGAGAAAAAACAAAAGAAACCATTTTAAAAATAAAAGGGTCTCCTCACACCAAGTGAGCATGCATTGTTGATTAACAGCCATGAGAGTATCAGTGTATAATAGTGCAAATATTATTTTCTTCTTTTGTGGACGTTTTGCTGACTATTTTATTGCACAATAAACTCACTGTCCATTGGCACATTCATAATTAGATGGAAATCAAACGTTTTTCATTAGTTATTTTTCCTACTGGTATTCAGTACTCAATACTCATTTATATATTCATTACTCTAAAAAGAGTAACACCTAAATAGTGTCTATTCAAGAGTTAAAAGAGTCAGACTCAATTACAAGCCTAAAGGAAGTTTAGATATACTAGTTATAAGAATTACCTAGGGGAGATCTATCAAATTGAAATATCAAGAAGACTGGAAGAATAAATATGAATTTAAATACAGGTACATATTTCTCTTGCCTTTTATAGTTTCCAACATGTGTGTGGTATATGTGGTATAAAATTAGATGATTAGGAAGAATGCCACTCTAATGAATTAGTGATGGCTTCAATAAATTAAGGGGCTTCCTCAAAACAATGATCATATCGTATCACTCTCACCCCCTAATGCATATCATGTTATGATGTAGAAAAATCTGTATGCATTTCACATAACAAAATATAAATATAGTGCATAAGATATGAAAGTTCCGTGATTCAGATAATTCAGTTCAGTCAATTCAGTTCAGTCGTTCAGTCGTGTCCGACTCTGTAATTCCATGAATTGCAGCACGCCAGGCCTCCATGTCCATCACCAACTGCCTGAGTTCACTCAAACTCACGTCCATTGTGTCAGTGATACCATCCAGCCATCTCATCCTCTGTCGTCCCCTTCTCCTCCTGCCCTCAATCCCTCCCAGCATCAGAGTCTTTTCCAATGAGGCAACTCTTCACAAGAGTTGGCCAAAGTATTGGAGTTTCAGCTTCAGCATCATTAACACCCAGGACTGATCTTCTTTAGAATGGACTGGTTGGATCTCCTTGCAGTCCAAGGGACTCTCAAGAGTCTTCTCCAACACCACAGTTCAAACGCATCAATTCTTTGGCGCTCAGTTTTCTTCACAGTCCAAATCTCACATCCATACATGACCACTGGAAAAACCATAGCCTTGACTAGACGGACCTTCGTTGGCAAAGTAATGTCTCTGCTTTTCAATATGCTATCTAGGTTGGTCATAACTTTCCTTCCAAGGAGTAAGTGTCTTTTAATTTTATGGCTGAAATCACCATCTGCAGTGATTTTGGAGTCCAAGAAAATGAAGTCTGACACTGTTTCCACTGTTTGCCCATCTATTTCCCATGAAGTGATGGGACCAGATGCCATGATCTTCGTTTTCTGAATGTTGAGCTTTAAGCCAACTTTTCACTCTCCTCTTTCACTTTCATCAAAAGGCCCTTTAGTTCTTCACTTTCTGCCATAAGGGTGGTGTCATCTGCATATCTGAGGTGATTGATATTTCTCCCAGCAATCTTGATTCCAGCTTGTGCTTCCTCCAGTCTAGCGTTTTTCATGATGTACTCTGCATATAAGTTAAATAAGCAGGGTGACAATATACAGCCTTGATGTACTCCTTTTCCTGTTTGATACCAGTCTGTTGTTCCATGTCTAGTTCTAACTCTTGCTTCCTGACCTGCATACAGTGTTCTCAAGAGGCAGGTCAGGTGGTCTGCTATTCCCGTCTCTTTCAGAATCTTCCACAGTTTATTGTGATCCACACAGTCATAGGCTTTGGCATAGTCAATAAAGCAGAAATAGTTGTTTTTCTGGAACTCTCTTGCTTTTTCAATGATCCAGTGAATGTTGGCAATTTGATCTCTGGTTCCTCTGCATTTTCTAAAACCAGCTTGAACATCTGGCAATTCACGATTCACTTATGGCTGAAGCCTGGCTTGGAGAATTTTGAGCATTACTTTACTAGTGCATGAGATGAGTGCAATTATGCAGTAGTTTGAGCATTCTTTGGCATTGCCTTTCTTTGGGATTGGAATGAAACCTGACCTTTTCCAGTCCTGTGGCCACTGCTGAGTTTTCCAAATTTGCTGGCATATTTAGTGTAGCACTATCACAACATCATCTTTCTGGATTTGAAATAGCTCCACTGGAATTTCATCAACTCCACTAGCTTTGTTCATAGTGATGCTTTCTAAGGCCCACTTGACTTCACATTTCAGGATATCTGGCTCTAGGTGAGTGATCACAGTATCGTAATTATCTGGGTCGTGAAGCTCTTTTTTGTATAGTTATTCTGTTTATTCTTGCCTCCTCTTCTTAATATCTTCTGCTTCTGTTATGTCCATACCATTTCTGTCCTTTATCAAGCTCATCTTTGCATGAGTTGTTCCCTTGGTGTATCTAATTTTCTTGAAGAGATCTCTAGTCTTTTCCATTCTGTTGTTTTCCTCTATTTCTTTGCATTGATTACTGAGGAAGGCTTTCTTATCACTCCTTGCTATTCTTTGGAATTCTGCATTCAAATGGAAATATGTTTCCTTTCCTCCTTTGTTACTTATTCTCATACAATTTTGTCTCCATGAACTTATTAACATGTGATATGCAGTAACTGGGGCTTCTCAGGTGGTGCTAGTGTTAAGAATCTGCCTGCAAATGAAGCAGACATAAGAGATGCAGGTTCAATCCCTGGGTCGGAATGATCTGTTGAAGGATGGCATGGCAACCCACTCCAGTATCCTTGCCTGGAGAATCCCATGGACAGAGGAGCCTTGGGTGCTATAGTCCATGAGGTCGCAAAGAGTCAGACATTACTGAAGTGACTTAGCATGCCCGCATTCCCGTATAAACCATTTATTATTTTTAATGTGCATTTATGTCTCCCTAGACCATAGGTCCTTGGATTATGCACAGTTAAATCCTAATGTTTAGCACAGGGTTTAGCACAAAATGAGAACTTAATAAATGTTTGTTAGATGATGACTGAGTCAATAAATAAAAAAAACTCATCTAATAAGAAAAAGAGAAAAAATAATTTTGGGGACAATCACTAAAATCATGATTGATTTTGTTTATACTATAAGTCTTCCCATTAATAATAAATAAAAACTTAATTTGTTTACTGATTATCTGCAGCTGAATTCGAGTTTCAATGGCTTCAATGATAAGTAGCTGTGACAGAACCTGTCTAGCCCTCAAAGCCTGAAATATTTATCATCTGGTCTTCATTTGCAATAAGAGTTTGCTGGCCTTTGCTAGCTGCATGTTGAGAAAATATTTAAAAGAAAGTAGCTCTAAACTTTGTGAAATTCTCCCAAGTATTTCCTAGATCTGTAAATTATTAATTAACAGATTTTTAGGAATAAGCACTCCCAAAATAATATTCTCAATGCACTAGTCTGTATGTTAATTTATAAGGTAACATCATAAATCTAGGCAGTTTGTTAAAAAGTATAAATCATTTACAAGACACTACTACTCTATTGTTGACTTTATTACTATTTTGAAATTTATCTTAAAAACAAGACTAAAAGCTGATAATTACATATATAAAGATGTTTATTACAATATCATTAATAAGTCACACACCCAGGTATGTCTGCCTATAGCCAGAATGCTACTTATGATTCTTTCACTTAACTATTGTAGAATTAAAAACATGAAAATTACATAAGAAATAACTCATAACTAAAGAAAAGAAGACAAAATTGTATACAAACGATGTATGATGAGGGACAAATGTAAAAAGTCAAAGGATAATGAGTAATTTTTTTTTTTCCATTGGCATATAGTGTTTTGTGCTCATGTAGTTATTTATTAATGCATTGAAATATATCACTTTTATATTAGCATTTCTTTAAAAGGTTTTATGAAAAGAATGAAGTACAAAATAATGTTTATAGTTGAGTCTGAATAATTACTTGTGTATGAATTATTGGAAGATCTCAAACACAGTATATAAGAAAATTTAGAATGGTTGGAAATAAGGGTTGATTTCACTTATATTACAGAGGGAAAAATAAAGTATAAATATGGTTATGTGACTTGCCTGAAAGACAATTACTTGTTAGTAAATAAAATTGATTTACATCTGAAATTTGCTATAACTCTGTCAGGTGTCCTTATAACAAATATCATTTGCTGTTGGTGTCATTTTAAGAAATGCATATAATAGAAAGAAAATATTTTAAAGTTTCTTTGTTATTCATTCTTATAGAAGTGAATGTTTTGGTTTCTAATTTTAATATAACATTTTGGATGTTTTTAGTTTTCAATTTAGTTCAGTTCAGTCGCTCAGTTGTGTCCAACTCTTTGCAATCCCATGAATCGCAGCACGCCAGGCCTCCCTGTCCATCACCATCTCCCAGAGTTCACTCAAACTCACGTCCATCAATTCGGTGATGCCATCCAGCCATCTCATCCTCTGTTGTCCCCTTCTCCTCCTGTCCCCAATTCCTCCCAGCATTAGAGTCTTTTCCAATGAGTCAACTCTTCACATGAGGTGGCCAAATTACTGGAATTTCAGCTTTAGCACCATTCCTTCCCAATAACACCCAGGGCTCATCTCCTTTAGAATGGACTGGTTGGATCTCTTTGCAGTCCAAGGGACTCTCAAGAGTCTTCTCCAACACCACAGTTCAAAAGCATCAATTCTTCAGTGCTCAGCTTTCTTCACAGTCCAACTCTCACATCCATACATGACCACTGGAAAAACCATAGCCTTGACTAGACGGACCTTTCTTGGCATAGTAATGTCTCTGCTTTTCAATATGCTATCTAGGTTGGTCATAATTTTCCTTCCTTTTTGCTTTAGGCAAATCATAAAAAAATAAGCACTGAAGTCTATTAATATAAGCAAAAATAATATCATGTTACCCCTTTATTTCAGTTTCTATATATGCCTGTCAATTGTTTTGATTTTGGGAAACACAACATTTAATTGTTATTTTTACTCTCAAAGGAGTGTTTTAAAGAATGCACAGTCATATATTGAATAAAATTGTCAAAAATTCATTATTTTAGTGTATTTAAACATCTAATTCTTTAGGACACTAATACAAAATAGATTAAGATAAATAAAGAATTTTAGATTTTAAAACTGTAAATATTTTAAGCAATCATATTTACTTGTCATTTGACAACACTATGCTGAATATATCAAATACAGGATGCATTTAAATTTCAAAATAGCTCTATTTTTATGTTCTAGATATGTATTTATTCATAATATTCATTAATTCCAAAATAATTTAAGAAAGTTCACAAGAATATATACACAAAAAGATTAATTGCAACATAATAGAGGAAGAGATGTCTAGGGAAAATAGAAGCCAGAAATAAGATTAGAACAGAAAATATGGCTTAGAGTAATGGATGATAAATTTGAATCTAAGTTCACTAACTAGCAAGGCAAGTATAGAAACAGGTCAGTTACAAAATCTGTAATATATATAAAAGCTAAATGCAAACAGTTAATGAAAAATGCAATTGTTCCTTGTATAGATATCAGATTGATTCTGTCATGCTTTTTCCTGTGAAAAATAAAGTGGAAATAATATCCTCAATAGGCATTGTTAATATAAATATAGGAAGTAGTATATAAATATCCAAAAGTTAATTCTTAATCTATGTGCCATGGTTTAACAAAAGATGCCAAAGAAGTGAATCAGATTTAAATCTTTTTGATAATTTGCATTTTCTACTGAGAGATTTTAGAATGTCCAGAATAAGACATTTAATTCAGAAAATTTCTTTGTGTTTATCTCATTTGAAAAATATATTATGAAAAATGACAGTAATTTGAAATTGTACACCTGACAGACTCCTAAAATTAACAAAATATCAGTTCCTAATAAATGTTATCACCACATGTCTTAAAAGTAAACTAAGTTGAAAAATAATTTGGCATTCACTTATAAAATTGACCTGTTGAATGAGAACATGTGACTTAAAAGCTCACATTGCCTTTTCTAAGAAATGAATAAATAAAATAACCATAGAAAAGTCTAAGATTCAGTTCAGTTCGGTTCAGTCGCTCAGTTGTGTCCGACTCTTTGCTACCCCATGAATCGCAGCACTCCAGGCCTCCCTGTCCATCACCATCTCCCAGAGTTCGCTCAGACTCACTCCATCGAGTCCGTGATGCCATCCAGGCATCTTATCTTCGGTTGTCCCCTTCTCCTCCTGCCCCCAATGCCTCTCGGCATCAGAGTCTTTTCCAAAAAATCAACTCTTCACATGAGGTGGCCAAAATACTGGAGCTTCAGCTTTAGCATCATTCCTTCCAAAGAAATCCCAGGGTTGATCTCCTTCAGAATGGAGTGGTTGGATCTCCTTGCAGTCCAAGGGACTCTCAAGAGTCTTCTCCAACACCACAGTTCAAAAGCATCAATTCTTTGGCGCTCAGCCTTCTTCACAGTCCAACTCTCACATCCATACATGACCACAGGAAAAACCATAGCCTTGACTAGACGGTCCTTAGTCAGCAAAGTAATGTCTCTGCTTTTGAATATACTATCCAGGTTGGTCATAAAGTCTTACAAGGAGTAAGTGTCTTTTAATTTCATGGCTGCAATCACCATCTTCAGTGATTTTGGAGCCCCCAAAAATAAAGCCTGACACTCTTTCTACTGTATCCCCATCTATTTCCTATGAAGTGATGGGAATGGATGCCATGAACTTTGTTTTCTGATTGTTGAACTTCAAGCCAACTTTTTTGCTCTCCTCTTTCACTTTCATCAAGAGGCTTCTTCCTTCCTCTTCACTTTCGGCCATAAGGGTGGTGTCATCTGCAAATCTGAAGTTATTGATATTTCTCCCAGCAATCTTGATTTTAGCTTGTGCTTCTTCCAGCCCAGCGTTTTTCATGATGTACTCTGCATAGAAGTTAAATAAGCAGGGTGACAATATACAGCCTTGTGGTACTCCTTTTCCTATTTGGAACCAGTCTGTTGTTCCATGTCCAGTTCTAACTGTTGCTTCCTGACCTGCATACAGATTTCTCAAGAGGCAGGTCAGGTGGTCTGCTATTCCCATCTCTCTCAGAATCTTCCACAGTTTATTGTGATCCACACAGTCAAAGGCTTTGGCATAGTCAATAAAGCAGAAATAGATGTTTTTCTGGAACTCTCTTGCTTTTTCCATGATCCAGCGAATATTGACAATTTGATCTCTGGTTTCTCTGCCTTTTCTAAAACCAGCTTGAACATCAAGGAGTTCACAGTTCACATATTGCTGAAGCCTGGCTTGGAGAATTTTGAGCATTACTTTACTAGTGTGTGAGATGAGTGCAATTATGCGGTAGTTTGAGCATTCTTTGGCATTGCCTTTCTTTGGGATTGGAATGAAACCTGACCTTTTCCAGTCCTGTGGCCACTGCTGAGTTTTTCAAATTTGCTGACCTATTGAGTGCAGCACTTTCACAGCATCATTTTTCAGTATTTGAAACAGCTCCACTGGAATTCCATCACCTCCACTAGCTTTGTTCATAGTGATGCTGACTTCACTTTCCAAGATATCTGGCTCTTGATTAGTGATCACATCATCATGATTATCTTGGTTGTGAAGATCTTTTCTGTTCAGTTCTTCCAGGTATTCTTGCCACCTCTTTTCAATATCTTCTGCTTCTGTTAGGTCCATACAATCTCTGTCCGTTATGAGCCCTTCTTTGTATGAAATGTTCCCTTGGTGTCTCTCATTTTCTTGAAGAGATCTCTAGTCTTTCCCATTCTGTTCTTTCCCTCTATTTCTTTGCATTGTTCGCTGAAGAAGGCTTTTTTATCTCTTCTTGCTATTCTTTGGAACTCTGCATTCAGATGCTTATATCTTTCCTTTTCTCCTTTGCTTTTCACTTCTCTTCTTTTCACAACTATTTGTAAGGCCTCCCCAGACAGCCATTTTGCTTTTTTGCATTTCTTTTCCATGGGGATGGTCTTGATCCCTGTCTCCTGTACAGTCACGAACCTCATTCCATAGTTCATCAGGCACTCTATCTATCAGATATAGGCCCTTAAATCTATTTCTCACTTCCACTGTATAATCATAAGGGATTTGATTTAGGTCTAAGATTACAAATAATGAATTCTTTGTAAATGCAAAAGTATTGTTTCAGAAAGTAAAATAAACAGACAAGAATAAATGCCCATCTTTACACTAAATTCACATATTTAAATCATATTAATTAAATGTCTTTTGCAAAAATAAAACTTTCTAATGATCCCCCCAATGTTATTTGGTTAAAAATCCATGCCTGGTCACAAAAAAGAAATCATTACATAGCATTATTAACTACCAGCAATTAAAAGTTACAGTGAGATGGGCATGATATCCTTGAGTTAGAAAATTTGATTATCAGTAAGAGTTGATTATGGTAACTTTTCTGTATAAATTTGATAAAACTCACCCACTGTTTCACCAACCCTGTATCCACATTCTTTGCAATGTGACTTCACAAAACTTCTCATCATGATATGATGTTTATTCTCTCCACGCTTTCAACTTGGATGGCCTTTTGATTTACTTAAAGAGGAGGCAGTAAAAGTTTCAGTTCCATTTCTGAGCACAGGCCTCAAGAGGTCCTATGAAATTCTGTTTTATCTTTGTAACCTGCACTGCCATGTAAAGAAGCATGCACCAGACTCCTGATGATGAAATAAGAGTAGCCTTGTTATTTCTGTTATTTCAGAAAACAGCTAGTTATACATCAGACATGACTGAGGCCTTCCTTCACAAATCATATTCAGGCCACCTACCAGCTTACCAGTTGACCACAGACACATGAGAAATCAGTCAAGCTTAGCCAAGAGCAGAAAAGTCAAGCAACTGACCTATACACTTTGGAGCAATAATGTGTGTGTGTGTGAGCTCAATCACGTCCGACTCTTTGTGATCACATGTAGTGTAGCCCACCAGGCTCTTCCGTCCATAGAGTTTTTCAGGGAAGAGTACTAGAGTTGGTTGTCCTTTCCTCCTCCAGGGTATATTCTTGACCCAGGATTGAACCCCATCTCCTGCATTGGCAAGCAGATTCTTTGCCAACTGAGCCACCTGGAAGCCCATGAGCAAGAATACATGTTTACTATTGAAATCTGCTGAGTATTTGGGGATGATTTGTTACATAGCAATGGCTAATTGGACGTGTCTTTTCCAACAGTGAGAAGGAAATATTTGGCACTGAATATTTTTCCATTGAGTATTAAGCGATTTTGAGTAATTGATGATATAAGGCCATGTAACTTTTACATAATTTAGAAGACTATTTTCCTCTCTTGTTTTTTTTTTGTATTTTCCTTTCCTTATTTAGGAGAATATGGATTGTGGATGATATCAAATTGTTAAGAAAACAAAACAAACAAGCAAACAAACAACAAAAAAGGGATGTTAGAACACAGTCCTGTTTTACTCAACTTGGAGTCATGATATAACTTTTTTTGAAAATCACTTTGCTAGTTTCTTGCTATCCTCATCTGTATACGCTCATTCTAGATACACACCAAACAGGCATAGCCTTGTCTACAACATTCAATAACCTCTATTTGACCTCATATCAGACCTTCAACTTTGTTGTTTCCTCAATATGAAATAGTCCTTATTTTATGCAAAATTTTTACCTCTTCTTTAGAATCCAGCTTAAAAAAAATGTGCTTTTCAAAAATGTTTATGCTCAATACTGCTTTACTAAGACCTTTTCTTTTCTTTTTTCTTTTTTTTTTGCATAAAAACTATTCTTGTTCTGCTATGAAACTCTGAATATGATATCATCATGGTGTCCCTGACAATTTTTAATTGGATATTCATATTGTGTTCTGCTTGTAGACCAATGCTCTTTAAGGGTTGAGAACATGTTTCAATAATATTTTACTATCAATATTTTACTACTAGAAAAGTGTCAAATTCACGATGAGTGCTCAGTAACTATTTATAAAATATGTGAATTAAAGATTAATTTAATATTATACTTTCTTAGTGACTGTTTTAGAGTACGCTCCCCATCATACTAAGTAGGAAAACATATGAATCATGTATTCTTAATGCTAGCTGGAATAAAATATAAATCCTAAAAATATCAGTGGTTTAATATAATGGATTATTTCTCATTCATAAAGGATGAAAACATGTGTCTCTGGTTGGCATGTAGCCTCATGGAAGTTACAGTTCCTCAACCCTGGCTCTGTTAACATTTTTGACCTATATAAGTTTTTGTTATGGTAGACTGTTTCTATAGGTTGTATAACAACATCTACAGTCTCTACCAACTAAATTCCAATAGCACCTTCCTAGTTATGATGACCAAAAATATCTTCATAACTTGACAAATGCCTCATAAGGAACAAAATTAGCCCCAGTAGAGAATGACTGATATAAATGATTACAAGGAACCATGTAACTTCAATCCATGACTACAGTGTCTTCAAAACATGGCTTCCAGGTTATCCAAGCTCCTATGCTTCAAGATGTCAAAAGAATAGAGCAGGAGAACCCAATGTGAGAGAACTCTATGGTCAATGCATGAAGGTGGTGCAACTTCCTTTCTCTCACATTCCGCTGGACTTGCTCAGTCACATTTATTCCTGTCTTTCAGTCACTAAGTCACGTCTGACTCTGCAACCCCATGAGCTACAGCACACCACGCTCTCCTGTCCTTCACTGTCTCCCAGGGTTTTCTCAAATTCATGACCATTGAGTTGGTGATGATATCTAACCATTTCATCCTCTGCTGTCCCCTTCTCCTTTTCCTTTCAATCTTTCCCAGCATCAGGGAATTTTCAAAGAGTTGGCTCTTTGCATGAGGTGACCAAGGTTTTGGAGCTTCAGCTTCAGCATCTGTCCTTCCAATGAATATTCAGGATTGATTTCCTTTAGGATTGACTGGTTTGATCTTGCTGTCCAAGGGACTCACAAGAGTCTTCTCCAAAACCTCTGTTCAAAAGAATCAATTATTCGCTGCTCAGCCTTCTTTATAGTCCAACTCTTACATCTGTACATGACTAGAAAAACCTTAGCTTTGACTATACAAACTTCTGTCAGCAAAGTGATGTCTCTGATTTTTTTTGTTGTTTTTTAAGTAGACTGAGTTTATTTTAGAGTCCTTTTCTGTCATACTTTCTTTTATTTTTTTTCAGAGTTCCTTAATTTTTTTTAATTTTAATTTTTACTTTATTTTACTTTACAATAGTGTATTGGTTTTGCCATACATTGACATGAATCCACCACGGGTGTACATGCGATCCCAAACATGAACCCCCCTCCCACCTCCCTCCCCACAACATCCCTCTGGGGCATCCCCGTGCACCAGCCCCAAGCATGCTGTATCCTGCATCGGACATAGACTGGCGATTTGATTCTTACATGCTAGTATACATGTTTCAATGCCATTCTCCCAAATCATCCCACCCTCTCCCTCTCCCTCTGAGTCCAAAAGTCCGCTATACACCTCTGTGTCTTTTTTGCTGTCTTGCATACAGGGTCGTCATTGCCATCTTTCTAAATTCCATATATATGTGTTAGTATACTGTGTTGGTGTTTTTCTTTCTGGCTTACTTCACTCTGTATAATCGGCTCCAGTTTCATCCATCTCATCAGAACTGATTCAAATGTATTCTTTTTAACGGCTGAGTAATACTCCATTGTATATATGTACCACAGCTCTGATTTTTAATATGCAATCTAGGTTGGTTATAGATTTCCTTCCGATGAGAAAGTGTCTTTAAAATCCATGGTTACAGTCACTATTTGCAGCGATTTTGGAGACCAAGAAAATAAAACCTGCTACTGTTTCCACTTTTCCCCAATCTATTTACCATGAAGTTACAGGACCAGATCTTCCCTGGTGGCTCAGATGATAAAGCCTCTTCCTGCAATGTGGGAGACCTGGGTTCTACCCCTGGGTTGGGAGCATGCCCTGGAGAAGGAAAAGACAACCCACTCCAGTATTCTTGCCTGGAGGATCTCATGGACAGAGGAGCCTGGTGGGTTGCAGGCCGTGGGGTTGCAAACAGTTGGACACTACTGAGCGACTTCACTTTCCTTTCCTTTTATGGGACCAGATGCCATGATCTTAGTGTTTTGAACGTTGAGTTTCAAGCCAGGTTTTTCACTCTAATCTCTCACTTTTATCAAGATGCTGTTGAGGTCCTTTTCACTTTCTGGCATTAGAGTGGTATCATCTGTGTATCTGACATTGTTGATATTCCCTGGACAATCTTGATTCCATCTTGTGAGTCATCCAGCCTGGTGTTTTGCATGCTGTACCGTGTATACGGGACTTCCTTGGAGGCTCAGTGATAAGGAATCTGTCTGCAATGCAGACTTCTTGCAATGCAGTAGACACGGGTTCAACCCCTGGGCTGGGAAGATCTCTGCAGAAGGAAATGGTAAGCCACTCCAGTATTCTTGTCTGGGAAATCCCATAGACAGAGGAGCCTCACCAGCTACAGTCCTTGGGGTCCTCTGAGTTGGGCACAACTTAGCGAATAAACCACCACTGCTAAACTATATATAAGTTAAATAAGCAGGGTAACATTACGCAGCCATGTCATACTCCTTTCTCAATTTTAAATCAGTAACTTGTTCCATGTAAGGTTCTAATTGTTGCTTCTAGTTGTTGCTTCTTCACCCACATATAGGTTTCTCAGGAGATGGTTAAAGTTCAAGGTCCAGTTCTAATTGTTGCTTCTTGACCTGCGTACAGATTTCTCAGGAGGCAAGTCAGGTGGTCTGGTATTCCTATTTCTTGAAGAATTTTCCACAGTTTGTTGTGATCAGCACAGTCAAAAGCTTTGGTGTAACCAATAAAGGAGAAATATATGTTTTTCTGGAACTCTCTTACTTTTCCAATAATCCAGCAGATGTTGGCAATTTGATCTCTGGTTCCTTTGCCTTTTCTAAATTTAGCTTGAATGTCTGAAAGTTCATGGTTCATGCACTGTTGAAGCCTGACTTGGAGAATTTTGAGCATTACTTTGCTAGTGCGTGAGATGAGTAAATTGTGTGGTAGTTTGAGCATTCTTTGACATTGCCTTTCTTAGGGATTGGAATGAAAACTGACCTTTTCCAGTCCTGTGGCCACTGCTGAGTTTTCCAAATTTGTTGGCATACTGAGTGTGTCACTTTCACAGCATCATGTTTCAGGATTTGAAATAGCTCAACTGGCATTCCGTCACCTCCACTATGTTTGTTCATAGCGATACATCCTAAGGCCCACTTGACTGCGCATTCCAGGATGTCTGGCTCTTGGTGAGTAATCACACCATCGTGATTATCTGGGTCTTGAAGAACTTTTTTGTGCAGTTCTTCTCTATATTCTTGCCACTTCTTTATATCTTCTACTCCTATTAGGTCCATATGATTTCTGTCCTTTATTGTGCCCATCTTTGGATGAAATGTTTCCTTGGTATCTCTAATTTTTGAAGATATCTCTAGTCTTTCCTGTTCTATTGCTTTCTTCTATTTCTTTGCACTCATCACTGAGGCAGGCTTTCTTATCCCTCCTTGCTATTCTTGGGAAGTCTGTATTCAAATGGGTATATCTTTCTTTTTCTCCTTTGTCTTTTACTTCTCTTATTTTCTTAGCTATTTGTAAGGCCTCCTCAGACAACTATTTTACCTTTTTTCATTTCTTTTAATTGGGAATGTTCTTGATCACTGCTTTCTGTACAATGTCAAAAACTTCTGTCCATAGTTCTTTAGGCACTCTGTCTCTCAGATCTAATTCCTTGAATCTATTTGTCACTTTCACTGTATAATCCTAAGGGAATTGATTTATGTCATACCTGAATGGTTTAGTGGTTTTCCCTACTTTCTTTAAGTCTGAATTTTGCAATAAGGAGTTCATGATCTGAGACACAGTCAGCTCCTGGTCTTATTTTGGCTGACTGTATAGCGCTTCTCTGTCTTTGGCTGCAAAGAATATACTCAATTTGATTTCAGTATTGACCATTTGATGATGTCATGTGTAGTGTCTTCTTTTGCGTTGTTGGAAGTGGGTGTTTGCTATGACCAGAGCATTCTCTTGGCAAGTGTTTGCGTTTGCCCTGCTTCATTTTGTACTCCAAGGCCAAATTTACCTGCTACTCTAGGTATCTCTTGACTTCCTACTTTGCATTCTTGTCCCCTATAATGAAAAGGACACTGTTTTATCGGGCGGGGGTGTTAGTTCTAGAAGGTGTTGTACATCTTCATAGAACCATTCAACTTCAGCTACTTTAGCATACTAGTCGGGGTATAGACTTGGATTACTGTGATACTGAAAGGTTTTCCTTGGAAACGAACAGAAATCATTCTGTCGTTTTTAAGATTGCATCCAAGTACTGCATTTCGGATTCTTTTGTTAACTATGAGGGGTACTCCATTTCTTCTTTCTACTCTTGCCCACAGTAGTAGATATAATGGTCATCTAAGTTAAATTCATCTATTCCAGTCCATTTTAATTCGCTGATTCCTACAATGTCGATGTTCACTCTTGCCATCTCCTGTTTGATCCAATTTTCCTTGATTCATGGACTTAATATCCCAGGTTCCTATGCAATATTGCTCTTTACAGCATTGGAATTTACTTCCATCATCAATCACATCCACAGCTGAGTGTTGTTTTTGCTTTGGCTCTGTCTCTTCATTCATTCTAGAGTTATTTCTCCACTCTTCTCCAGTAGCATATCGGGCACCTACTGACCTAGGAAGTTCACCTTTCAGTGTCCTATCTTTTTGTCTTTTCACACTATTCATAGGGTTCTCAAAGCATGAATACTGAAGTGTTTTTCCATTCTCTTTTCCAGTGGACCACATTTTGTCAGTGATCGTATTTAGGAGAAACAAAGGAATCCATAGTCAGCCCTCCAAATCCACAGGTTCTGCATCCACAAATTCAACTAACTGTGGATCCAAAATATTTGAAAAAGTTTCCAGAAAGTAAGTTTTAAAAAGCAAAACTTGATCAGGTGATGTAGCGGTGAGGAAAATCTTATGAAGGCAGTGACAAAGTACAAACTTCCAGTTATAAGGTAAATAAGTACTGAAATTTACAATGTGATAAGTATAATTAATTAACCCTGCCATATATTATATATGAAAGTCTTTAACAGAGCAGCACCTATGGTTTGTCATCATAAGAATAACAATTTTTTCTCTTTGTTGAATATTGTACCTAGGAAATGATTAATATTCTATAAACTTATTGTGATAATAACTTCATGAAGTAAACCAAATCATTAACACCCTATGGCAGAAAGTGAAGAGGAACCGAAGAGCCTCTTGATTAAAGTGAAAGAGGAAGTATGAAAATGTTGGCTTAAAACTCACCTTTCAAAAAACTAAGATCAGGGCATCTGGTCCCATCACTTCATGGCAAATAGATGGGGAAACAGTGGAAACAGTGGCAGACTTTATTTTCTTGGTCTCCAAAATCACTTCAGATTGTGACTACAACCATAAAATTAAAAGACATTTACTCCTTGGAAGAAAAGCTATGACCAACTTAGGCAGCATATTAAAAAGCAGAGACATTACTTTACTGACCAAGGTCCGTCTAGTCAAAGCTATGGTTTTTCCAGTAGTCATGTATGGATGTGAGAGTTGGACTATAAAGAAAGCAGAGCATCAAATAATAGATGCTTTTGAGCTGTGGTGTTGGAGAAGACTCTTGAGAGTCCCTTGGACTGCAAGGAGATCCAACCAGTCCATCTTAAAGGAAATCAGTCCTGAATATTCATTGGAACGACTGATGCTGAAGTTGAAACTCCAGTACTTTGGCCACCTGATGTGAAAAGCTGACTCACTGGAAAAGACCCTGATGCTGGAAATGTTTGAAGGCAGGAGGAGAAGGAGACCTCTCATCCAGAGGATGAGATGGTTTGATAGCATCACCAACTCGATCGATTTGAGTTTGAGCAAGCTCTGGGAGTTGTTGGTGGACAGGGAAGCCTGACTTGCTGCAGTCCATGGGGTCACAAAGAGTTGGACACAACCGAGCAACTGAAATGAACTGAACTGAACTGAACTGAACTTTACCTTATGTAACTAAATAGACATTTCTCCAAAGAAGACATAGAGATGGCTAACAAACATATGAAAAGATGCTCAGCATCACTCATTACCAGAGAAGTGCAAATCAAACCCGCAATGAGGTACCCTTTCACGCTAGTCAGAATGGCTGTGGTCCAAAAGTCTACAAGCAATAAATGTTGGAGAGGGTGTGGAGAAAAGGGAACCCTCTTACACTGTTGGTGGGAATGCAAACTAGTACAGCCACTATGGACAACAGTGTGGAGATTCCTTAAAAAATTGCAAATAGAATTGCCATATGACCCAGCATTCCCACTGCTGGGCATACACACTGAGGAAACCAGAATTGAAAGAGACACGTGTACCCCAATGTTCATCGCATCACTGTTTATAATAGCCAGGACATGGAAGCAACCTAGATGTCCATCAGCAGATGAATGGATAAGAAAACTGTGACACATATACACAATGGAGTATTACTCAGCCATTAAAAAGAATACATTTGAATTAGTTCTAATGAGGTGGATGAACCTGGAGCCTATTATACAGAGTGAAGTAAGCCAGAAAGAAAAACAGCAATGCAGTATACTAATGCATATATATGAAATTTAGAAAGATGGCAATGATAACCCTGTGTGCGAGACAGCAAAAGAGACACAGATGTATAGAATAGTCTTTTGGACTCTGTGGAAGAGGGAGAGGGTGGGATGATTTGGGAGAATGACATTGAAACATGTATAATATCATATATGAAACGAATCGCCAGTTCAGATTCGCTGTATGATACTGGATGCTTGGGGCTGGTGCACTGGGACGACCCAGAGGGATGGTATGGGGAAGGAGGAGGGAGAGGGGTTGAGGATGGGGAACACGTGTATACCTGTGGTGGATTCATGTTGATGTATGGCAAAACCAATGCAATATTGTAAAGTAATTAACCTCCAATTAAAATAAATACATTTATATTTAAAAAATAAAAAACATTAGAAAAAAAATATGTCAACTATATCTCAATATATTGTTGGAAAAAAAGCAAAACTTGAATTTGCCATGTACTGGCAACTGTTTACATAATATTTACATTATATTTGCAATAATTTTTAAAATATGTACATTTTATTAGACATTATAAGTAATATAGAAATGATTTGTAGCCTATGTGATGATATGAGCAAGTTATACACAAATACTGAAGCATTTTAGATAAATAACTTGATTGCCCACAGATTTTGGTTTCCCTGAAGTGGGTGGGGTGCTGTAACCAATCCCCCATGGATACAAAGGAATAACTGTAGCTGACAGAAACCAAGCTAGTAAATGTTATGCTCTTGTATTTGTCTTCCTTAAATTCATGTGTCACCAAACAAGATTGTCTTTGTTTAATTAACACTGAAATTTAGGGATCATAAAGGAACTGAGTAACAGAAATAAGCCTTCATTTCAACAATTCGCTACCAATGTGACTAAAAAATTTGATATTGACTGTTAAAAACAACAGGAAAAAAAAGCAACAGCAATTTTTTTCATAATAAATAATTCAAAATAATAAAATAACCCCTATAAGCATCAGAATAACTCTCAGATGTTTAAGTTATTACATCTTAAAACAGATATGCAAGGAAATAATGAATAAATCAACACATTTTTTTAAATTTTATAAATTTCATTCACCAAAGATTGTTTTTTAAAGTATAACATAACATTCACAAAATGAAAGACACTTTTTCTGGGCTTCAGTAATTATGTTACAGAGCAACCTTCCCTTCTTACTGCTGGATCTCTCAAAATTGCAAGAATCTTCTTGTTTGACATTTCTCCAGTACTTAGTAGAAATATAAATTTTTCAAATTCAACACAGAGATAGTTTTACAAATTCCTTAATATTAGAAAGTAGGTTCAGAGCATAAAAATATCTTTTCTAGATACTAATAAGTTTTTCCTTGATTGAAAGCTAAATTATAAAATATATATGACTGAAGATACATTTTAAAATTTAGTACTTAAATGCATTTTTTTTTTAGATTTAAAAACATCATTAATGTAGTAAAAGCTTCCTTTTACAGATTCAAATCACTGTGTACACCTATTCACAAGCTCCTTCATGTTAAAAGAGTGACTCTGAATGAAATCTTAATGAGTGCTGAGTAGGTTCCATTATTGAGAACATAATTACTATATACAGTGCCTTGCCCAGTTAATAATGCAAGAAAACTAAATGACAGGGCTGCAGTGAGAGGTGGTCACAGTTTTAATGACTGTATTCAAGAGGTTTCATAAATCTCCACTGAAATAAAAGACTAACTCCTAGAAGGAAGTGGCATTACAGTTGAGAAGAGCTGGCAGAACTGATTATAAATAAATTGAACCATAATATTCACATACATCCACTGCCAGTAATTTTTCTTTTAGTATTTAGAGAGATATCTATTATTTGGTCCTTAACTCAGAAAATGAAGGATATATAGAAATAGGATATAGAGATATGCATACATTTATATCACTATATATGTACATATTCCCAATACATGTTTATGTGTTAATTTTGTGATTTTCCCTTTCTATAAACAGAATTATACTTGAATGACACTTGAAATGAGTTTGAACAATTGCCATTTTTCATTTAATATATGTTTTAGAATGATTAGCATATATATAATCTTTGCCACTGAAATGAATGCATATATACATTCAAATTCTTGGAAAAAATATATTTATGAATTTAGCGATGCAGATATTTTGTAATTAAGGTGCTATAATTGCCTTTCAATTAGCTCTCCATTTAATAACAGAAAAGATGTCAAATTTTTGTCACAAATAGCACAGCAATTTCTTATGGATAATGTATTTTCATATTTCCAGAATGGACTTTTCTACCACAGTTCAAAGCAGGAAACAGAAACCACCATAGGCATTCTTAAACATGAAGAAATTTCATACAGGAAATTCTGTGCTTACAAAAACATTGCCAAGACTGAAGCAACAGTTTCTAAGCTGAGTCTCCTGGAATAACTCCTAGTCCTGTACAGAACTGACTTACTAAAAGAGTAATACCTCTGAGATCACAGCTGGGAATATGCCAGAAACAAGGTTCTCTGCTTTTGCCAACACAGCCCAACACTCAAGAGGCTGCAAAATGTGCTTGTATTGTTGCAGCCTGCTATACCAGGCCAAGGTGCTATGCCATTTGCTTGTCAACATCTAGGAAGCTGGAGTTGGGACCCTTCAGAATCACTGTTGGAAATCATCATATCTCCTGAGCATTGTTTGACATTAGAGGTCAAAACCACAGGAAGATGGTTTCCCATTAACCTGTCCCTTTCCAATCTTGCCATAATACATACTTGGTAACCAAATGGTGGAAATTAATTTTCATTCAGGACCTTAGCTGAAAGGGTTTCTGGGAAATGTAGGTTTTGTAGTAAATAAAGGTTTAGAGTAGACAATGAATTGGATGCCTAATGTGAGTTACACATACCAGCATAATCTCTACATGTGAATATGTTTCAAATATACTGTAACAGCCTATTATACTAATATTTCCTCCATGAAAATATAAGATATATCTAAAATTTCAGAGCATTCTGTTCTGGCAAGAAAAACTATTTCGGTAGAAAAATAAAATTTTATTTTTCAAATGAAGAAACAGAATAAATTTTGCTAAGAGAAGTTAAAATAGAAGATAACACAAGAATATCCAAAAAGATTCTTGTAGAATTTGATAGAAATAAATTCAGTGTATTTTGAGATCAGTGGTGATCATGTGAAAATCAAAAGTCAAACTCAGACCACTCAGGATTAAAGATAATTTCCTAAATGTTCACCTACTCAAATGTAGAAGGTAGTAGACATATATGGAGATGGAGGAGGGCACATTTTAAATGTTGTTGTTCATTCACTAAGTCCTGTCCAACTCTTTACGGATCCATGAACTGTAGTCTGTCAGACTACTCTGTCCATGGAATTTCCCAGGCAAGAATACTGGAGTGCACTGCCATTTCTTTCTCCAAGGGATCTTCCTGGATCAGGGATGGAACCCGTGTCTCCTGCATTGGCAGGCAGATTCATTACCACTGAGTCACAAGGGAAGCACATTAGACGCCATTAATTAAGCTCAAAATACATGAACTTTTTTTTTTTTTTTTCAATCTTATCTCTATTTTCTATCAGATTGCATACATGCATGCTCTGTCACTCCCTCATGTCTGGTTCTTTGTGACTCCATGGATTGTAGCCCATCAGGCTCCTCTGTCCATGGAATCTTCCAGGCAAGAATACTAGAGGGGGCTGCCATTTCCTGCTCTAGGGATAATAACACACACTGAGCCTTTAAAAAATAAATTTTTCAGTGGAAATAAGTTTAACTGCTATATTAGTTTTCTATTGCCTCTGTTATAAATTATCAAAAACTTAGTGACTTCAGTCAGTTCAGTTCAGTCACTCAGTCATGACCCCATGGACTGCAGAATGCCATACTTCCCTGTGCTTCACTATCTCCCAGAGTTTGCACAAACTCATGTCAATTGAATCAGTGGTGCTATCCAACCATCTCATTGCCTGTCATCCCCTTCTCCTCCTGCCTTCAATCTTTCCCAGCATCAGGGTATTTTCTAATGTGTCAGCCCTTCATATCAGGTGGCCAAATAATTGAGCTTCAGCTTCTGCATCAGTCTTTTCAATGACTATCCAGGATTGATTTCCTTAAGGATTGACTGGTTTGATCTTGCAGTCCAAAGGGACTCTCAAGAGCTTTCTCCAACACCACAGTTCAAAAGCAATAATTCTGTACTCAACTTTCTTTATGATCCAAATTAACACAACACGAATCTACTGTCTTAAAGTTTGATAGGCTAGAAATCTGACACAGGTCTCACTGAGATAAAATGAAGGTGAAACCAGGCCTGCATTGCCTTCTCCCCAGAAGCTCTAGAAGAGAATTTGTGTCTTGTGGCTTCCAGCTTCTCAAGGTTACCAAAGTTTTTCGGGCCACTTCCTCTTCTATTAAAGACAATAATTTTGCAGTTCTCTGTGACTTTGCTTTCCTCTAGTTACATGTCTTCTATTCTGCCTTCCTCTTCCATATTAAAAACAATCATGATAATATTGGTCCCACCTGGAGAACCCAGGAAACCATCCACATTATAAAGTCCAGATCCATAATCATAGTTTCAAAGTTCCTTTTGCTAAGTAAAGAAGCATAATCATAGGTTCTGAAAATTAGGACATGGGCATTTGGGGGCACTCATTATCTGTCTACCACATCTGCTAAGAGTAATAACATCAAAAATTAAATTTCTTATGCAAAGAGAAGCTCTTCATTGTGATATCTAACAGTGTCATTTTATATATCTGATTACAAGTTTGATAAAAGGGATATATTTTAATATGTCCTTTGAAAATATCTGAAAGGCCATATCCACTTATTTGTTTTTTTTTTAATCAAATATGTGCAGCTTAGATAAATCTAGTTGGAACATGCAGAAAGAAAATTCACTTCATAGTAATAACTCCATGTGAAAAAATATTTTACTTTTAAATGATTTTACTAACAAAGATCAGTTTGCTTATATGCTATGAAAACTGTTTCAGGGAACTTTTGAATGTCTAAACTACTTTCTCGGAGAAGGCAATGGCAACCCACTCCAGTACTCTTGCCTGGAAAATCCCATGGATGGAGGAGCTTGGTAGGCTGCAGTCCATGGGGTCGCAGAGGGTCGGACATGATTGAGCGACTTCACTTTCACTTTTCACTTTCCTGCATTGGAGAAGGAAATGGCAACCCACTTCAGTATTCTTGCCTGGAGAATCCCAGGGACGGGGGAGCCTGGTGGGCTGCTGTCTATAGGGTCACACAGAGTCGGACACGACTGAAGTGACTTAGAGGTAGCAAACTACTTTCTATCATTCAACTGAGATTAACCTAAAACTTGGATCTACTAACTCACTACCTCTAATATAGAATATCACTGCTATAAATATTTAGAAATGTGCCTATTACCTGTGTCAGTAATATGCTGTATGTTTGAGGTTACTGATTTAGAAGAAACTAATTCACAGAATCAGACACTATTGAGTGACTGAACTGAACTGAACTGAATTGAATCTTCAGGTAAAGGCAATGCCAAAGAATGTTCAAACTACCACACAATTGCACTTATCTCACAAGTTAGTAAAGTAATGCTCAAAATTCTCCAAGCCAGGCTTCAGCAATATGTGAACCGTGAACTTCCAGAAGTTCAAGCTGGTTTTAGAAAAGGCAGAGGAACCAGAGATCAAATTGCCAACATCCGCTGGATCATGGAAAAAGCAAGAGAGTTCCAGAAAAACATCTATTTCTGCTTTATTGACTATGATAAAGCCTTTGACTGTGTGGATCACAATAAACTGTGGAAGATTCTGAAAGAGATGGGAATAACAGACCACTTGACCTGCCTCTTGAGAAACCTATATGCAGGTCAGGAACCAAGAGTTAGAACTGGACATGGAACAACATACTGGTACCAAATAGGAAAAGGAGTACATCAAGGCTGTATATTGTCACCCTGCTTATTTAACTTCTATGCAGAGTACATCATGAGAAATGCTGGGCTGGAAGAAGCACAAGCTGGAATCAAGATTGCCGGGAGAAATATCAATAACCTCAGATATGCAAATGACACCACCCTTATGGCAGAAAGTGAAGATGAACTAAAAAGCCTCTTGATGAAGGTGAAAGAGGAGAGTGAAAAAGTTGGCTTAAAGCTCAACATTCAGAAAACTAAGATCATGACATCTGGTTCCATCACTTCACGGGAAATAGATGGGGAAACAGTGGAAACAGTGTCAGACTTTATTTTTTGAGCTCCAAAATGATTGAAGCCATGAAATTAAAAGACACTTACTCCTTTTAAGGAAAGTTATGACCAACCTAGATAGCATGTTGAAAAGCAGAGACATTACTTTGCCAACAAAGGTCTGTCTAGTCAAGGCTATGGTTTTTCCAGTGGTCATGTATGAATGTGAGAGTTGGACTTTGAAAAAAGCTGAGTGCCGAAGTATTGATGCTTTTGAACTGTGGTGTTGGAGAAGACTCTTGAGAGTCCCTTGGACTGCAAGGAGATCCAACCAGTCCATTCTGAAGGAGATCAGCCCTGGGATTTCTTTGGAAGGACTGATGCTAAAGCTGAAACTTCAGTTCTTTGGCCACCTCATGTGAAGAGTTGACTCACTGGAAAAGACTCTGATGCTAGGAGGGATTGAGGACTGGAGGAGAAGGGGACGACAGAGGATGAGATAACTGGATGGCATCATCAACTCAATGGACATGAGTTTGAGTGAACTCTGGGAGTTGGTGATGGACATGGAGGCCTGGCATGTGGAATTCATGGGGCCACAAGAGTTGGACATGACTGAGTGACTGAACTGAACTGAACTGAATTTTCAGGTGATTTAAATTTGGCAGAAACTATGAGTTACAACATGCAGTTTTAAGCTTATAGTTTTTGGGAATAAGGAAAGACTCTACTGTTGACAGAAACATAACATGGAAATGTGAAGGGAGAGATTAAACAGGGACATGGAATAAGCCCTGCTTCGTATATGTAAACTGATAAAATACAGATGTGTGACCCCAGAAAATCAAGTTAGGTATGGACCAAAAATATCCAATGCAATGTGTAATTCTCAGAGGAGATGGAAGTGTACATGTTTAGTTTACATTTCTGTCTAAACAGATTAAGACTAGCAGTACTGCTGTGAGTGGAGTTTCCACAGGCATCACCAATCTATGGGGTAGCACTAACAGGGATAACACATTTCTCAGGGCATTTTCCCCACTGGTTAATTAGAATAGCAGCCTCCCTCTTGGTCCCTGCTGTAAATATCTTGGATTTCCCTGACTGTCTCACACGGAGAACAAATCTAGACAATGGCAACTTTTGCCACTTCTGTTGGGTATTGTTCAACTGCTATTACTCCTTGAGGTTGAGTCCACTAAAGAAAGATCTCCAAAGGCACTTCTTCCTTCTAGACATGATGATTCTTTCACAAGACACCAGTCCATTCACTGTATCTCAGACTCCACAATGGATGAACTTGCAATATCCATAAGATTTTTGGTAGAATAAAATGGGAAAATGTCTTACTACTTCTTCAAGTGTTGGAGTCTGTTTAAAACCTACCAAATCCTTATGCTCAGGCCCTGAAATACATAATTTTGTTGAAATACTTTTCTCTATTTGCTGACAGCATTTCTTTTCTTTGGATTTAAAGGAAAGAGGTTCAGATGGCTATTTTTTTTTTTTTTCAAATTCATATTATCTCTTTTCTGCTATAACCAGGACTTTACTGTTTTTTTTTTTTTTTTTTCTTTTTGTATTTTCCAGTGAATTCTTTCAGGATATCCTCAAACCTCCATGTAAGAATGACATTAATTTAGACTTCCTCTCTCGTTCATCATATAGGCACACACTTCTGAACAATAAGACACAGCTTAAAGTTAAAAGCTGAAACTTACAAACATTAATAGCATGCATCACATTTAATATAAGAGCTATTGCAGGGCAATGCTGAACCATTCAAAGAACATGGATATATAAAAAATGCATGAGCATACTCTATGGATTTGAAACTGAGAATACAGTCATCAAATATCAAGTTGATCTAGCCAGTGCTGGGAAACTATTAATCCAAGCACCTAACAACCATAAGTCTCCCATTTCCAATTTTGGGAGGAGTAAGTTTCTAGAATATGCTGGGCATATCTCTGTCTGAACAATAAGGAAACAATTTCTAAACTTATTCTCATATTACCTAGACTTGAGGCATGTCTCGTTTTGTGATCATACCTCATTCTGCAGAATCTATGGACAAATTCCCAGAATAGCTCTATAGTGAAGGGATTTTCTGGAATTCAGTTTATCTCTGTGAAGCATTTATGCATTGACATCTCCTACCTGTAATATATCTACCCTCTCTTGAAGAAAATATTCTGTTCATGAAACGATACAATTCATCTCATACATACATTTTAAAAGATTTAGATCTGACATCACCTCACTATTCTAGGAAGGAAATGTTTGGAAATAACTGAAAAGTTGATTAGCTGCTTAATCTTAATACTTGACATTCTAAATTTGTGTATGGCCTGTGGTTTAAAAAGTTAAGTCAAATATTGGGAAGGAATCAAACTTATCCTAAATATATTTGAATCTAACACTATATATAGTAGAGTAACTTAAAAGAAGTTGTTAATTGTGTTGTTTTCTCTTTAAAAATGTTATATTTGGAGAGGAGATCAAGATAGTGGAGTAGGAGGATGCTGGAACTGCTTCCACTCACAAACACATCAAAACTATTGATATAATAGATATAATAGCATATAATATAATATATAGAGTATTCATACCAGAATCAACCTCAGAATTAGCAGAGTTCTTCTTCAATCAAAGCTGTATCCAAATGAAGTCTGGTAGGAAGGGAAGAGAAGTGATCTGGTTAGAACATGCATCCCTAGCAGGGGACACAGAAAATGGAGGGATATCAAAAGCTTGGGAATCATCCTGGGTAATAAGAGGTTTGAGCTGCATATGAAGCACCTAAATCCCAGATCCAATGCTGGGAAGATGAGCTCCCTTAATTCATTTGAAAACCAGTGGGGCTTACTGGAAGACTATAAGAGACCAGCAGTCTGCTCTAGAGAAATCCATTAAGTTTTGATTCTTCCCACTTACAGTGTGGAGGCAGCAGATTGAAAACTATGTGGGGATCTGGATGGCTTACTAGGACCACCCCAGCCTCCAGCTCTAGCCACTCTTACTCTGGCATGGCTCCCCACTAAGGAGGAGGCTGCCTTTTCCAATGTGAGTTTGTATGCATTGAAGAAATAGGGCCAACTTAGAATCAGCCCTGCCTCTGACTAGGGTGGAAGTAGTCACTGCCAGCTCTCATGTCCCTGCACACAATCCCAAGGAATAGAAGCTAGTTCTAGGGCAGACTCTGCCATCACTGAAGTGTACATCCACGTGCACACTAGGAATGGAATGAGGCCAGTTCAGTGGTGTGGCACCAGTCCCTCTGGTCCTGATCCATCCTGTAAACAGGGGACACACACCAAGAGAAAATAAAACCAGCATAGACATGCAGCCCCAAGCCCTCAAGCCCTAAATACAGCTCAAACCAAGAAAGAGACTGCCATCATACCCAGGAGAGACAACGACACCACAGCTCCTGTTTTAGCCTCTCAGATTCTGAAATAACCCTTGATAGGATTGTGATGGGTACTGAACATTGCAGAAGCCCTGGCTTGCACCTGGTTCTGTCCTCTCCAAATCAAGTCCTTTCCCCAACAAAGGCAGTTAGCCTATGCTCACTTCAGATACAGGTTTCCCACGAAGCCATTGTGCACACAGATTGCAGAAGGACACTCACACACAGGACATCATTTCAAGATCAGGAAAAATAAATATTTCCTCTAATTTTACAGGTACAGAAAAAATTAAACAGAATGAGATGATAGTGAAATAGTTTTCAAAAAAAGACTGAGAGAAAACCTTGATGAAACAGAGATAATTTATCTGATATATTTCAAAGTAATAGTAATAAGAATGCTAACTAAACTGAGGAAAAGAGTAGAGGAGCACAGCAAGAATTTTAACAAAGAGCTAAAAAATATAAGTGAAAAACACAATAATTTATATGAAAAATACACAGGTGGAAATTAACAGCAAATTAGATGACACACACACAAATGCATAAACCATCTAGAAGATAGAATAATGAAAGTCACTCTATCAGAGCAGCAAAGATAAAAATGAGAACAGTTTAAAGGACCTATAGGACAACATCAGTCATACTAACACTGGCATTATCAGAATCCCAAAAGGAGAACGAGAAAGGGGTGTAAATATATTTGATAAAACTATGACCTAAAGCTTCCTGAATCTGAAGAAGGAAAGATATTCAGGCACGCACAGACAATACCATACTAGATGAACCTGAAGAGACACACACCAAGACATATAATTAAAATGGCAGACATTAAAGGTAAAAAGAGAATTCTAAAGTCAGCAAGAGAAGAACAATAATGCTATGATGATTTTTCAGCAGAACTCTGCAGGCCGGAAGAGAGTGACACAATACGTTTAAACTGCTAAAAATCCTAATCACCCTACCCAGCAATTTTATCATTCACAACTGAAGGGAAAATAAAGAACTTTTCATACAAGCAAACATTAAAATACTTAAAAACTGAATGCTAAAGAGACTTTATAAGAGTTGCTAAAGAGTCTTCTTTAAATAAAAAATAAAAGGCTACAATAAAGAAATTATGCATGGAGAAGGCGATGGCACCCCACTTCAGTATTCTTGCCTGGAAAATCCCATGGACGGAGGAGCCTGGAAGGCTACAGTTGATGGGGTCACGAAGAGTAGGACGTTACTGAGCGACTTCACTTTCACTTTCCACTTTCATGCACCGGGGAAGGAAATGGCAACCCATTCCAGTGTTCTTGCCTGGAGAATTCCAGGGTCGGGGAAGCCTGGTGGGCTGCCGTCTATGGGGTCGCACAGAATTGGACACGACTGAAGCAACTTAGCAGCAGTGTATTTTGGCTGATATTTCCTTTTTTATGAATAACTAAGAAGACAATAAAAGAAATGTGTTAGAAAAAAAAAAGAAACTATGCAAAGGGAAAAGTTTCATTGGTATAGGAAAATACATAGTGAAATCTGTGGATCCACTGTTTAAATAAGCTAGTGCAAAGTTTAAAAGAAAACAAATATGAAATCAAATATAACTATAACAAACAGTTAAGGGATTAATATGAAGATGTAATATATGACATCAAAAACACATATATTGGGGGAAGGGAGTTAAAACATGTAGATCTTTTAGAATGTGTTTCAACTTATGCTACTAACAATTTAAAATAAATAGATATATTTATGCTGCTGCTGCTAAGTTGCTTCAGTCGTGTCCGACTCTGTGGGACCCCATAGACGGCAGCCCATCAGGCTCCCCTGTCCCTGGGATTCTCCAGGCAAGAACACTGGAGTGGGTTGCCATTTCCTTCTCCAATGCATGAAAGTGAAAAGTGAAAGTGAAGTCGCTCAGTCATGTCCAACTCTTCATGACTCCATGGACTGCAGCCTTCCACGCTCCTCCGTCCATGGGATTTTCCAGGCAAGAGTACTGGAGTGGGATGCCATCACCTTCTCTGAGACACATTTATAGGTCAACATATAAAAAGGGCTTCTCAGTTGGCACTACTAGTAAAGAACCCACTTACCAATGCAGGAGACATAGAGATGTGGATTTGATCCCTGGGTCAGAAAGATCTCCTGGAAAAGGGCATGGCAACTCACTCCAGTATTCTTGCTTGGAGAATCCCATGGACAAAGGGGCCCCACAGGTGGGCTACAGTCCACAGGGTCACAAAGAATCAGACGTGACTGAAGTCGGTTCACACACACACACACACACACACACAATCTATATATACCCCATTGGAATCAGAAATCAAAAACCTATAATAGGTTCACAAACACTAGAGAGAAAGGAACACAAGCATACCATTTAATCAAATTATCAAATCACAGAGGAACAAATTAAGCTAAGAAGAAAAGGAGAGAGTAGACTCATTTCAGAACTAAAGACACACACAAATTGAAAGTGAAGGTACAGAAAAAGATATTCCATGCAAATACAAATTAAAAGAAAACTGGGGTAGATATTCATACCAAAGTATACATTAAAACAAAATCTAAAATTAAATGCAAAGAGGGGAATTGTATAATAATGAAGGGAACAAAAGAAGAAGAGCTAATGTTCTTAAACATATGTGTGCCTAATATTGGAGCACATAAATATATAAAGCAAATATAATAGACATAAATGGAAAAACTGACAGTAAAACAATAATAATATGGAACTGTAATGCTATACTAATATCAATGGGTAGAAAATTAATAAGGAAATAGTAGTCTTATATGACACATTAAACCAGATGAACTTAATACATATCTAAAGGAGGTTCATACTTTCACCTTCAAAGGACATTCCATCAAAAAACATCAGAATACACATTGTTTTCAAATGCACATGAAAGATTCTCTAGGATAAACTAAATGTTAGGTCACAAGCACATATCAATAAATGTAAGAGTATAGAAATTATATAAAGCATCTTTCTGGCCACAATGATATGGTATTAGACACCAGGTAGAGGAAGAAATTTTGGGAAAAATGCAAACATATGAAGACTAAACAACATTTATGAAAAAAATGGGTCAATGAAGAAATTAAAGAGGAAATCAGAAAATACTTTGGGATAAATGAAAATAAAATTGCAACTTCCCCAAACCTATCAGATGCAGCAATAGCAGTTCTATGACGGAAATTTATACAAATACAGAGACACCTCAAGAAATAAGGCATATTTCAAGAAACGAAACTAACCTACCAACTTAAGGAATCAGAAAAATAAGCACAAAGAGAGTCTAAAGTTATCAGAAAGAAGGGTATAATAAAGATCAGGGAGGAAATAAATTAGAGGCCAAAAAAAATAAAATAAAATAGAAAAGATCAATGAAATCTAGAGTGCTTTTTTCTAAAAAGATTAATATAAGTGACAAAACTCGTCAGGTTCATTACAAAACAAAGAAGAGGATTCAAATGAAATAGTACATGAAAGAGAAAAAAAATATTGATATAACCTAGATACAAAAAATCAGAAAGGAACACTACAGTAATATGTTAACAAATTTGATAAATTAAAAGAAACGAATAAATTGCTAGAAACATACATTCTTTCAAGAATAAGTAAGGTAGAAATAGATAATCTGAAGAAAACAATTACTAGCATTGAACCAGTGATCAAAACACTCCTAATAAACCAAAATTTAGGACTGCATGACTTTATAGGAGAATTCTACCAAACATTAAAAGAAGAATTAATACCCAACCTCTCAAATTGTTCCAAAATGCTGAAGAGGAGGGAACATTCCCTAATTCTTTGTACAAGGCCATCTTTATCATGATGACAAAATGCTACAATAACATTATAGGCCAACATCACTAATGAAAATAGACTCAAAGATCCCCAAGAAATATTAGTAAGAGAAACTCAATAATATATAAAACTATTCCTAGACAATGATCAAGTGGGATTTATTCTAGGGATGTGAGAATGTTTCAATATGAATGAATCAATAAATATGACATAAAACAAATGACAAAATCACATGATCAACTTAATAGATGAAGAAAAAGAATTTGACAAAATTCAGCAACATTCATGATAAAAATTCTTTTCCAGAGTTGATATGAACATAGAAGTTTTAGTCACTCGGTTGTGTCTGACTCTTTGTAATCCCATAGACTCTAGCATGCCAGGCTTCTCTGTCCATTGGATTCTTCAGGCAAGAAAACTGGAGTGGGTAGTCATTCCCTTCTCCCAAAGATCTTCCCAAGCCAGTGATGGAACCTGGGTCTCCCACATTGCAGGCAGATTCTATACCATCTGAATCATGAAACGTATGGTAAAGTTGGTGTAGAGGGTATATATCTCACACCATAAAGGCCATTTATAACAATCATGACAGCTAACATGAAACTCAGTCATGAAAGCTGAAAGCTTTTCCTCTAAATGAGTAAAACTACAAGCCTGATCCACTCTGTCTATTCAACCTAGTGTCTATTCTTGTTGATCACTTGACTCAATTTCTACTTTCCATGTTACTGCAATCAATGATATTGTTAAACTTTCAGCCACTACATACAAAGAACCCTTTTATTTAATGTCTGACAGTATTTTCTTCTCTTTTCTTTATGTCCTCACTGACAGTCTCTTCAAGGATTATCATGATTCACTTAATTATTTTTTTAGGACTAAGTTCTCAGGCCCACCAAGTTTTTCCACTGCCCACTCTGGTCACTAAAGTCTATTTCAGGCTCTCTGACTGTGTAACACATTACCATATCACCCCAAATTTAGTAGTATTAAATAACTTCTTTTGGTCTATGTATGTGCTTTTATGTCTATGTATTTGCTTTTGTCTCAGTATGTCTATGGATCAGGAATTAAAAGACAAACAATAAGAATTTTTTTGTGTGTCATGCTATACAAGCCTCAGAGAGAAGAACTGAAACCTAGGGGCTAAACTGACCTGTAGTCTTATTTGCTCATGTATGGTAGATGCTGAATAAAATCTAGTCATCTCAGTTTCTTTCTAGTGGGACTCTGTATGGACTAGGTTGGTTTCCTTATAGAGTCACTGGGTTCCAAGAGGAAGATAACAGAAATAAACTGCATACAACAGAAAAGCCACATTGCTTTTTCTGACATATTTTCAAAGTCATATAATGTCATTTTCATTACAATCTATTCATCAAGTCAGTCTCAAAGTCATGTTCATTTTCAAATTAAAAGAAAATAAATTCTACTACTTGCTGGGGGGTGGGGATGTTTTGGACCAGAAATATATCTGTATATGTTCTAGTGACAGTCTGCTACAGGATGAGAGAGCATATTAAAACATTTAAAAACAATCTGTTATCATTCACAAATAGTTTGTGAACATAAACATTTTATTGGTTGCAATAAATTGAATAAAAATAGAGGTATAACTGGAGTTTTTCTTTAAAACCATGGTATCAGTTTCAGGTCTGCCAAACCAAACTTGTATTCTCAATGGATGATGTTAAATAATCTTTGTTATGTTGTAACTCATAAATGTATAGATTACAAAAGTGCATTTTTATACATGTGTGCTTAATAAGATGATATTATGATTATAAATGATTCTTCAGCTAAAATATTTGACAACCATTGTTATATCAGAGAAATAACTGTGTATACAAAAATTAATTTTTCAGTTTGAGTCTATATACTTTGTGCTAACCACTGTCAAGAAAATGACTTGGCAGCAATGTTAAAGGTCCAAGAAATTTAACATTCTAAGCCTATGTCAAAATAGACAAGAGATTATGTTTCTATGCTTGGAAGATATACTGTGAAACAATACTCTGTGATCACAACTTAAAATCCATAAATTATTATGGCATTAGGGATAATAAGAAGGGACCAATATACAAAAAAAAAGTCTCATATTGTTATGGCTTTGACTTTTTATTTCCCTAATGAGAAACGCTGGGCTGGAGGAAGCATAAGCTGCAATCAAGATTGCCAGGAGAAATATCAATAATCTCAGATATGCAGATGACACCACCCTTATGGCAAAAAGTGAACAGGAGCTAAAAAGCCTCTTGATGAAAGTGAAAGAGGAGAGTGAAAAAGTTGACTTAAAGCTCAACATTCAGAAAACTAAGATAGTGGCATCTGGTCCCACCACTTCATGGGAAATAGAAGGGGAAACAGTGGAAACAGTGTCAGACTTTATTTTTGGGGGCTCCAAAATCATGGCAGATGAAATTAAAAGATGCTTACTCCTTGGAAGGAATGTTATGATCAACCTAGATAGCATATTCAAAAGCAGAGACGTTACTTTGCCAACAAAGGTCCATCTAGTCAAGGCTATGGTTTTTCCAGTGGTCACATATGGTTGTGAAAGTTGGACTGTGAAGACAGCTGAGCACCCAAGAATTGATGCTTTGAACTGTGGTGTTGGAGAAGACTCTTGAGAGTCCCTTGGACTCAAGGAGATCCAACCAGTCCATTCTAAAGGAGATCATTCCTGGGTGTTCTTTGGAAGGACTGAGGCTAAAGCTGAAACTCCAATACTTTGGCCACCTCACGCGAAGAGTTGACTCATTGGAAAATACTCTGATGCTGGGAGAGATTGGGGGCAGGAGCAGAAGGGGATGACAGACGATGAGATGGCTGGATGGCATCACTGACTGGATGGATATGAGTTTGAGTGAGCTCCAGGTGTTGGTGATGGACAGTGAGGCCTGGCTTGCTGTGACTCATGGGGTCGCAAAGAGTCGGACATGACTGAGCGACTGAACTGAACTGAACTGAACTGAGGAATGCAAAGGATTTCTCTGTGTTAATTTTGTATCCTGCAACTTTAATATATTCATTGATTAGTTCTAGTAATTTTCAGGTGGTGTCTTTAAGGTTTTTTATGTAGACGATCATCTCATCTGCAAACAGTGAGAGTTTTCAGCAATCCCACTGCTGGTCATACACACTGAGGAAACCAGAATTGAAAGAGACACATGTACCCCAATGTTCATTGCAGCAATCTTTACAATAGCTAGGACATGGAAGCAACCTAGATGTTCATCACCAGATGAATGGATAAGAAAGCTGTGGTACATATACACAATAAAATGTTACTCAGCTACTAAAAAGAATGCATTTGAATCAGTTCTAATGTTGTGGATGAAACTGGAACCTATTATACAGAGTGAAGTGAGTCAGAAAGAAAAACATCAATACAGTATATTAATGCATATATATGGAATTTAGGAAGCAAGAGACATATATGTAAAGAACAGACACTTGGACTCTGTGGGTGAAGGTAAGGGTGGCATGATTTGAGAGAATAGCATTGAAACATGTATATTACCATATGTAAAATAGATTGCCAGCCCAGGTTTGATGCATGAGACAAGGCGCTCAGGGTCAGAGCACTGGGACAAGCCTGAGGGACGGGATGGGGGGAGGTGGGAAGGGGGCCAGGATGGGGGACATGTGTACACCCATGGCTGATTCATGTGAATGTATGGTAAAACCCACTACAATACTGTAAAATAATTAGTCTCCAATTAAAATAAATAAATTAATAAAAAAATAAAATAAATCTCCCCCGGGCGGGGGGGGGGGGGGGATTAACTGCAAAATGACATTATTATCTAAAATTGCAGACAGAAGGAAAAGAACTAATATATGTAGCATAACATATACCAATGAAAAATAAAGATTCAGTAAAAATAATTTTTAGTGTTAACATATATTGATTATTGCTTTACAATGGAATCTCACAACTAAAAGTACTTATTAAAAATAAATATTCTGGATATAGAGGCATTACAACTAATATTTTTAAGAGCATATCACTATCTATTCATTCCTTAATGGCTTTTGCCTTTAAGGTTTCAAAGGATTAATAGTATCCTTCAATTCAAGAACAGTGCAAGTTTCAGCATCATCAAGTTTATTAGAGTATAGTCTGACATTAAATGATTTTTCTTTTTCTTTTGCTGTTGTTTGTTTTCTTATTGAGCTGCAGGGTCAGCATATTTTCTTCTGAATTATCAAAATAGAGTACAGCTCCATTTATAGTGAATGAACAATCAATAATAGCTTTTCTAACTGGTAAAATACTTAAGCATTTTCATTTTCACATCTTATATCTTTATCTGAGTTTATACACCTTAAAATGTCTTTATTGAAAATAGAAACATCCATATGTCTTCTTTGGAGAAATGTCTATTTAGTTCTTTGGCCCATTTTTTGATTGGGTTATTTGTTTTTCTGGAATTGAACTGCATAAGTTGCTTGTATATTTTTGAGATTAGTTGTTTGTCAGTTGCTTCATTTGCTATTATTTTCTCCCATTCTGAAGGCTGTCTTTTCACCTTGCTTATAGTTTCCTTTGTTGTGCAGAAGCTTTTAATTTTAATTAGATCCCATTTGTTTATTTTTGCTTTTATTTCCAGTATTCTGGGAGGTGGATCATAGAGGATCCTGCTGTAATTTATGTCGGAGAGGGTTTTGCCTATGTTCTCCTCTAGGAGTTTTATAGTTTCTGGTCTTACGTTTAGATCTTTAATCCATTTTGAGTTTATTTTTGTGTGTGGTGTTAGAAAGTGACCTAGTTTCATTCTTCTACAAGTGGTTGACCAGTTTTCCCAGCACCACTTGTTAAAGAGTTTTTCTTTACTCCATTGTATATTCTTGCCTCCTTTGTCGAAGATAAGGTGTCCATAGGTGTGTGGATTTATCTCTGAGCTTTCTATTTTGTTCCATTGATCTATATGTCTGTCTTTGTGCCAGTACCATACTGTCTTGATGACTGTGGCTTTGTAGTAGAGCCTGAAGTCAGGCAAGTTGATTCCCCCAGTTCCATTCTTCTTTCTCAAGACATACGGATGGCTAACAAACCCATGAAAAGATGCTCAACATCACTCATTGTCAGAGAAGTGCAAATCAAACCCACAATGAGGTACCATTTCACACCAGTCAGAATGGCTCTGATCCAAAAGTCTACAAGCAATAAATGCTGGAGAGGGTGTGGAGAAAAGGGAACCCTCTTGCACTATTGGTGGGAATGCAAACTAGTACAGCCACTATGGACAACAGTGTGGAGATTCCTTAAAAAATTGCAAATAGAACTGCCAGATGACCCAGCAATCCCACTGCTGGGCATACACACCGAGGAAACCAGAATTGAAAGAGACACATGTACCCCAATGTTCATCGCATCACTGTTTATAATAGCCAGGACATGGAAGCAACCTAGATGTCCATCAGCAGATGAATGGATAAGAAAGCTGTGCTACATATACACAATGAAGTATTACTCAGCCATTAAAAAGAATACATTTGAATCAGTTCTAATGAGATAGATGAAACTGGAGCTGATTATACAGAGTGAAGTAAGCCAGAAAGAAAAACACCAATACAGTATACTAACAGGTATATATGGAATTTAGAAAGATGGTAAGGATAATCCTGTATGCAAGACAGCAAAAGTGACACAGATGTATAGAATGGACTTTTGGACTCTGAGGGAGAGGGAGAGGGTGGGATGATTAGGGAGAATGGCATTGAAACATGTATACTATCATGTAAGAAACGAATCGCCAGTTTATGCTCGATACAGGATACGGGATGCTTGGGGCTGGTGCACAGGGATGATCCAGAGAGATAATATGGGGTGGGAGGTGGGAAGGAGGTTCAGGGTTGGGAACTCATGTATACCCGTGGTGGATTCATGTCAGTGTATGGCAAAACCAATACAGTATTGTAAAGTAAAATATAGTAAAAATAAAAATTAAAAAAAAGAAAAGAAAATAGAAACAGATGAAATCACTCTCAAAAAGTGAAGAAAAATTATTAAGGCCATTCTCACTTTGTTTTCAAATTTCAATAGAGAGTTCCACCGTTAGACAATAGGCCTCTCATAACACACCTCTACTATATGGAAGTAGTTTTCAATCTGTACCCTAGCTGTTCCAAAGACCCAACTCCTCCAGGATTCCTCCTGTAGAAAGAGTGTAAAGGAAGAACCAGTGAGATGACATCAGAACACCCCATCATTTTTGATGTGAGCAGCACTATTTTCATTTGTGCTAAATATTAGATTTCTAAGTATCTTTTCTTAAAGCATTCTCTGATTAAAAAGTTTTTAAAGGAGTTGCAAAACAATTCCACTATGGCATATTTTTCAATGAAAGTGTCTTTTATCTTATCATACAATTACTTGATAGTTTTAAAAATTCTTTTAAAATTATGGGAAGTACAATACCTCATCTTTAAAATCAAACCCCATTCCCGCCAGAGACACTCAGAGTGTCTCAACAAACCTTGTTTCCACCAAGACCCAGAGGCCCAACGGAGACTGAGACAAAACTGTTTGAGTGTCTCCTGTGGAGATACGGGTCAGCAGTGGACTGATGCAGGGGCAGGGGCTCTGGGAGCAGCACACTTTGGTATGGTTGAGTGCAGCAGACTTCAGTATCGCATAATCCCTCTTGGAGGAGGTCACCATTAACCCCACAACAGAGCTGCCAGAACTTACACAAAACTGGGAAATAGACTCCTGTAGGGCACAAATAGAATCTCGTGTTCACTACAACCCAGGAGAAAGGAGCAGTGACCCAACAAGAGACTGACTCAGACTTGCCTGGGTGTGTCCAGGAGTCTCCAGCAGAGGCATGGGTCGGTGGTGGCCTGCTTCAAGGTTGGGGACACTGAGTGTACCAGTACATGCTTGGGACCTTTTGAAGGAGGTCACCATTATCTTCATTACCTTCATCAAAGTTTCACCCCAGGTAAATAACAGGGAGGGAACATAGCTGCATGTCAACAGAAAATTGGATTAAAGATTTACTGAGCATGGCCCTGCCCATCAGAACAAGACTCAGTTTCCCCCTCAGTCAGTCTCTCTCATCAGGAAGATTTCATAAGCCTCTTAGGCTTCCCCATCAGAGAGCAGACAGACTGAAAACCACAACCACAGAAAACTAACCCATCTGATTACATGGACCACAGCCTTGTCTAACTCAATGAAATTATGAGCCATGTTGTATAGGCTCACCCAAGACGGACGTATCATGGTGGAGAGTTCCCACAAAATGTCCACTGGAGAAGGGAATGGCAAACCACATCAGTATTCTTGCCTTGAGAACCCCATGAACAGTATGAAAAGGCAAAAAATAAGACACTGAAAGGTGAGGTCCCAGGTCAGTAGGTGCCCAATATGGTACTGGATAGCAGTGGAGAAATAACTCCAGAAAGAATGACGGGACAGAGCCAAAGCAAAAGCAACACTCAGTTGTGGATATGACTGGTGATAAAAGCAAAATCCAATGCTATAAAGAGCAACACTGCATAGGAATCTAGAATATTAGGTCCATGACTCAAGGTATATTGGATGTGGTCAAACAGGAGATGGCAAGAGTGAACATCGACATTTTAGGAATCAGCAAACTAAAATGGATTGAAATGGGTGAATTTAAATCAGATGACCATTATATCTACTACTGTGGGCAAGAATCCCTGAGAAGAAATGGAGTAGACATCATAGTCGACTAAGGAGTACAAAATGCAGTACTTGAATGAAATCTCAAGAATGACAGAATGATCTCTGATCATTTCCAAGGCAAACCATTCAGTACCACAGTAATCCAAGTCAATGGCCCGACCAGTAATGCTGAAGAAGCTGAAGTTGAATGGTTCCATGAAGACCTCCAAGATCTCCAAGAACTAACACCCCCCAAAAAATGTCTTTTTCATTATAGGGGACTGGAATAAAAAAGTAGGAAGTCAAGAAACCCCTAGGGTAAAAGGCAAATTTGGCCTTGGAGTAAAGAATGAAGCAGGGCAAAGACTAACAGGGTTTTAACAAGAGAACACACTGGTCACCTTCTTCCAACAACACAAGAGAAAACTCTACACATGGACATCACCAGCTGGTCAATACCAAAATCAGACTGATTATATCCTTTGAAGCCAAAGATAGAGAAGCTCTACACGGTCAGTGAAAACAAGACCAGGAACTGACTGTGGATCAGATCATCAGATCATGAACTCCTTATTGCCAAATTCAGACTTAAACTAAGAAAGTAGGGAAAACCACTAGACCACTCAGGTATGACCTAAATCAATTCCCTTATGATAATACAGTGGAAGTGACAAAAGGACTCAGGGGATTAGATTTGATGACAAAGTGCCTGAAGAACTATGGACAGATGTGCATGACATTGTACAGGAGACAGGGATCAAGACCATCTCCAAGAAAAAGAAATGCAAAAAAGGAAAATGGTTGTCTGAGGAGACCTTACAAATAGCTATGAAAGAAGACAAGTGAAAAGCAAAGGAGAAAGAGAAAGATATACCCATTTGAATGCAGAGTTCCAAAGAATAGCAAGGAAAGACAAAAAAAAAAAAAAAATCCTTCCTCAGTGACCAATGCAAAGAAATAGAGAAAAATAATAGAATGGGAAAGCCTAGAGTTCTCTTCAAGAAAAGTAAAAATACCAAGGGAATATTTCATGTGAAAATGGGCACAATAAAGGACAGAAATGGTATGGACCTAACAGAAGCAGAAGATATTAAGAAGAGGTGGCAAGAATAGAGTTCAGTTCAGTTCAGTCACTCAGTCATGTCTGATTCTTAGCGACCCCATGAATTGCAGAAGGCCAGGCCTCCCTGTCCATCATCAACTCCCGGAATTCAATCAAACTCTTGTCCATTGAGTCAGTGATGCCATGCAGCCATCTCATCCTCTGTCGTCCCCTTCTTAAGAACTGTACAAAAAAGATCTTCAGATCAGGTTATCTTCAGGTTAACTCAGATAACCACGATGGTGTGATCACAGACCTAGAGCCAGACATTCTGGAATGCAAAGTCAAGGGTGCCTTTGGAAGCATCACTATGAACAAAGGTAGTGGAGGTGATGGAATTCCAGTTGAGCTATTTCAAATCCTAAAGATGATGCTGTTAAAGTGTTGCACTCAATATGCCAGCAAATTTGGAAAACTCAGCAGTGGGCACAGGACTGGTAAAGGTCAGTTTTCATTCCAATTCCAAAGAAAGGAAATGCCAAAGAATGTTCCAACCACTGCACAACTGCACTCACCTCACACGCTAGTAAAGAAATGCTCAAAATTCTCCAAGCCAGGCTTCAACAGTACATGAACTGTGAACTTCCAGGTGTTCAAGCTGAATTTAGAAAAGGCAGAGGAACCAGAGATCAAATTGCCAACACCTGCTGGATCATTGGAAAAACAAGCGAGTTCCAGAAAAACATCTCCTTCTGCTTTATTGACTCTGCAAAATCCTTTGACTGTGTGGACAACAACAAAGTGTGTAAAATTCTTAAAGAGATGGGTATAGCAGAACACCTGACCTGCCTCTTGAGAAATCTGTATGCAGGTCAGGAAGCAACAGTTAGAACTAGACATGGAACAACAGACTGGTTCCAAGTTGGGAAAAAACTATGTCAAGGCTGTATATTGTCACCCTGATCATTTAACTTATGTGCAGAGTACATCATGAGAAACACTGGGCTGGATGAAGCACAAGCTGGAATCAGGATTGCCGGGAATAATATGAATAACCTCAGATTCACAGATAACACTACTCTTATGGCAAAAAGTGAAGAAGAACTAAAGAGCTTCTTGATGAAAGAGAAAGAGGAGAGTGAAAATGTTTACTTAAAACTCAACTTTAAAAAACGAAGATCATGGCCTCTGGTCCCATCAATTCATGGCAAATAGATTGGGAAACAGCAGAAAGAGTGAAATACTTTATTTATTTGTTTCAGCTACAAAATCACTGCAGATGGTGACTGTAGCCAATATATTAAAAGACCCTTACTCACTGGAAGAAAAATTATGAACAAACTATACAGCATATTAAAAAGCAGAGATGTTACTTTGCTAACCGAAGTCCTTCTAGTGAAAGCTGTGGTCTTTCCAGTAGTCATGTATGAATGTGAGAGTTGGACTATATAGAAATCTGAACACAGAATAATTGATGCTTTTGAACTTTGGTGCTGGAGAAGACTCCTCAGAGTCCCTTGGACTTCAAGGAGACCCAACCTGTTCATCCTAAAGAAATCAGTCCTGAATATTCATTGGAAGGACTGATGCTGAAGCTGAAACGTCAATACTTTGGCCACCTGATGCAAAGAACTGACTCATTGGAAAAGACCCTGATGCTGGGAAAAATTGAGGGCAGAAGGAGAAGGTGGTGACAGATGATGAAAGAGTTGGGTGGCATCACTGACTCAATGGACATGAGTTTGAGTAAACTCCAGAAGTCAGTGATTTACAGGGAGGCCTGGAGTGCTGCAGTCCATGGGGTCGCAAAGAGTTGGATATGACTGAGCGATTGAACCAAACTGGAATGACAGTACCTTAGATATTGAGAAATTGTGTTCTGGCCCTTAGTTTTAAGATATCTCTCATGCACACACACACACACACACACACACACACACACACACACACTCCATGGGCTTTGTAGGTGTTGCTAGTGATAAAGAGTCTGCATGGCAATGCATGATATGAAAGACATGCAGGTTCAATTCCTGGGTCAGAAAAATCCTCTGGAGTAGGAAATGGTAACTGACTCCTGTATTCATGCCTGGAGAATTCTATTGGCAGAGGAGCCTGGCAAGATACAGTCCATGGGGCCCAAAGAGTTGGACATGACTTAGCAAATGATCACACACACAGACACAAACACAAACCATCTGAGAAAAGAAGTTTAATCATGGAGACCAAGTTTGCATCATCTTTGAGAATGTCAAGGAATCTTCTAACTTAGGTTACAATTTCATCCCTCAAAAAGCCTATATGTGCACAGAATAACAAACTGGTTTAAAATTTGGAAAGGAATATATCAAGGCTGTATATTGTCACCCTGCTTACTTAACTTATATGCAGAGTAGATCATGTGAAATGCCAGGATGGATGAAGCACCAGCTGGAATCAAGATTGCCAGGAGAAATATCAATAGTCTCAGATATCCATATGACATCACCCTTATGGCAGAAAGTGAAGAGGAACTAAAGATGCTCTTGATAAACGTTAAAGAGAAGAGTGAAAAAATGTAGCTTAAAACTAAACATTCAGAAAATGAAAATCATGGCATCTAGTCCCATCACTTCATGGTAAACAAATGGGGTAACAATGGAAGCAGTGTCTGACTTTATTTTCTTGGGATCCAAAATCACTGTTGATGGTGACTTCTCCCATGAAATTAGAAGACACTTGCTCCTTGGTAGCAAAGCTATAACTAACCTAGACAGAATATTAAAAATCAGAGACATTACTTTGCCAACAAAGGTCTGTCTAGTCAAAGCTATGTTTTTTTTTTTAGTAGTCATGTATGAATGTGAATGTTGGACCATAAAAAGGCTGAGAGCTGAAGAACTGATGCTTTTGAACTGTGGTGTTGGAGAGGACTCTTGAGAGTCCTTGGACTGCAAGAAAATCAAACCAACCAAATCTAAAGGAAAGGAATCCTGAATAGTCATTGGAAGGACTGATGCTAAAGCTGAAGCTCCAATACTTTGGCCACCTGATGCTAAGAGCTGACTCCTTGGAAAAGACCCTGATGCTGAGAAAGATTGAAGTCAGGAAGAGAAGGGGATGACAGAGGATGAGATGGTTGGAAGGAAGGCCTCACTGACTCAGTGGACAAGAGTTTTAGCAAAGTCTGGGTGGAGTCATTATTAATGGGAAAGTGGAATCAGTCAACAAAGTTTCAAACTGACAATGCATGCATGTTCAGTTACTTCAGTCATGTCCAACTCTCTGTGACCTCATGGACCATGGCCTGCCGCTCCTCTGTCCATGGGATTCTCCAGGCAAGAATACTGGAGTGGATTGCCATTTCCTTCTCCAGTGATAAAGTATGAAGTGAGTGAAGTGAAGTCACTCAGTCGTGTCCAGCTCTTTTCAACCCCATGGATTTTAGCCTACCAGGCTCCTCCATCCATTGGATTTTCCAGGCAAGAGTACTGGAGTGAGTTGTCATTTCCTTCTCCACAAACTGACAATAGATCCTTTTATAATCAGAAGTGTGCATGCATGTGCAGTTTTGCCTGACTCTTTGCAACCCCATGGACCGTGCCTGCCAGGCTCTCCTGTCCATGAATTTTACAGGCAAGAATATTGCAGTGAGTTTTCATTTCCCACTCCAGGGGATTTTCTCGACCTAGAAATAAAACTTGTATCTCTGGCATTGGTAGGGGGATTATTTTACCAGTGAGTCACCTGGGAAGCACCAACACCCAAATATATGGCAGCCATTTTGTAGACATACCAAATAGACAAGCAAAAATTTTAGCATTTAGGAGGCTATCTCTTGACTAGTGCAATATAAGTGTATATCTAAATGTGTTTCTTCTCTCCCTGCTTTTTCGGTTTTGCTTTGTTAAGAATAGATGATGTAAAACTAAGAATATAGAATATGTGGGAGGGAGACGACCCTAAAACTACTTCATTTATGTTGTTATTATCTCCAAGATCAAATATTCTACGAAGTTTGAAATACTTCATCTTAGAGCATAAGGTTTTAACCTCTTGAAATATAGGAAGATATATATATATATATATATATATATATACATATATACACACACACACACACACACATACATACACACAGAGAGAGAGAGAGAGAGAAAATATATATGGTTGATTATTATAATTCCTCAAAAGGGTTTCTAAAACAGGGTTGAAAGTGTCAGTCAATCAGTCATGTCAACTCTTTGTAACTCCATGGACTAGCCCACAAAACTCCTCTGTCCATGGAATTCTCCAGGCAAGAATACTGGGGTGACTAGCCATTCCTTCTCCACGGGATCTTTTCAATCCAGGGATCATTGCAGGTAGATTCTTTACTGTCTGAGCCACCAGGGAGGCCCTAAAACAAGGCTACTTTAGGTCAGTTATATCTTAAATCATTTGCTAAAGTACTTAATGTTGACTTTTATGTATTTAAAATATTACATTGAATTAACTTTACAGGAATGTGCATTTCAATTGTTTCTTTCAAATAAAACTTATAAGAAAGAAATAATCCCATCCTTATAATCTCAGTAAGTAATGATATTAACTTGAATATTCAGTCCTGCATATTCATTGGAAGGACTGCTGCTAAAGCTGAAACTGCAGTCCTTAGGCCACCTGATGCCAGGGTCACTGAAAAAGACCCTGAAACTGGGAAAGATTGAATGCAGGAGAAGGGGGCAACAGAGGATGAGATGGTTGGATGGTATCACCAACTTGATGAACGTGAGTCTGAGCAAGCTCCTGGAGTTGTGATGGATAGGGAAGCCTGGTGTGCTGGAGTCCATGGGATCGCTAAGAGTCAGGCACGACTGAGCAACTCAACTGAACTGAATGACTTTGACATCTAATTTCTGGTCTTAAGTTTCTTTATTCTTTTCTCTGCTCCTAACATTTCAGAGGCCTCTTGATTTGTTCATTATGTATACAGATAGTCTCCAACTTATAGTGTTTTATGATTTTTTGATTTTGTGATGGTGTGAAAGTGATACTCATTCAGTAAAAACTGTGCTACAAATGTTAAACATTGACCTTTTCCAGGGCTAACTATAATTCTGTCCCTATGACACTGGACAAAGGCAGTGAGCTGCAGCTCTGTGTCAGCCACACGATCACAGCATAAACAACAGATACACTCATAGTCATTTTGTATATAGACATTCTGTTTTCCACTTTTAGTATGTTATCCAATATATTACATAAAATATTCAACGTTTTATTGTAAAATTGGCTTTATGTTATATTGTTTTGCCTAATTGTAAGCTAATTTAAGTGTTCTGAGCATGTTCAAGGCTCAGCTATGACATTCAGTAGGTTAGGTGTATTAAATGCACTTTCAAACTGATATTTTGAGCTTAAAATGGGTTTATTGGGACTTAATCCAGTTGTAAGTTGAAGATCTGTAGAGACAGAGAAGAAGACAAGAGAGAGGAAGAGATAGAAAGAGATAGAGAAAAGAGAGAGTAAAGAGAAAGAGGGAGATGAAGACAGGGAGGGAGGGGAAGACAGGGTGAACCAAATGTAGGAAAGAAGAATGGATAAAGGGAGAGAAAATCTTCTATTTTTGTAATGTGTGTATGAAAAGAAATCTAGAATGTCATTTTCCATTCAGAAAAAGAAAATGAGAGTGAAAATTCCACAGGTTTATTGAGTTAAATGCAAACATATGCAAAATCTTGGGGGAAAAACTCAGAACAATAAAGAGTTAGGCATATGTTGTGTGATGAGACATTTCAGGTCAGCCCTAGAGATCACTATCTGATCATAAGCTGATTCAGTTACGCATTTAAAACATTAGATTCAAAAAATGGATAGTAAATGTGGCTGTTCAAACAGCAGGGAAAAAAACAACAACAACAACAACAAACTTTCACTCTAAGTAAAAAAGCTAAACCTTGAAAACAATACTATTTTACTTTCATTTATTTCTTTTGTTTAAAAAATTGCAACTACTAACTGTATTGTTCAGAAGTGTTTGGGAACTAGGAAAAATTAGGTTAATAAACTTTGAAAACAATTATCAGTGGTGTAAACAGCCTATCTCAAGGGTGACATTTAGGTAATTCCCTAATATTAAGGATTTTTTTTTCTAACAGGTAATAGACAAAAATGTCAGAGCTCTAATAAGAAAGACCCTCCCAAATTTTCTAAATCACTTTTAATGGTATTCATTTATACTGTAAAAAATCTGATTATTATTACACAAATCATCACAAATCTGCTAATTAGTGATAGGATTTTAATGAAAACATAGTTCTTAATCCCAATCTTAACACCTTCATGGTTTTTCTCTGTTCTGATCTTTTAGGATATATATCTTTGTCATTGTCTCAGTCTGTTTATTGTCATCAGAAAAGATCCTCCTTTTAAATTTTTTGACATCTTCGTAGAGGGAGTGGGAACGGTTGGGTTGAGAGTTAGGGGCTAGCAGATATAATTGCATATAGAATGGATAAAGAACAATAAATAAATGGATATTTATTGTATAAATCAGGGAACTATATTCAATATCTTATAATGAACCATTATAAAAAAAAACTACACACACACACACATATATGACTGAATCACTTTGCTATATACCAGAAACAAATACAACTTTGTAAATCAAATTTATTTCTGCTAAAAATAAAATTAAAACAATTCAAAATAAATAAATAAATTTCCTGACATCTTAAATCTATTTTGTTAAATTCTCTCACTGAATGATTTGAAAGTCTCTCAGTTGTGTTTCAATCTTTGTGACCCCTCATAAACTGAAATTATAATCCCCAGTAACTCAAAATGTAACTGTATTTGGGGACAAGGTCTTTAAAGAGGTGATTAAGTTCAAATGAAGATTTTGTTTGTTTTAGGTGGATTCTAATCCAGTATGATTGATATCTTCGTAAAAAGAATCAGCTTGGGAACACACACAGATACCAGTTACACGGGCACACTTGCAGAAATGACCATCTGCACGTCAAGGAAAGAGGTCTCATAAGAAACCATCTCTGCCAACTTAATCTTTGACTTCCAGCCTTCAGAACTGTAAGGAAACAAGTCTTTTTTGAATAAACCACCTAGTTTATGGTATTTTGCTATGGTAACCTGAGCAGGCTAAATTTTCTTTCCTAATAACTACTAAATATTATAAAGAAAAAGTATACAACTTTACCACACTTTCACAAAAGGACTGATATAAACAGTTATAGGTTTGCACAACAAAAGAAACTATAAGCAAGATGAAAAGACAGCCTTCAGAATGGGAGAAAATAATAGCTAATGAAGCAACTGACAAAGAATTAATCTCAAAAATATACAAACAACGCCTGCAGCTCAATTCCAGAAAAATAAATGACCCAATCAAAAAATGGGCCAAAGAACTAAACAGACATTTTTTCCAAAGAAGACATACAGATGGCTAAAAAACATATGAAAAGATGCTCAGCATCACTCATTATCAGAGAAATGCAAATCAAAACCACAATGAGGTACCATTTCACACCAGTCAGAATGGCTGCTATCCAAAAGTCTACAAGCAATAAATGCTGGAGGGGGTGTGGAGAAAAGGGAACCCTCTTACACTGTTGGTGGGAATGCAAACTAGTACAGCCACTATGGACAACAGTGTGGAGATTCCTTAAAACCTGGAAATAGAACTGCCATATGACCCAGCTATCCCACTGCTGGGCATACACACTGAGGAAACCAGAAATGAAAGAGACACGTGCACCCCAATGTTCATCGCATCACTGTTGATAATAGCCAGGACATGGAAGCAACCTAGATGTCCATCAGCAGAAGAATGGATAAGAAATCTGTGGTACATAAGCACAATGGAATATTATTCAGCCATTAAAAAGAATACATTTGAATCTGTTCTAATTAGGTGGATGAAACTGGAGCCTATTATACAGAGTAAAGTAAGCCAGAAATAAAAACACCAATATAGTATACTAATGCTTATATATGGAATTTAGAAAGGTGGTAATGATAAGTCCACATGCAAGACAGCAAAAGAGACACAGATGTATAGAACAGTCTTTTGGACTCTGTGGGAGAGGGCAATGATGGAATGATTTGGGAGAATGGCATTGAAACATGTATGTTATCATATATGAAAAGATTTGCCAGTCCAGGTTTGATGCATGAGACAGGGTGCTCAGGGCTGGTGCACTGGGATGACCTAGAGGGATGGGATAGGGAGGGAGGTGGGTGGGGAGTTCAAGATGGGGAACACATGTATACCCGTGGTGGATCCATGTCAATGCATGGCAAAACCACTAAAATATTGTAAAGTGATTAGCCTCCAATTAAAATAAATGAATCTATATTAAAAATAATTAAATAAATAAAATACAAAAAATAAATAAACTCTGCCCCTGGGGGTAAAAAAAGCAGTTATAGGATAATGATTGTAAAAATTAGGGATCCGTAAATATTTAAGTAACATAACTAATTATATACATCTGTTTTTTAAATGTTCAAATCTTTATGGATTATATACTTTTCAAATTAAGAGAGTATAGTAGATTAGAACATTGTTCAAAGATATTCCTGCCCTCCTTGTGTGTGTGTGTGTGTGTGTGTGTGTGTGTGTTCAGTCATGTCCAACTCTTTGCTAATATATGGACTGTTGTTCACAAGGATCTGCTGTCCATGGGATTTTCCAGGCAAGAATACTGAAGTGGGTTGCCACTTCCTTCTCCAGGGGATCTTCCTGACCCAGGGACCAAACCCAAATGTCTTCCATCTCCTGCAATGGCAGGTAGGTTCTTTACCATTAGTGCTGTCACTGTCCTCCTTAGCTTCACAGAAGTATAGTTCTCTGCTGCCTTATATTGGGCTTGGCAGCATGTTTCCTTTAGTTATTGCCATATTAACAAACGTGATCAAAAAAAGTTTGAACTCTATTTGTGTAGTGGGGCATTTGTGACTCTGTTTTGGTCATGGGAATACTTCTCCCTTTCTTGGGCCATAGAATATATTCATGTGGAAAAGACCTAAGACAAACTTACAGTGAAGAGCCAAGGCCAGTTGACCCTCAGCATAAAGTAAGGTTGCCAAGCTGAACCCAACCAAGATGAACTGATGTACAGGTGAACTGCTGATGTGTGAGAGAGAACAAGTGACAGCTGTTTTAAGTCATAACATTGAGGAGTTCCCTGTACTTATACAGTAAAGAATCTGCTTGCAATGCAGGAGACCTGGGTTCAGTCCCTGGGCTGGGAAGATCCTCTGGAGAAGGGAATGGCAACCTACTCCAGTATTCTTGCCTGGAGAATCCCATGGACAGAGGAGACTGGTGGGCTATGGTCCATGGTCTCAAAGAGTTGGACATGACTGAGCAACTAAGACACGTATTGAGGAGGTATGCCTTGTAGCATTAGAGAGGCTAGGGTTCATAACAGAGGCATGACTGTAATCAAGAAAAGAAAGAAGCTTGATTACAACATAGGTAGAACTTCTCAGTAATTTACAACAGAGTATTTAGGAAATCAGTATTCTTGCTTAAAATTTAATTTAAAATATCACATTTTCAATACCAAAAATGATAGGAGCTACTGCTAAAATCTACTGTTTATTGAGCATTTCTGTTCTGGGCACAGTGATAACCTCTGATCATTTCATCTCAATGAAAACCCCAAGGTTAAGTATAATGATCATCACATTTTACAGATATTAAGGATTATAAAGCTAATATGTTTTGCTGTTGGGATGTAAACTGTGGCAATCTGCCTATGTCTGGATTCTTAATTTTAAAGTAAACTGAAATATCACTGATTATACATTATTTGAAGGTGATTATATAAATTTAATTGTCACTCTAATAGATGAAAAGGTGTTCCCTGGTGTCTCAGATGGTAAATAATCTGCCTGCAAAGTGGGAGACCCCGGTTTGGCTCCTGGGTCAGAAAGATCCCCTGGAAAAGGGAATGGCAAACTACTCCAGTATTCTTTCCTGGAAAATTTTATGGACAGAAAAGCCTCGCAGCTACTACCCTCCATGAGGTCACAAAGAGTTGAATATGACTGAGCAACTAACACTAATAGATAAAGGGTTTCCTAGGTGACTCTAGTGGTAAAGAATGAGCCTGCCAATGCAGGAGGCATAAGAGACATACAAGAGACATGAGTTTGATCCCTGGGTTGGGAAGATTCCCTGGAGGAGAGCTTAGCAAGCCACTCTAGTGTTCTTCCCTGGAGAATCCCATAGACAGAGGAACCTGGTGGACTATAGTCCATAGGGTTGCAAAGATCAGACACGACTGAAGTAATTCAGCATGCACTAATAATGTTTTGCATATAAAGATATATTTTCCCACTATACAGGCTAAAGATTACTATTTATTATACATCCTATCATACATGGATAATCTTTTCTATTTAAAAATTTCTCATTTTATGCCTAAGTAGAAAAAATATTTATAAATACACTCTCAGATTCTTATCATTAAACATATTACTTGCCTCTCAACATAATAGGAAACAGAACTAATGGAAATTGCCAGGATAAACAGCTGTACTAAAACTAATTGAATTACCAGAGTTTTGCCATAATGCTAAAACTAAACTGATGAAAACTGAGTTAAAATGTTCTCTATAGCCTTTTCCCTATCTCACAGGTGGTCTATTCAAGAAGTTTTACTGGACAAAGAAAGATGTAAAGCATTCCTGGTAGTGTGAACTATCAGAACACTGAAGTTACCTTCAGAAAAACTGGGTACTTAAAGAACTTTTATAACATTTGAAAAGGTCTTTATACTTGGGTCTAAAAGAATACTTAATCCTCTCAAGTCATTAGAAATCATTCTGGGAAGCCCTGAAATATGATAGTACTTTTGGTTTCTAAAAATTCCCTCCAACAACCTATCCCTACTCTCCACCACCTCTAAATATCCAGGTCCAGGTTAACATAACACAGCTTCTAGAGAATTTTTGGGGTGAACCATGACATACAAGGAGACCTGAAAATATGAACAGGAGAAAGAAGTTCTCATACAGAATGCTAACAAAACAATAGCTGATCCCAAGGCAGGCCTGAAGTCAAAAGTTAAAGTTTATGCTGAAAGCAGCCAAATCAAATTAGTTATACTAACAGACCAAACTTGTACATTAGAAGTGAAAGAATTTTGTTTATTTTTATTGATCAGGAGTGGGCACTGGAATCTTAAATCAAATATTGGTTTTGGTATGAATATTAAGGCACCATTTAGTTGAAGGAGTTGAATAATGTTCATTTCAATTTATCATTTAACTTCCATTATATAAATTCATGTTATCATTATGACACTCCTCAAAGGAATATAATTTTTTACAGTTATATTGTTTAACCATGTGGCATATGGCCTCTCAGTGGTGACTGAATTTTAGAAGTATTCAGATAAAGTGGATGGTTTGAGACTGTCTCCAAAACTCCTTACAAAACACTGTCTAGCATCCCTTTGAATAAAATGATTTTAGTCATGGCTGCTTGAGTTCTAGTTAGATACATTCCATATAAATATCAAGTCCAGTCATTTACTTTCATATTGATCAGCTGGCTGTTTTCCCAGATCATTTAGAACTCCTATACTATTAACTTTAAATGGCTATTGATTTCAAACTCTTATAGACAAGATGGCTTTTCAATTCAGTGATTCGAAAGCAATACGCATAGTAGGTATATAAAAAAGGAACTAAGGCTAAATATAATGTGCAACATTTTAAAAGATTCATTAAGATTGAAATTGTTTTATATTCGTATTTGATTTCAATGGAATATATAGCAAATACTTCATACGTTAAGTGTACAGTTTATAATCACATTATGGAAAAATCTACCTTTTTACTTTCCCATTTGACTCTCTTGTGGTAATATTATATTGATAAACTACTCTACACTATAGCATTTATGTTTATGTAAAAGAAAAAAAAAGAAAAATCATGTAAAAGAACAGAGACTACTTTTTGCTTGGAATTTCTCCAAAACATACAGCTTATCATTAGAAGTAGTTCTGTTAGTTGCTCAGTTGTGTCCAACTCTTTGTTACCCCATAGACTATAGCTCACTGGGCTCCTCTGTCCATAGGATTCTTCAGCAAGAATACTGCAAATGGTTGCCATTCCCTTCTCCGGGGGATATTCCTGGCCTAGGGATCGAACCCAGGTCTCCTGCATGGCAGGCAGATTCTTTAGCATTTGAGCTACAGGGAATTCCTATCATTAGAAATATTGATAGTTAAATCCTATCTCAAAGTACATTTTTCTGCTGATCATTTGACATCCTCTCAAGTTGTCATAAACCGCCCCTGTGGATCTTGAGTCAACAGCTATCACTGTGTGTCACTGAGTTCAACTGGCTGCTTTTCTCTTCTTTTCACAGGAACTCTAGCACAACTCTGCATATTCATAGGCTCTAATGGACATCATTCCTGGTCTCTGGGATTTTCTTTTTTTTGATGTCTAAAAGGAACAGCATGACCCCATCTTAAAAATTGAAATATTCACTGCTCTATGGTTATTCCTGTAATATCACCAGTGTTGGTGAATAATTCAAATTAAATAGTTCCCTATATATTCCATTTTAAAGGAACTTCATTTACTTTCTTTCAATGGTTTCTTCCTATGCTATTCTCACCCTGCATTATTCATATGCAACCTCACAAATTGCTTTGAGTTCCAGCAGTACTAATATAAATCATAGGGCTATTTTCTCTAAAGGACTTCAGCCTTAAGCTCTACAACTTCTTTTAAAGTGAAAACTGTGTTCAATTAAGGTGATTTGTTTGCTTAAAAATTAACTATCTTATATTCCCATTTTCAAGGAGAGAGGACGAAGTTACACTGCAGACTGTTAAATAATTTTAGAAGTAATTTACTTTCACAAGCTGCATCTAGCTTATCCTGTGCATTTATTTATTTGTGACTAGGTCATATTTCTCAAAATATAAATACAGCTCTCAAATATTTCTTTCCCAACTGTTTTGCATTTTGACTTTTGAATAGTTCCATTGTCAATGAACTAGAATAATGTGTTCTTATCTGTTTCACAGGTCAATAACTGAATGAAAGAAACAAGGAAAGAGAGATGAGGCAAATGAGTGGAAGCCAAGCAAACTGGGAGTTTAGATTCAAGATGGAGAACTGATATAAAAGTAGCATGTTAGGAATGACATCACTGAAAATAACCAAGTGACAAATCTCACTCATCTCTCCCCAAATGCTACAAATGAGATGACAAGGCAATTAATGGAATGAGAGAAAATATTTGTAAATCATGTCTCTGACAACAGGTTAATATCCAAGATATATAAGGAACTCATACAACTCAATAGCAAAAACTAATTAATCTTATTAAAAATGGGCTGAAGATCTAAATAGACATTTTTCCAAAGAAGATACAGATGGCCAGTAGAAGATATAAAGAGATGCTCATCATCATTAATCACCTGAGAAATGTAAACCAAAACCACAATGAGATATCACACACATTGGAAAAAAAGTAGTGGGGGAAAGAGAAGGTGGGGTGAATGGAGGGAGTAGCATTAACAAATATAGACTACCATGTATAAAATGCATAGCTAGGAGCTCAGTTTGGTGCTCTGTGATGACATAGAGGCCTGGGTTAGAGGAAGACTCAAGCAGAAGGAGATATATATACAGCTGATTCACATGGCTGTAGAACAGAAATTAACACAATATTGTAAAGCAATTATACTCCAATTAAAAAAAAGGGGGAGCAAGCCCTGACAAGTGTTAGCAAAGATGCAGAGAAAAGAAAAACTTAAGCACTGTTGATAAACTGGTAAAGCCACTATGGAAAACAGTATGGAGTTTCCTCAAAAATAACAAACAAGCAGCTGCACTTCCAGTGCAGATTTAGTATAACCAGACAAAGCAGTGTGAACCTTATTTTCAAAAAACTGGTGTGGGTCTCCACACATCTGGCAACTCCCTCAAAGACCAGTATACATAGCATTTGTTTTACCTGTCTAGAGTCATTCCCAAGGTTGGAATGACTTCCACCGTGTTTTCTTTTCTTTTTCTTTTTTTCCAGAAGCATTTAAACTGATATTGGCTACAGCAGCCTTGAGCATGGAATGACACTTGGAACAAGTTGGGGATACATTAGGGACATAATCTTAAACAACCAATATATCAAAGAAGAAATTATGAGAGATTAGTGAATACATTAATGCAAATAAAAATAAAAACACGACACACAAAAACTCTTGAGATGCAGTGAAAGCAGAGTTCATTTGGAAATTTAGAACGATAAATGCTTATATTAAAAAAAAGAATCCAAATCAATAATTTAAATGTACACCTTAAGAAAACAGGACAAAAAGCAAGATAAATCCAAAGCTTAAAAGGAATGGAGTCGGATGGCTACCTTATGCTGCACATAAGAATTTACTAAAAATAGAACAAAGATATAAAAGCAAGAACTAAAATCTGTAAAGTCCTTAAAGGAAAATGTAGAGGTATATCTTCATGACCTAGAATTTAGCAAAAATATTTTTAGGCAAGACACCAAAGCACACAGCAAGAGAAAAAAACAGATGAACTGGACTTCATAAAAAAAGGAAAGCAAGTGTGTTTCAAATGACACTATTAAGAAAGTATGAAGACAATCAAGATATTAGCAAGTTGCAAATCTAGTAAAAATCTAATATCCAAAACATATATAAGGAACTCTTATAACATCAAAACAAGCAACCCAATTACAAACAGGTAAAATACTGAAATAGACAGCACCCCAAAGATGTACATATTGCAAACAAGCACATGAAAGATGTTCAACATCATTAGCCATTAGGAAAATGCAATCAAAACCTCACTGAGATACCATTTCACACTGGCTAGGATGGCTATAATTCAAAAACCAAGCAAAAATGGAAAATCAATGTTAGGATGCACCAAAATTGGAACCTTTGTATACTGCTGAAGAGTATGTAAAATGGTGTAATTACAATAGAAAACACTTTGGCAGCTTTGCAAAAGGTAAACATAGAATTACCATAGGACTCAAAAATTTCAGTCCTAGGTTTATATCCAAGGGGATTGAAAACAAGTATTCCAACAAATACTTGTGCACAAGTGTTTATAGCAGCACTGTTTACAATAGCCAAAAAGTGGAAACAAGTTAGAAGTTCTTCAACAGATAAGTGGATAAACAAAATGTTGTATATCCATACAATGGAATACATTTCAGACGTAAAACAGAATTAAATACAGATACATGTTGCAATATCAGCAAACCCTGAAAACAATAAAGTCAGTGAAAGAAGTCAGGCACAAAAGCTCACATACTGTATAGTTTTATTTATATAAAGTATCTAGGATAGAAAACTGATGGAGGCAGAAAGCCAATTAGTGGTTTTCAGGGGCTAGGGTAAGATAAGAATGGGAACGACTGCTCAACAGATACAGGGTTTCTTCATGAAGTGTTAAAAAATATCTTGGAGCTCTACAGAGATGGTGATTGCAAACACTGTGACTGCACTAAACAACATTGAAATAGACACTTTAAAATACCTGATGGTTAATTTTTTAATTTATCTTTTATTGAGTAAAATTATTTTCCTTTGAGAAGCCATTTGTAAAGCTTGTGAGCATTCTCAGTCATGCTCGACTCTTTGTGACCCCATGGACTATATCCCATCAAGCTCCTCTGTCCATAGGATTTTCCAGGCAAGAACTGTAGTGGGTTGTCATGTCCTTCTCCATGGGATCTTCCCAACTGAGGGATTAAACCCATGTCTCCAGCAGGAAACTTCTTGTCTAAATTTGCTTCTGTACCTAACACCCCCCGCCCCCAGTTCTCTAAGGAAACTATAGTTCTTAGAGATATCATAATTTCCAAGTTGAGGGAAGAAAAGCTATATAAGATTTATTTTTTGAAATTTTGTGAATGAGAGATTTATTTAATCCTATTTATGTTTTATTCCATCATTTATATGAGGGAACTTTTCTCCATAATCTATACTCTATAATAATCTAAATGGGAAAAGAATAAATACATGTACAAAATAAACTTTTTTAAAAAATTTAAAAAATGGTTATACATTTGTCACTTTCTTCCAAACTGGGATATCCCAAAGTCTTAATACAATAATTTCAAATTTTCTATACATTAAGTTTCTAGTCATGATCTAAATTTGCATAATTTTTGACGATAAATGTCACTTGTTGACCATTAATCAGTATCGTTCAGAATAATTTCATTGCCCTAAATAATCTCCAGTGCTACGTTTCTAACCCTTACCTCTTTTCACTGGCAATTAGCAATTTGTTTACCACCTGTAGTTTTGTCATTACCAGAATGCTATTTAAATGTGTTTCTTTTTACCCATTCACTTATTGAAGGACTTATTATTTGCTTCTAGTTTTCAGCAGTTGCATTAAAGTTGATACTGATATTCACAAGTAGATTTTCATGTGTACATAAATTTTCAAATGGTTGGGAATATATATAGAACAGTAATTACTGGATCATGAGGTAAGACTTTTTAGCTTTATAAGAAACTATTAATGTCTTTCCAAATGGACTTAACATTTCAAATTATCACTAATGAATGAAAGTTTCTGTTACTCTGCATTCTCACCAGCAATTGGTATCATCAGTTTGTTTGATATTAACCATCTTATTGGTTACATCATGTTGTTTTAATTTGTGATTCTCTAATTAACAATAATGTTGAATATGTTTTTGTATTTCTATTTACCACCCGTGTATCTTCTTTGGTGATATGTCTGTTCAGATTTTTTTCAATTTTTTAAATTATATTGTCCGTTTTTATACTATTGAGCTTTAAGAGTTCTTTGTGTACTTTGGAGACAAGTATTAAATGTCTGGTTTTCAAATAATTTTTTCTGTTCTATGGCTTGTCTTTTAATTCTTTCAATAGTATTTCACATAGTAGAACTTTTAAGTTTTAATAAGTATAACGTTTGTTTTTTTCTTTTCAGAAAGTACTTTGGTGTTGTATCTGAAAGTACAAAAAACAAGGTCACCTGCAGAAGAACAAAAATAAGAATTATAGTAGACTTCTCATCTCAAACCATGCAAGCAAGAAGAAAGTGGAGTGAAATACTGAAAATATTGAAAGTGTTGAAAAATACTATTGACCTGGAATCTTATTTACAACAGAAGTTTTCTTCAGTGTTGAAGGAGAGAAATAAAGACTTTCTCAGAAAAAAACAAAAAAAACAAAAAAACAAACCTTTCTCAGAGAAACAAAAGCTGAGGTTTCACAGGCAGATTTTTCCTACAAGCAAAGATCAAAGATGTCTTAAAGGAAAGGAAAAATCATTAGAAACTTTGATTTTCATTAAGAAAGGAGTAATATCAAGTAGGAATGTGAAAGTGAGGTTGCTCAGTTGCGACCCCATGGACTGTAGCCCACCAGGCTCCTCTGTCCATGGGATTTTCCAGGCAAGAATACTGGAGTGGGTTGCCATTTCCTTGTCTAGGGGATCTTCCCAACCCAGGGATTGAACCCAGGTCTCCTGCATTGCAGGCAGATGCTTTAACCTCTGAGCCACCAGGGAAGGCA